>NC_091060.1:107507715-107828397 GCF_000393655.2 Nicotiana sylvestris | reverse complement strand
AGCCTTTCCCTGCATCATGATGCAGCAGAAGCATTCTCTAGACACCTTCTTGCTTTGGGAACTACAGAATTTAGATATGTTTCAAACAAAGGCCAGATAATGCAATTTTTTTTTTATCGGATGTTCTAAAGGAGAGGAAATGATCTCCTATGACAAAATAACGACTACAAAGATTATTGGTGTTTTATTTACACATCTTTTTTAATGTCAACCTATAGTAATCTCTTAGGAGAATAATCATATAACTAGAATAACATTTATAATGGACTACATAAGCAAATTATCCCGATGGACTAACAATGCAAATAATACAAGTTATATGTTGTGTAAACACCACTAAGGGTCGTGGTGGATAGATGACAGGATCCCTCATCCCTCCACCCTTAAATTAGAGTCTCGAGTTCAAGGTTTTTTGGAATGGAAAAGATCTTGTTAGTCAGGGTACCGATGCGAGTACATACACCGAATAAGAAACCATCTGGTATAAACATACTAGATAGCACCCTTTGCTATAAAATAGGTCGTGCAGCGAAGAAACCACCCCTAAATCAATCAATTTGGAACTTGATGAAGAAAACCCCTTAAATCGCCTTAAATCGTGGTATGCTGATTGAGAGAGAAAGCAGAGCACGGGAAGGAGAGGCAACTCGAGTAATGGTAGGAGTGAACGAGTCAACAATCAAGGGTTATCCACTTGTTTCCATTAGCAGTAAAGGTGAATTCAAGTGGAATCTTAAGTAGATCGTCTGGTCCAACACTTCTGGTTTCAAACTCCTTTTCCTCACACTAGAAAACACACATAACATTTACAATCTCAAATTTGTTCCTGACCTTTTATTTTTGATCCAACAATCTTAAGATAGAGCGTAGAATATTCCAAGCATATCCCTTTAGTTTGTCCTTTATTTTATTTTCAAGAGTAAATATCGTTTGTCTAATTCATGAAAATAAAATAAAATAAAGGATAACAAAAGGGATAGAACCTTGTAAATAGACCCTAAAATTCTTAAACTAACCTCTTCTCTTTTCCTGTTCTACACAAGTTTTGGACCCTTCACAGTCTATATTTTCACCATTTTGGTGCAAGTTTTACCTCTCTCCATTTTTATCTTGTGAGTATGATAGGATGAAAGTGGAGAGAGGTAAAACTTGCACCAAAATGGTGCGACCTAGACTGTGAAGGGTTCAAAACTTTTGTGTAGAATGGGAGAGTTGTAATTTAAGAATTTTAGAGTCTATAGGTTCTAGAAAACTGAATTTAAAAGTGTTAGTCAGATCAACTTAGATTCGGCCAACGGTATTAATTCATGAAATAACTAAAAGGATATGTTTGGAATATTCTAGTTGGGTTAAAGGTGTAGAGTGTGTTTGTTGTGTAAGTGTGACCGTTGGATCAATAACTAAGTAATGCATTAAAAACCTGTAATATTAATATTCTTTTATGGTCTTAGATTGATCTCCACGCTTTGGTGGACCAGCAATCTCTGTTTTTGGGAGCCTGCCAAAGTCCCTCTGAGATAGAATATGTGCTCCCCACTGTCCAGCTTTCTGTGAAAACATCTTTAGGGGAACCTATCAGCTGAAAATTTGTCTTCAGGCTGTTTTCCACACAAAGGAGGCCATCTGGTTTGTCGCCTAATCTACCAAATACACAGTAGTTGAATTTACTTATTCCTTCATCCACTGTTTCCAAGTTTTTGTACCCAGGGTAAAGTTAGCCGTAAATGTATAGTAAGCTTGCTATGAAGAAAATTGGCTGTACAAAATGGATGTCAAGCTTTTTTGAACTTAAAGTTGGCCATCTGGTTTGAGGCATTAATCTACCAATTTGCACACTAGTTGAATCCGCTTTCCTCCACTGCTTTCAAGTTTTCAACTTCTGGGTGCAGTAGCTTGTAAAACCTTTTGTTAACCTGCTTGGGGAAAAGAATTAAAGAACCTTTTCAAAAGAGTCTTGGCAAAGTTAGATACTCTATTTGCTTGGAGAATTGGTATTAAAGTTTTTTAGTTGCATACAAGTTTAAATTCATGAAATTGACTCTAGTGCTGAACTCAAACGGTTTATTTCCTGCTTGTTCCTTTCTAATGTTGAAAGGAGGTGAAGAAACTAGAAACTGATTTAAATGCATATGCAATTTTTGGTGAGAAAATAATTTAAACCAAGAGGATGATGCTTAGCAAGAGAGACTATCTGCAGGTGTTTGGCAGATATTTAAAAGTATTTTTTGTTTGTAGATATTTGGACAGCAAAACACCTTTTGCAAAAGCTCAATTTGGGAGCTCCTGAAACTACTTCTAGGCCTAAAATTTACGCTCTATCTCGATGGTTTCAATAGTTTAAAACAAATGAGATTAATTTTCTAAAGTAGTTGATATAAGTATTATGGGAAATTTCCTCACCAAACCCCAAATGACGTGTCTGAAATTTTCAGAAGCAACACTACAGCAAAACACATTTTAGCTAATTAAGGCATGATTTTGTGCTGTTTAAGTTGGGAGGATACATTATAAACTTCTGTTCATTCTAATGTTAGCTCAAAGTACTTGCTATTAGATATTACCACTAACAAGCCTATACCAGCACGATGAGGATTAAAATCTTGAATGTTCCATTTTCATATAGTTTGGCTTAGACCCGCTTACTGCTGTATGATGTTTACCTGATACAACTAAATGTTCCATTCACCTGTAGGATCCTTGCATCTTTTGCATTTTCTCTGCTCCCCCCCACCCCCCACCCCCACCCCACCCCACCCCACCCCACAAGCTGTTACTTCCTTTTTTTGCTGTACTATATATTCGTAATATGTGTTAGTCATCACTCGATAATCTCATTGCACAAGGGTGTAAATGTAAATGCAAATGAATGTTACTGACAAATATCTATGTTGGTTATCCAGTGCAACATCTAACAGCATACTGGATCGCGCTATTGATTCTGAAGAAGCTCAACATAAAGACTTTCTCAGGCTGGTAGGGACATATTCAGAACAGTTTTGCTTTTATTGTTAAATCTGGAAATCTTACAGATTTTGGGTCCCAATATGCATGATGTTGTAGGAGCATGTTGAAGGATATCACGAGCTCTCTGCCAAAACTAAGATTTTCTTTTCTACCGCTGTTGCAAGATGGGATGCCGACTTCTATGTCAAGGTTGATGATGACGTCCATGTCAATTTGGGTATGCACTTGATATGTTTTCTATATATTTTTATAGTTCGAAAGCTAATCATCTTTGTTCACCTTGTATTTAAATGGATGAATAATTTTACAGGAATGCTAGCTGCAACTCTAGCCCGTCATCGGTCGAAACCCAGAATTTATATTGGGTGTATGAAATCTGGACCAGTTCTTGCTCAAAAGTATGTATGAAGCTTCACTAGCTTATGCCAATTGACCCTTTCAGCTCGTATTTTAGTTTCAACTGTAGTAACATTTTAGTTGCGTGAACTGAACTTTAATGTTGGTTTCTAGGACTGTAAAGTACCACGAGCCAGAGTACTGGAAATTTGGAGAAGAAGGAAACAAATACTTCCGACATGCAACTGGTCAGATCTATGCCATCTCCAAGGACTTGGCCACATACATATCAATCAATCAGTAAGTTCTGATAAAGCTTGAATTTGTAATTGTCCATTGAAGTCACTGAAGTCCTAATGAATGGTAAAAGACTTGAATTTCTTGAAATGTCCATGTAAATTAGCACGTATACTGGATTATTAATGCTAAAATTTATCCGTCTCGTCTCCATCATACTAAATTCTCCTATATTCAATCAAAAGTATCACTACATATAGCCAACCCCAACGTGTCTAGAATTAGGCATTAGTTGTTGTATCAGTATCATATTTTGTGAGATTATCAGTAAGTATAAAGGGTTTAAACTTTTAAATCAGGCCCATATTGCACAAGTATGCCAATGAAGACGTGTCATTAGGGGCTTGGTTTATCGGTCTTGAAGTTGAGCACATCGATGAACGCACTATGTGCTGTGGAACTCCACCAGGTATTTTCTCTTTAGTACTGTTATCACATTTATTGCTGGAGCAAGATTTCTTTCAAATTTTATGGCCTTGACAAGTGTGGAATACAAAAAGAAGTTCTGGAGTAGCTTGTTTAGTGCACATTCAGAATGTTTTCTAGTAAGATATAGCATAAACTGGTTTTCTCAGTAAGATTTTCTTTTAAGTGAGACTTTCCCGATAATGATTATTTTATCAGTTGCCATTCCTTCATTCCATGCCTAAAATTTTAATTTATGTAGACTGCTTGATGTTCTTCATCTTCGAATATTTTTTATAAAATGTAGTTCTAAGTTTTGTTGGCTATAGCTAATGCTGTATTTTGTCCCGGGCCTTAGTGGGCCTAACGGGCCGGGCCTCGCGGTCCCGGGCTCTGGCGGTCCCGGTCTTTGTGGGCTCAATGGGTGGAACCGGCCCGTGACGGGCCTAAGCCCACATGGTCCTGTGCTTAACGTGCCGGGCTCGTGGGCTTCGCGGGCCTAGCGGGCTTTTTTTTTTTTTTAAGACAATTTCTTGTAGTATCATGGCTATATTAAAAATATATATGTAGTATATATGTATATCTAATTATTAAAGTGCTTGACGAAAAAGAAAATAACAAAACAATAGTAAAACACTAAATTGTCATGCATAATATATTTTCTTGTAGTATATTATATTGTATCTTATGTATATATATTCTCTTATATATTTTCTTTTAGTATATGTATTGTATCTTATGTATATATATTCGCATAATATATTTTCTTGTAGTATATATATTGTATATTATGTATATATTTTCGCATAATATATTTTCTTGTAGTATATTATATTGTATCTTATGTATATATATTCTCTTATATATTTTCTTGTAGTATATATATTGTATATTATGTATATATTGTAGCTTATAAATAATTCTAAGTATAGACAAAGAAATATTGCGAAAAGAAGCTCATGGGTAGAAGCAATAAATTTTATTACCAAAAAATGACATATCTTTCTTAGTCATCCTTCCCCCAATGGAATGAGCACAACAAGGTACTAATACCACCATTAGAAGGAAAAAAAACTAAGGAAGATGTGCCAAAATACAAGTTACATATTATTCTATGTATTATCTCTAACAAATCTCATAAATCCTTCAAGGTTCGGAGGAGGTTGCGTTGGTGGTGGTGGAAAAGAAGCTTGTTCATCACCACTTCCGGGCGAAGCCGAATCCTCCGCAAGTTCCGCTATCATTTCTTCATAAGCTTCATCTATCGCCGGTTGTGCTTCTGCAATTCCAAAGTTTCTTCTTTCCGAGCGGATCCAATCTCTAAACAATACTGATTTTTCCAAGCTATCCCTCATAGACGCTCTATGATCACCTATTTGCAGTCTTGCTTGACTGAAAGCGCTCTCTGATGCAACAGTTGAAGCTTGAATTGATAAAATATCCCGAGCCATCCTTGCAAGAACAGGAAAATGTTTTTCCCTTGCCTTCCACCATTCCAAAAGATCAAAAGAGCCGTCTGGATTCTCCTTTTCAAGTCCCTGAGATAAATAAACTTGAAGCTCATTTAGATGTGAAGTTTCATCATAATTTTCACCTTGAGACCCCCTGAACTCCGTCCAAGATTTAAGAGCTTTTAAGCCCGCAACTCTTTTAGAGGATTGTGAGCTAGACGAAGTAGGGGTTGGAATAGTTGGCCTAGCATGCTCTAAGGCAAGTTGATAAGCATTATAAACTGTTTGAGCGTTAATCTTAATTGAAGCTTTTGCATCTGCAAGTGTCGCAATTTCCTCATTTGAAAGATCTAAAGCCTTATAAATATTTGAATACCAAAAATGAGGACCTCCCAATTTCATTGTAGGATTTAGCATTGCAGCAAGACCATAAATAGGAGGGATAGGAAAAAAATATTTTTTAAACTTTTGTTTCATTTCATTTATAGCAAGTTCATAAATATCCCCACCCTCACTAAATTCAACAAACAAATCAGATAGTGCTGCAATATAAACTAAACAGTTTGAAATAGTAGGATAATATTGCCCAGAAAATGCATTTGTTGCAATTTGAAAATGTTCTAAAAAATCTAAAAGAATTTTAACATTAGTCCAATCTTGAGTGGTAAGCATTTCATCATCATCTTCACCACCTACCCGAGAATTAAACGTTGCATTAGTAAATCAGTAGAGAAGTTAAAATACGTCCATGAAAAGTGCGGTGAAGGGGAAGAAGCTCTTTGGAATGCTCTCTTCTAATTTCCCTTAAACAAATAGAGATTCTTGCTGAGAGATAGCTGTCGGATAATTTCCATCTGGCTGGCTGTTTTTGATTGCCAAAATACACTCAGAACTTGTTGAGTAGAGCAATTTGTATAATATGAAACTGTTAGATTGAGAGCATGTTTGTTGTAGATTATGTCTCTGTCTAGATGATGATTTAGATTTCGGATTTCGAAGGACAGCGGAAATCCCTTTCTAATTCTTGTCAGCATATCCCTTAGATATGTACTCACATTTTTTGGTAATGTAATTTTGGTGGTGGTGAGTGAGGTTCATTGTTGTTTCTTGTTTGTGAGTAGAAGGCCTCCATTTTGAAGATTGACAATCTAGTGTTATTTTCTTCTTCTTTGAATTATTAATATTCTGGACTCCAGATTATTTTTGGTTGCAATGAAATTTTGAGGAAGGAAACACATTTTTTCAAACAGTAGTTCTTCCTCTTCAAACTCCTTGTTTTTTCGTTTATGAATTCTGATGAGTGAATGACTTGCTTTAAAAAGTTAGGCTTTATTTTACAGCATTGTAATGGAACTTGTTTTGTTTTTATTACATTACATGCAAGGAAGGGAAAAGTGAAAGGGAGGAGGTTTTGTGCGTTGTATCAAATTAAACTATATGCTATGTAGGTCCCATCAATTTTTTTTAAAAATTGCCCCAAACTTTTGTATTTTATAAAAGAGTCCACCATTTATTATTTTGTAACAATATTGTTTCGTTTTCTCAGTCATTTGATAGTGTATTATGTAGTTCTTTTATGAAAATAATAATTTTGTACTAAATTTATTTATGTTCAGGACTGGTTTGCGATAATATAATGAATGTTATTGATAAAGGTACTGTTGGGTATTTTTGTGATAGTTTTTAGAACTTGTGGGTATAAGTTATGTTTCATGTTTTTTTTTAAAAAAGTGAAATATGTTTTGAAAACTTATGTTTAAACACATTTTCCTTTTCAAACTTTACCCAAATCAAACTTTTTTAAACAAATTTGAGAATTTATGGTCAGACGCTAGCTTAATCTTGTTCGCATCCCATGCAGTACCACTAAATTATATGTCAAATACTGGGCGTTGATTTATTATTTTTATTTTTGTATAAAAGAATTGATCAATAAATTAATCTAATTTACTAAAATTAAAAGTTGAAAAAGAATCTTTTTTAGGAGTTCTCGAGGAAAATTGTAACGTGAAAATGTAAGTAATTGACCACGTCATTTGTTAACTCACAGCTAGACATTTGAGTTCAAGACAGAATAGATAATTCTAGTTCCTGCTGCATATGCATTTTGTTTGATCCACACCACAACTTATTGTCTGTATTTCGTGGATTTGGTCACCACTGTCCTTTTGTCCGCGGCAGACGGCAGATGTAGTGTATAAAGTATGTGTTCAGTATTGTCGATACATAATATGTAAAATATTATTAAAAATTTTAAAAAGTTATATTATGAACCCATAATTTCTAAAGGAGAAAGGGTTAAATAATAAAAACCTAAAGATTGCCCTCATCAAATTAAAATTTGGATCCTTGTATTATACTAGGACTATTGTGGTGTCCATTGGGATGTGTGCAGACAAATCAGAACTAGTATAACCATGCGTCCAGCAAAGACAACAAAACCAGCTTTTTACATGACTTTGGCCTCTATAAAACTAGGCAATTTGAGAAACAGATAGGATTATTTATTTCTTCTACCATTTTCAACTACTCATAATGTTTTCTACTTTGTCTCTTCCCTTAGAATTATCACTCAGCCTCTAATAATTTATGGCATGCATGGCTTTACGCAGACAAGTCTCCTTAGGGCAAATATATAATTTTGGCAAAAATTATTGTATTCTGCCGAGCCCATGACCAAGCTTCTATCCACCCTTGTGGACCTTAGGTTATTGTATAGTCTTTGGTTTCTAATTATTATCTGAAAGACATCGACTCCACTAATCTGAACTGGATGTTTGATTTTATGATATGATATTTTAAAATTAAAATAAAATTCTAGAAAATGGTGTACCTATACCTATAGTGACGAGCTTGTACTTGAATCACTTAGTTTTTGAATATTTTCTTACGATTGTATATGTCAATTATGAGAGACTTTGTTATTATTCGTCAGCTTGGACGCTTTAAACTATGTTGATATATACCAAATAATCATGATTAAGGTTAATGGGTATTTGTCTTTCCTTGAAATTAAGGAGCATCATCTCAAAATCCATGAACTGATCGATTGCCTAATTCAACTCTAATAATAATTTGAGGAATTACACATTTCCACTAGATTTGAAATGTATTAGCCGTTAATTAATATACATGGAGTAAATCTTTTTTCTTATAAGGTTCTCGAAACTCAAATCAACAAAGAGATGTCCTAAAATTATGATAATAAATTAAGTAAAATACTAGTAAATAAATAAAGGAGGAAAATTAATTGAAGCAGGTCCAGATGGAGTTTCACGTGCTCTCCGCATGCCAACAAATAAAAATAATGTCGTATGTCGGTTCAAAGGCGAGCACTTCCAACTATGTCGCACGTGATTTGCTACCTAAGCTTTCCCCTCCCCTTAAAACTCTTTACTTAAAACTCTTTATTTTACTTTGTCTAAAGCATATTACCTAATCCAAACAATAAATTGTCTAGAATAAGAATATTTAAATCTAATTTTATACCTTGAGTATATAAAGTTCAAAATTAGTGGGTTCTATAATTTAAAATTATACTTCATATTATATATATAAAAATTAACTAAATGTGAATTAATCTAAATAACTTTCATAAGCTATTTAATGATAGAAGCAAAAAGAAATAAGTGTGTCACGTTATTTTTGGCTTCTTTGTTTTTTCTTCAGAATTGTTGGTTAATCATCGACCTCATACGAATGTACTAAAATACAGAAAATGATACATTATTTTTTTGTTGTTGTTGTTTTGAAAATGTTTTGACTCTTCTTTCATCATTGAAAAACTAGATATAGCTGGTTTAGAATTGATAAAACGATCTCAGTATTAGATTTTTGTTTCTTTTAAATGTGATTATAGAAACACAGTAAAGAGATTTGGAATGTTCGGTAAGTAATTTGTTGAGTGAGGACTGAGGACTGTAGACCTTAATTTGCGTTGGCAGCTAGCTGTATCTTAATTACCTCAAGCCTGGAAGCAACTTAATTAAGTTTTCTCTTATAATAATAGTAAATATATGCTTCCACTGCAGCAACAGATGTGTCTTTGAATTAAAAGTCATACTCGTTAAAGCAAATTATATACAACTTTCTTGAAGTATTACCACCATTAAAGGCAGCGGTGGAGGATCATTGAATGTTTGAAACCTCAACGAATATTAAATTTAAGTGTGTAACACACACAATATATTGATTGTTGAATTTTATTAATTCAAGGAAAGTTTTCAGTGTAGTGGTATTAGTCTTGTTTTAGATCTTGTTGTCTCCTATCTTGCTTCCGCCCCTATTAATTAAGGGTGTGATCCAAATGCGATTCCCTTATAAGAAACTCTTTGCTCGACGGAAAATTGTTAGGTAATATATAAGGTTTTTCCATATCTGTTTAAATTTTGATGGACATAATTATTACTCGTGAAAAGTAGCAACTACTCAAACTTAATCGAGTTATGTGCAAGCACTGCAATTATTATAAGAAAAATAGAGTTATTTGCGTCCTCTTAGTCAGGGGCGGCTCAACGAAATTGATGGTCTAAAGCCGACGTTTAGAAGAGATTCAAAATTTATTTAATAAAATTGTATATATTTATGATTTCTTTTCTTTTTTGTTATTAATAATAGTTTTATGGACCGTCTTGTATATATTTTGGCCCTTCACTCGGTTACCTGCTAGATATCTAGTATCTAAGGTTTCAAATTTTATTGTAAGAAAATCTGCAGTTAAGAAAACATTTTTATAAGTTCCAACATCTAATGATCGTAATTTTATATACTACTAAAGTAGATTTTAAAATAATTTTATACATTTAAAATAGTTCAAGTTTATTTGAATTAAAAAAAGGACTTGATCTACTCTTTATAGGAAATAATTTACTTTAAAAGATATTACAAGAGATTTTGTTTTTATATTTTTATTATCAACGTCATCATCAAATTGTTATTTTGCCATATTTTATGTTTATTATGAAATTCAAGTAGTTATCTAAATAACTTCTATTTTTTCTAAATAACTTTTATATTCAAAAAGAAAAGACATAAATCTAGTATCTTTTTAATAATATAAAATTAACTAATAATGAAAAATTGGGGCCTAGCTACCTCTCCCTTGGGCCGACACTCCTCTTAGCCTCTTACGTAAAAGATGTTTGAGAATTATTATACTCTCTCCTGTCTATAATAAGTGATCCTTCTACCTTTTTTATTTTGGTCTAAAATAAATGTTCTTTTACATAACCATGAAAGTATTCATTCTGTTTTTCCAAATTTACCTTTATGTACTTATTCCTAAAAGGCCTTTTAAATTACTAACATTAAACAAGTTCAACAATAAATTAAGGGTAATTTAGTTAGAATATCTATTTTTCTTAAGATTTAATATTTTTTTAGTGGGCGTTTCAAAGGTAAAAAAATCACTTATTATGAATCGTCTCGAATTTGAATTATGTGTTCAACTTTCAGATAGGCCACACTTGGCTATTAGGGAGGAACTTTCGGGCTTCTAGGGCCAACCAATGAAGTAAAGAAAAGGGACTTTTCCCAAATTCTGAGCAATCTCCATCAATGCGCTTAATTAAACTTTTTTTTTTTTTAAAAAAAAGTCGAAATTTTAGCTAAATTTTGTAAGAAAAATAAGAAGTTTTTGTCATTTTTCTCACTTACGTGTCCAGTTACCATTATATAGCCCTGTGTACCATTTTCAGGATTTTATTTCCTTCTTGATCTTTTTATTTCTGCAACCATAACTTTGTACTAATTTTTTTATGGTTACTATCGAAAGTCCTATAATTAAAATAAGATAAAGGAAAAGTTTCAGTTTCAGGTGTTATATCGAGGAAAGGCAAACCCGAAAAGATAATTGCATTTTGCACAAACAAAATCACTTCTCACTGGGTTCCGAGTGGGAATTAATAGCGCAATTCCATCTTTTGGAAGGGAGAATTATTTTTCTTTGTATTACTTTCGGAAAACAACAATTTTGAAAGAATGAGGATAGAATGTGGGTTTCATGTGAAAGATAAACTTGTATAATTAAAGTTTACAAAGAGAAGCCAAAAGCTAAGTGGTTTCCGCAACGTATATGTACAAGATTCCAAAGCAGTGATCTCCTTTTTGGCTCTCCCGTCCCTTTTCAATGGAATAGTTCAAAAAGTTTAGGTTGACAATTTGAGCCCAAACTCATCTAACCCGTCCAACCCGCCCAGAGATTAATGAGTTGAGTTACAAACATTTTAGCTCATGGGTCAATTTGGCCTGAGCCCAAGTTAACCCATTATATTTTATGCCCATTCTAACCCATTAAGCAGCTTAAATACAACCCATGAAACTCACCCAAAACAAAAGGTATCTCAACCCAACTTATATAGAAATTTATTTAGTTGACCTAATTTTACTTTTTTTTTTTTTGTATTTTTAATTTTACTTCTTTTGTTTTTCTGCACCATCCACCCATCCTGCCCCCCTCCCGCAAAATCCCCACCCTCAAAAAAGAAGCTTTTTTTTTTTTTTTTGTATTTTCAGTTTTTTTTTTTCTGCACCACCAACCCCCTCCCCCACCCCCCTCAAAAAAAATTTTACTTTTTTTTATATTTTTAATATTCTGACCCATTAAGCAGCCCAAATACAACTGATGAAACTCACCCAAAACAAAAAATATCGCAACCCAACTTATATAGAAATTTATTTAGTTACCCCAATTTTACTTTTTTTTGTATTTTCAGTTTTCTGTTTTTTTTTCTGCACCTCCACACCCGCAAAACCCCCCTCCCCTAAAAATTTGTTTTTACTTTTTTTTTTTGTATTTTCAATTTTCTATTTTTTTCTGCACCACTTCCCTCCCCCTCTCAAAAAAAAAAAATTTTACCTATTTTTTTTTGTATTTAAAAAAAATTACTTTTTTTTTATTTTTAGTTTTCTATTTTCTGTTTTTTTTCGTTTTTCTGCATCACCACCTGCCCCACCCCCACCTCCACCCCCAAAATATTTTTCAACTTACACATTTTAAGGTAAAAGACTTTTTTTATGCTAGATGAGCATGGTTCTAAAACACAGGTCAAGTTGGGCGGGTTGGGTTATGACCCATTGTTTAGCCCATCTTGACCCAGCCCATCTTAGCCCAAGTACACTTTGGGCTGGATTGGGAAATGACCCATTTATTGATCTATTCCATCTTGACCCGCCTAAATTCAGCCCAACCCGTCCATTTGCCACCCCTATTCAAAACCCTCACTATTCAACTCCCTTAGACCGACCTTTAAACAAAGAGAGAGTACCTTTTTTCCTTCTCTCATTGCAAAATCCTTAATATGGAAAATACCAGCACAAGAATCTTAAAAGGATATGTCAAAAATTCCAGCATAATCTAATCGTATAGTTGTTTGGTTGAAAGTAGTAATAGAAAAATTGATCTCACATCATTAATGCAATGTTTAGTTGGCTATAGAAGAAAAAATCAATTCTTGCATATATATAAACAATTCTTGCATTATGATCTCTGCATAATTAGTATGTGAATAAAAAAAAACCTCTAACGATAAAAGTTTTATAAGGGTATGATATTTGTGTGGTATAAAAACTTCTCATTAAGGGGTAAAATAAAGAATTTAAAGTTAAATTATTGTCAATTATAAAAATATGTCATTCTTTTTTAAACGGACTAATAAAGAAAGCGTGTTATCTAAATTGAAACCAAGTGAATTGTACAACTTTTGAATTTTTGCGTAAGGACAAATTCTTTCTTCCCTCGTTCAAAATGGATGACAAAAAACTTATGATCTTGTGGATATAAAGAGAGAAAATAATTGTGCACGGAATTATTATGATTTGACAAACTATTTAAAGTGCACAGAAGGATAGTGATCACGAGCTGGTATATATTGTTTTCTTCTTGTAATATAGCTCCTCTACATGGTTGTATTTCGATGGATGATTGAGATGGGGGAGGACATGCTACCTGATGCTGATAGTGTTTTAGATCACATGTGGAGCTAGTGCGTAGGTTATAGGTTCGGCCAAACTAACTTTAGACAATTTCCTGTATTTGTCGTAAATTTTTTATAGAATATGTACATAATACATACTATTAATTTCAAAATCAATAACTTACAATCACTAAAATTTCAAACTCATAAACTTTAAATCTTGACGCTATAGACTTGAAAGGATGAATTTCTCTCCTTATTTTTTTGGTAATAAAAATATTTCTTAAAATACGCCAAGAATCATTACAACTAGGACTACTTTAAGACACAAAGTTCCTAGCTTGCCCGTCTTAAAGATGGGAATTTCTCTCCCCCGTTTTAATGCTATTGACATACAAAATTTAACATTAAAATATGATCCGTTCTTTCTAAACAAAAAAATCACCAAGTACAATATTTGTATTACATTTCTCTCTATAATTTAGGCTAGTTTTAGGCTAGTTTGATAGAGTTGTATCTCAGGCTGCTAGTAGCCTCGGTTATGTTAGTATTACTTCATTAGGTTTGCAGTTTAGGTTGTAGGAGGCTAATTTGATACTCCCTCCGTTCCAATTTATGTAAACCTGTTTGACTAGGCACAAAGTTTAAGAAAAAATGAAGACTTTTGGAATGTGTGGTCCTAAACAAGTCAAAAAGGGGCCCGGAGTATTTGTGTGGTTATAAAAGCTTCTCGTTAAGGTGAGAATTGTAAGTTTAGCTGAATTGTTACTAAATTTAGAAAGAGATCATTCTTTTTGGAACAGACCAAATAGGAAATAGGTTCACATAAACTGGAACAAAGGGAGTAGTATTTTATCTTAGGATGCTAGTGACTCTTGTTGTGTCCTTATTACTTCCATTATGTATGTAGTGTTATACCATTGTTACTACTTATTGTTATTGGTTTTCTTCCTGATGCCGGGTTATCACGGTGTTGATGTTATCTTTCTGACTTCCATTGATGCTAGAACTCCACTGTCCTTTACCATCATCGTGAGCCGAGGGTCTTTCGGAAACAGCGGAGTAAGGGTAAGGTCTACGTACACACTATCCTTTCCAGACCCTACTTGTGAAATTCCACCGGGTTATTGTTATATTTCTCTCTATAATTTTCTTAAGTTAATAACACAGGCAAGCAAAATGATGTATGTGAGCACGTGATTTTTGCCTCCCGAAAACAACTCCAAAATAAATCAAAAATAAATAAAATAAATCTCTTTTAGTGTGCAATTTTTAGAATTTGTGTGGTGTTTGTTAATTATTTGTGTTGTCCGTAAATGTTTGCTTTGTTATAATTAAACAAAATTAAAATAAATATATGTTTCATGCATATCTAGGATTTAATTATGCATTTAATAATTGATTAAGAATAAAATTACAAAAATATGCATTTGTTCTAATTTTAATGTTTCACTATGTGATTAATATTTTTGTCTATGTGTTAATAATTGTTAAATGTTGATTAATATTTTGAAGGAGTAATTTTGTTTTTATAATTTTAATTAGGATTTTAATAATTGAAGAATTAAATTGGAAATTAAAAAGAGTGGAAATTAAAAAAAACGGATCTGGGCCAAAATTTCTAAACAAAATCAGGCCCAACCAAATTAATCCCCTTCACAGCCCAATCCCAACACTCCCATGTCCGGTCCAATTTAAACGAACCAAAACGACAGCGTTTGGGCGTATTTCATCAATGGCCGTTGGATTGAATCCATCCAACGGCTGAGATCTCATCACCCTAACCCGTGATCCTTACCCGACCCACTGCCCCGGTTCAACCCGTCCCCCAACTTAAACCAAACGACATCGTTTGGTTAAGTGAATAGATCTTAGCCATCCATTCTGCCTGATCCAACGGATGAAATTGATCCACCCTTCCCCTATATAAAGTCCAAACCCCTACCCCGACCCCCTAACTAAGCACCCCCCCTTCCTTACTATTCATCATCTTCCCCGAACCAAACCTCTAACCCTAGCCACCCTCATTCCCCACCGCCTGAAACCCGGCGGCAACAACGCCGCCGGTCACCACCTTAACACCCCAGACTCCTCACAACCTCCTCTTCACGGATCTGGACTTAGTTTCCTTCGAATCAGACCCCAACTCTTCGAATCTTAAATCGAAGGTTGGTCTGAAAACTGAACCCTCTCCGATTGTCTCCAAATTCACACCGTAGCCTCCCACAACTACCCTAGCTATGGATCTAGTGTTGGTTTGGTTCGAATCCCCTCAGAACTCTTCGAATCTTCTTTTGAAGGTTCGAATCAAATATGAACTCACTCAGATTCCTTCCAAATTAACACCAAATGACCCCTAGGCTTCCCTCACCCTTGTGTCATCTTTGGTTCCCTTCGAATCTGCCCAGAAGTGTTCAAATTTAAGATCCTCGAATCTGAAACCCTAAAAATTTCCAATATTGGAATTTTTTTTTTCAATTCAAGCGAGGGATTGAGGTTTAATCGATCTTAGTCGAAGTATTTTCAGTTGAAAATACTTCGACTAAGGTCTGTTTGATTTCAAAAGTCCGAATCCAACTTGAGTTTGAGTCCGTATGAAATTGAAGATTCAGAGGTATTTTCCTATTTCTTTTGTTTCCTACGTATGTATAGTTGTTTGTTTTAATAACCTGTGTAATTTTTCATATTTGTTTAGTTGATTCCATAATTCTGTCTCATACCCGTCTATTTGATCAGAATTATACTATTGTTTCTGTTGTTTATGATTGTTTATAATATGTGTAATCGACTCGATTAAGTTCGTCGATTAGTTGTTTTGTAAATTCTTATTGCCATTAATGCTGTTTGTAATACCCTGTTTATCTGTTTGGAATTGTTTATTATCATTGAAATCAGTCAATTAGTTCTTCCCAATTAATTGATTCTCGTTTAATAAGTCAGAAAGTTTGTCAATGATGTGTGTATGTTGATTTCTGAACATTGAGTTTCAGGGCATTGTCAGTATATTGACAATGCTCCTATGTTTGTTTGATTTTAGTCCATTGTAGAAATTCAGTTTGATTGATATGCTGAATTCAATATAATGTTGTTGTGATGTTAGGTTTAAATTCAATTTCACAATTGTTGGGTAGATACAACTGTGTTAGGAACTTAAGAGAATTGGTATTAGCTGTTTTAAATCAGGTTGATAATTAGGTTTGAACAGATTTTTAAATCTGTTTCGTAATAGATTCTGATCTTGTATTAATGGGCAGTAATAATAGTAGGATTTTAGGGCATTTCTGGGAATGAAACAGTAAAAAACAGTGTTAGTGCTAGTGTGCTGGAAGTGGAATGTTAGTGGCTGTTAATCTAATAGGATAATAGGAAACCAAAGGAAGTGGAGGGGCTGAAAATAAAGTAAAGGTATCCTTAGTGCTGTTTGAATAAGAAAAAGCAGTTCAGTGGCAGATTTGAAGGGAAAATCTGCCTTAGATAACAAAAGGGGGTCCAGGCAGCACTTAAGAGAGGGGGCAGACTTGTATAAATACAGGGACAGACCTTAGAAGAAGGGATCTGATTTTTAAGGCATTAGGGAATACACACAGAGATACATATACACAGAGAAAAAAGATAAAAATTTGAGAGAGGAAAATCACAAGCAGAAACAGAAATCTGAAAAGGAAGATAGAAAGAAAGGAAAACAGAAACATTAAAACAGAATTCTACATCGGAAGTTAGTATTGAAGCTGATTCCGTGTTTTGAAATTGAAAGCTTTTTCAGTCTGCTTTGTTCTAAGTCTCAAAATCAGAAATATTATTCTTTTCATTAAATCTGTCCGGATTTGTTCGATCTCAATGTTCAGTTAAAAATCTGAAATTTCTTAAAAGTACTGTCACTGTGCATCTGGGTTCCTCGGGTCCTATTATTGCTCAAATCTGTGGGAATACTGGTATTCTGCTGATTTTGTTACTGCTGCAACTGCTGAAATTTACTCCTTCTACCTTCATTTCCAGGTACCTATCTTTTAAATTCTATGTTGGGAAGAGATTCAGCATGACAAATCAATGAAGCTTGAATTGCAATTCTATTTTTCCATTTGTCTAAGTTCATTATTTTAAATTTCAGTCTTGTTTCATGTTGGTTAGTATAGTAGTATGCTTGACATGATAATTATCAGTTGATCATTCTCTTTTGAAATTCATATAAGTGTTGTAATAGTATTATCTATTCCAGAATTTCATTAAAGTAATAGTTATGATTGAATTGTCAAGATAGGGAACATGTCATAAAGTTGGCCATTAATTAAGTCTTATGACATTGTTAGTCAGGTACAGAGTAGTATGGAAATGTCAAGAAAATGCATTGTTAGCATATTTTAATTATTTGGTTGTGGATTAAGGCTAGATGATGTTGGTCGCATTTTGTCCATATATGGCGTAATAATTATTATGTTTATAATCAATAGTCGAAAGTTGCATTAGTAAAATCCGCTATGTTCACAATGTCAAAAATATGGCGAATAATGTTGTATGCAATATCATTTTATTAAGTCAATAGGTAGATTTGTTTTCTTTCTTACAATGCGAAAGTTAGTGTTTAGCAATGGTTCACATAAATTGAGAATCAAATCGGTTTGATTATATATATATCTTACGTTCAATCATAAGCCGAACTAATAAATAATTAGGCCTATTAGATTAGGAACAAGCAATGTGGAAAGAGATTAGATTTATAATGTGTAACAAGTTTAAGATTGTAAAAAATAACATTCGTGGCAAAATGGAATAACGAGCATTCTTCGAAAATATCATTTCTTTCAAGAATTGAATTTTTTTTAAGTTTCATACGCTATTCACCTTTTGAGTATACATATGTTGTATTTACTAAAAATAGTGTTAATCATATGTTTATTTCTTTCTTTGGATTTGAATAGCTTGGAGGAATATAATTCATACGCGAAAAAATATAATTCGCAATAAACATTTAATAAATTGTGAATTCTTTTCAAGAATTTAAGGGTACCTTAAATGGAGATTTCTCATGATTTTTACATAAAATGTATAGATATAATAAATAATTTGTGGAAAATCTATACTACCATTAAGAATATTTGGCGTAATTAGGGATGCGTTCGCGTAACCTGATTATATTTCTAAAAGCACTTCGAATTATGCGTTTGCGCAACTTCGAGTGAACATTTTAATAAAAGGGATTTCTCCGAGGATGTTAAAATAATTTCATATAACCCGAGATGTGCAGTTCATTGTTTAAATACAAGGGTGACGATGTTCTTAATTTTATTTTAAATTTTGAACATATATTTTTTATAAAAACTATAACATGGACAATTTTATTGTGTACACGTACGCGTGGCATGATCCCCGGTAATTATAAAAAGTATATAATACGAATATACGTACGCGTAATTCGTCCATATAATTGTAAACAATAAGTAAAAAGCGGTAGTAAAATCATGCAATAAAAACGTATTTAGTAAAATCAAGATAATTAAGCCAATAATAAAAACAGTTAAGCGACCGTGCTAGAACCACGGAATTCGGAAATGCCTAACACCTTCTTCCGGATTAACAGAATTCCTTACTCAGGATTTCTGGTTCGCAGAATAACAAACAGAGTCATATTCTCCTCGATTCAGGGATTAAAACCGGTGACTTGGGACGCCTTAAAATTCCCAGGTGGCGACTCTGAAACAATTAAATAAATCCCGTTTCGACTGTCCTTCAATTGGAGAAAACTCCCTAAGCGCCCCGCGGGTGCGGAAAAAGGAGGTGCGACAACTCTGGCGACTCTGCTGGGGATGAAAGTGAAACTGTAACCCAGAATCACTGGTTCAGGGTTTAAAGAATTCGAGCTTAAAATAACTGTGATAATTGGCTTTATTTAATATATGATTTTCAACTGTTTATATGCTTAGTATGCTAAATGTTGCTGTTTACCGCTTTAATATTATTCGAATTGTGAATATATACAACTGCTATGAAACCCCCTTCTTTCTGAGTCTTCTGAATTTATGGTGTACACGTGCGCGTGGCCCACCTTTCTGTTAAAGTCATACCAAATAAGACGGAGTTGGGACAAGTAACTAGGCTGGGTAGACTTTCGTGCTCCCGGTACGTTGCCCCCACTTCGGCTCAAACTGTCTGTTTGGGTAAGCCAGGTTTAGAACAATATGCCTCAGATTTTTACCTAGAATAACTCAGCCATGTACCGGATCCCTATTAGGAACGTCTATTTGCATCATGTACATCTGACCTTGGAGACTCAACACAGGAGTTGAGTCTGTCTAGGACAGGTGAACCCGAAATAAAAAGACCATCCTGATGCATCCTACTTGCTATCTGTGCATTCATTTGCCTCGAACATACTTGTTGACCAGCTTAATTGAAATCATTGTGAGAACCGAGGAATAAAGGGGGTTGTTTTTTTTTAAAAAAAATTAAATAAATAAATAAATAAATATAGTTTTAAATCTTGAAAAAAAAAGTGTTTAATAAATAAAAGAAAAAAAAATTGAAAATGATTTTTTTTATGTGTATATTTTCAAAATGAGTCTTGACTTTATTAAATTAAATTTCAGATACAAAATGAGCACCACACAAAACCCCCCATCCACGAGTACAGACGAGTTTCTATTTCAGCTTCAAATGTGGTGGTATGAATTAGGCGAAGATGGTCAAAAATGGGTCGTCAAGCATTTGGGAAATCTCACGGATATTATGAAAGTTAAACCCCGTGATGATCTGATTGCGGCGTTAGTAACTTTTTGGGACCCTGTTCACAATGTCTTTCGTTTCTCTGACTTCGAGCTTACTCCTACATTAGAGGAGATAGCTGGATATGCTGGTTTTGACGGAAGTCTAAGAAATCAAAGCCTGATATTCACAAAGGCTCCCTCGGTACATCGATTCTTCGGTCTTCTGAACATCAGCAGTCAAATCAGGAAAAGCAATGTCATCAACGGATGTTGTTCTTTCAACTTCTTATATTCAAGGTTCGGAAAGCCAGATGGATTTGAAATTCATGAGAAAGGCCTAACTAACAAGCAAAATAAAGACACTTGGCAGATTCACCGTCGCTTTGCCTTCATGATGGCTTTTCTAGGAATCATGGTTTTCCCAAACAAAGAGCGAACAATTGATATTCGCACCGCGAAAGTTGTGCAAGTCCTCACCACCAAGGAAAATCACACCCTTGTCCCCATCATTCTCTCAGACATTTATCGGGCGTTGACTTTATGTAAATCAGGAGCAAAAGTCTTCGAAGGATGCAAAATTTTGTTGCAAATGTGGGTGATTGAACATCTCCAACAACAGCCCAAGATCATACAGTATGGGCCAAGCAATGATAATTGCATCGAGAGTTATGAGGAAAGAATAAAAGATTATAAGTCTCCAGAAGGGATAGAGGGATGGCTCCCGATGAGGGAAGTGATACACATGTCAACCTCAAATAGTTATCTGCTACTATTGGGATTGAGAAGCATCCAGCCGTATGCGCCACTAAGAGTCCTAAGACAACTAGGGAGATATCAAGTAGTTCCTGATGATGAAGATTTGAGTATGCAAGTAATCGAATTACACCCAGAAGCCACTATTCCTGAGGCTCTACTTCAGCAGATGTGGAATGGATGTCGATACTTGAAAAGTGATACTCAAGTCCCAGACACTACAAAGGGTGAGATAAATCCTGGATATGCAAGGTGGTTTGAGAAACGGTCTCGCGTGGATGATGTACCAGAACCTGAGCTAAGAAGGCCAACAAAAAGACCCCATATTCAAAACTTTAATGATAAAATCCAAGAGCGGTTGATCTGGGGAGAAAAGGAAAAAGGGTACAAAGCAACTATCCATGCCCTAAAGGAAAATCTGAGGAACCTCAGTCTGGAGAAAGATTTGCAAGCACAGGAAGCTGAAGGCGAGAAGAAGATTCTAGCTTGTGAGAATGAAAATCTTCATGCTCGATTTCAGAAAATGAAAAAGGCTTCTGAAACGCCAATGAGGAGTTGGAAGGATCAAAAAACCATCGCCAATCTTTTTGAAAGAATGCAAGAATATGATTCCATTCTTGCTGCAAACGAAAGGGCGTTGAGCAAAGCAAAAGAAAGAATCCAACAATTAAACGAAGAAGCCAGATCTAATAAGGAACGCCAAGATAGGCAATCCGAAAAAGACAGGGCACAATTCAAGAAGGAAAAAGACCATTGGATACGTTCAGAAGACCAACTTCGTGCACAACTAGAAGAAGCAAGAAGATACAACCGAGAACATCAACAAGCGAACATCGACAGAGAAAGAGCGCAAGCAAGATTAGAGCAGGCCAGACTCCGAGCTCTATTAGAGTCAGCTTTAGATCGTGAAGACCGTGTTAGAGATATAGCCACCACTCGCCAGCAGCAATTGCAGAACCAAGACCAACGTCTTCAAGATTTCAGGGCACAAATCCACGACTTGGCGGTCTACACCTCTCAAAGTTATGTAAACTGCCAAGGAATGGATTATGAAAGATTTACGGAGCATGCACCCACTTTGGCCCGCCATCTAGCAATAGAGTTGGAAAGGATGTATCGTACGCTGGGAGGACATCCAGGTCAAGCCCCACATTGAGCAGATAATCTAAAGATTGACAACAAAAGTGGAAAGGGGGGCATGTTGTGAGATGTTAAGAGTTGTATCTTTTATTTTGATTTAAGTGTGTGTGTTTTAAACCATTTTATTATAAAGTTTTCAAATGTAATGTCTGTTCATCTTTGTATAATGAATAAA
Organism: Nicotiana sylvestris; assembly: GCF_000393655.2. Lineage (NCBI taxonomy): Eukaryota > Viridiplantae > Streptophyta > Magnoliopsida > Solanales > Solanaceae > Nicotiana > Nicotiana sylvestris. The sequence goes on along the minus strand of NC_091060.1, from coordinate 107,806,265 downwards.
AGAGTTTGCCTCATGACTGAACTACGCAAGGTCTGATTCATGCAGGGGCATGATACGTAGGCAATCTCTACTCATCGTTTTGACCTCCATGCCCAGGACAACCAATATTACCCCCGGAGCCCACCCTCAAAGCCTCCGAAATCCATTCAACTACTCCTCGTTTTGACCTCCCAACCGAAAGTGACAAGCCAGCCAAAAATGCTGAACAAGAAGAGATGTTCAGGAAGGTCAAAAGTCTAGAACAATCGTTCCGAGACATGCGAGGGTTAGGTGGGCAAGTTAGTGTAGCATACAAGGATTTGTGCTTGTTCCCAAATGTACAATTACCAGTTGGCTTCAAGATGCCTAAATTTGACTTCTACAATGGGAACGACGACCCAGTAGCCCACTTAAGGGGTTTCTGCAGCAAGATGCGAGGAGCTGGGGGAAATGACGAATTATTGATGGCTTACTTCAGTCAAAGTTTAAGCGGATCAGCTTTGGAGTGGTATACACGCCAGGACCACGGAAGATGGTACACCTGGGATGACCTGGCACAGGCATTTGCATACCATTTCCAATACAATCTGGAAATCATCCCAGATCGACTATCTTTGACAAAATTTGAGAAAAAACACAATGAAAGTTTCAGAGAGTATGGCTTCCGGTGGAGAGAACAGGCAGCAAGAGTGGATCCTCCTATGAAGGAGAGTGAAATGGTAGACTACTTCCTCCAAGCCTTGGAACCAACTTACTATGCCCATTTGGTTTCAGCGGTAGGGAAATCATTCAACGAAGTAGTGAAGATGGGAGGTATGGTGGAAGAAGGCCTCAAGACAAATAAAATTATGAGCTATTCAGCAATTAAGGCAACTACTCAAGCTATTCAAAGCGGGGTAGGAGGAATCGGAAGAAAGAAGAGAGAAGAAGCATCGGTAGTTGATTCAGGAATTTGGTCGGGACCCAGAGGTTCACCGCCTTACTATAATCAACAACGACCTCGCCAATCAACTTACAACCACAATTCATCCCAACACTACTATCACCCTTCGGAGCCTCATTTTTCCATTAACCATGCATAAGCATACAATCAGCCACCTGTTCACGCTAATTGGCGTGCTCCTGCTATACCAGGTACTTACCCACGAGCCTATCCCGAACCAGGTTTCAGGCCTAGGCCAGCATTCAGGGGAGAAAGGGAACAGAAAAAGAAAACCTACACTCCATTGGGAGAATCTTACACTAGTCTGTTCCACAGGCTGAGACAGCTGGACATGCTAAGACCAATACAATCCAAGCTACCCAATCCTCCTCCAAAGAATCTGGACTACACCATTAGCTGTGAGTATTGCTCCGGTACACCAGGCCATGATACAGAGAAATGCTGGCATTTAGAAAATGCAATACAAGAGCTGATTGATACTAATAAAATCGAGGTTCAAACCCCCGAAGCTCCCAATATCAATAGAAATCCAATGCCAGCCCATCAGGAGGCCAATATGATAGAAATCATACAAGCTGATGGGGAGACAAAGAAGCCGTCACAAACTGTCATGATGATCAAGTCTAATGAAACCAAGCCAGATAAGCAGTTAACAGAGGAGAAGCCGGTACCTAAGCAGAACAAAAATGGTGATGAATCATCTGTGGTAGACGAGAAGGGGTCTTCGAGCAAAGTTGCCACAAAGCAAGAAAGGTTGAAAGTGATAGTGCAAGGGGTTGCCAGTAAACCCATTGTAGTCGTGGAAGGAGCCCGTATAGATCGGATTATTATCAAACCTGCAACCCAGCTACCAGTGATCAACAACAAGGCCATTCCATGGAACTATGAACGGGTGACTGTAATGTACAAGGGAAAAGAAGTCAAGGAAGAAGTCTGTGAGGTGCAAGACTTGACTCGTTCGGGAAGATGTTTTACTCCCGAAGAGTTAAGAAAAACTAAAAATAATCCAACACCAATAAAGAGAGCTGTGACGGAAGAAGAAGCGGAAGAGTTCTTAAGAAAAATGAAACTCCATGACTATTCTATTGTGGATCAATTGAAGAAGACACCTGCTCAAATTTCATTGTTGTCATTACTGATCCATTCAGAGGAGCACCGTCTGGCTTTGATGAAAATCCTGAATGAGGCTCATGTTCCTGAAAAAATCTCTGTAAATCATTTGGGAATAATAGCCAACAGAATCTTTGAGGCAAACAGAATTACATTTTCTGATGATGAATTGCCTGTGGAAGGTATTGAGCACAACAGATCTCGTTACCTCACCGTGAAATGTGAAAACTCCGTAGTAACCCAGGTATTGGTTGACAACGTGTCAAGTGCAAACATCTGCCCTCTTTCCACTTTAAGCAAATTGAAAATCAAAGAGGAGAGGATCCAGAAGAATAGTATTTGCGTACGGGGGTTTGACGGTGGAAGCAAAGATTCATTTGGCGACATAGTGTTGGAACTGACAATAGGGCCAGTGGAATTCACAATGGAGTTTCAAGTACTGGACATAACTGTTTCTTATAATTTGTTGTTGGGTCGACCATGGATCCATGCTGCTAAAGCAGTCCCGTCAACACTACACCAGGCGGTCAAGTTTGAATGGGATCATCAAGAAATAGTTGTGCATGGGGAAGAAAGTTTAAATGCTCACAGCAGTGCCATTGTACCGGTCGAGGGAATAGAAAATGACCAGGGACCATGGGTATACCAAGTGTCCGATACAGTGTCGGTAGAGAAAATTCCAGAGGGGAAGTACCTTCCGAATCCAAAGATAACCTCTGCATCAGTCATGGTAGCCTATGAAATGTTAAAAAATGGTTTTATACCCGGCAAAGGTCTGGGCTCATCTTTGCAAGGAATTATACAACCAGTATCTCTCCACGAGAACTGGGGAACATTCGGTTTGGGGTTCATACCCACTATCACCGACGTGAAAAAGGCCAGAAAGCTGAAACACAAGGCGTGGGTTCTTCCAAAATCAGTCCCACATCTGTCAAAGTCTTTTGTCAAGACCGGTGCTAAAAATCGCCCGATAACAACAATTCCTAAATCCCTGGTCAATCCTGAGGAAGAATTAATTGAAAGATTCGAGAAATTGTTTGACGATGTGAATATGGTGGAAAGCGGGGAAGGTTGTAGCAACGCAGAAGTTCAATTAGTTGGGCCAGAAACAAAGCTTAATAATTGGAAAGCCACTCCTCTCCCCATTCGAAAGGAGTCTTGGTAGTTTATTTTGATTTTCTTTTAGTTTGTTTGGGTTACCTCAGGGTTGTAATCCCAATGCTTATCTTACAGTTTGTTTGAAGTGTGCAAACCTTGTTATCTTTCATCATCCAATAAAATACAGTTTCCTTTTTCATTATCATTCCTGATAGTTTTCTTTTCCTTTTCTTCTTTTTCTGTACAGTTCTTTTTACGCTGGCTCTAGTGATATGGCATGCATGAGGAATCCTCAGCCCAGTCTTAAAAATCAATCTGGTTCCGAAATATTAATTCAAGAAATATATTGTGATTATGAATCAGAATATGATGAAGATGAGGTTTTTGAAGAGATTAGTAAAGAGTTAATTCACTTTGAGGAAAAAATCAAACCTAACTTGAGTGATACCGAGGACATCAATATAGGGGACACGAGTAATATCCGGGAAACTAAAATAAGTGTCCATCTCGAACCAAAGATCCGAGAAGAGTTAATTAAAACACTCATAGAATTCAAAGATGTTTTTGCATGGTCATATGACGACATGCCGGGCCTGAGCACTGATTTAGTGGTTCACAAATTGCCCACCGATCCAACGGTGCCTCCTGTCAAGCAGAGGCTGAGAAAATTCAAGCCTGATATGAGTGTGAGAATTAAGGAAGAAATCACCAAACAGTTGGAAGCAAAGGTCATTCGAGTCACTCGATATCCTGTTTGGTTAGCTAATATCGTTCCTGTACCAAAGAAAGACGGCAAAATTAGAGTATGCGTCGACTACCGCAATCTCAACAAAGCAAGTCCGAAGGATAATTTCCCATTACCCAATATCCATATTTTGATCGATAATTGTGCCAAGCATGATATAGGATCTTTCGTGGATTGTTATGCCGGGTATCATCAAATTCTAATGGATGAAGAAGATGCAGAAAAGACGACATTCATCACACCATGGGGAACTTATTGCTACCGGGTAATGCCATTTGGTTTGAAGAACGCCGGAGCAACCTACATGAGAGCGATGACCACAGTGTTTCATGATATGATACACAAGGAGATTGAGGTATACGTGGACGATGTGATCATAAAATCAAAGCATCAGGCCGACCACGTTGGGGATTTGAGGAAATTCTTCTTAAGACTTCGCAGGTACAACCTCAAGCTTAACCCTGCCAAATGCGCATTTGGAGTTCCATCTGGAAAGTTGCTGGGATTCATAGTCAGTCGGCGAGGCATCGAGCTAGACCCATCAAAAATCAAAGCCATCCAAGAATTGCCACCTCCAAGGAACAAAACTGAAGTAATGAGTTTGTTGGGAAGGTTGAATTACATCAGCAGGTTTATTGCTCAGCTTACGACAACCTGTGAGCCTATTTTCGAATTGTTGAAAAAGGATGATGCGGTTGAATGGACCGACGAGTGTCAGGAGGCGTTTGATAAGATAAAAGGATACCTGTCAAACCCACCCGTGTTGGTCCCGCCAGAGCCAGGAAGACCTCTGATTCTTTACTTGACGGTCTTGGAAAATTCATTTGGTTGCGTATTGGGGCAACATGACCTCACTGGCAGAAAAGAACAGGCCATCTACTACCTTAGCAAGAAATTCACAGCTTATGAGGTTAAGTATACTCATCTGGAGAAGACATGTTGCGCCCTAACGTGGGTAGCTCAGAAGTTGAAACACTATTTGTCTTCCTACACCACTTACCTCATTTCGCGTCTGGATCCATTGAAATATATTTTTCAAAAGCCTATGCCAACGGGAAGACTTGCAAAGTGGCAGATATTGCTCACAGAATTTGACATCATCTATGTGACTCGAACTGCAATGAAAGCCCAAGCATTGGCCGATCATTTAGCTGAAAACCCGGTCGACGAGGAGTACGAGCCGTTGAAAACCTATTTTCCTGATGAAGAAATAATGCATATCGACGAGATGGAGTGAATTGAAAAACCTGGCTGGAAACTTTTCTTTGATGGGGCCGCTAACATGAAAGGAGTCGGGATAGGAGCTGTAATCATTTCTGAAACAGGGCATCACTATCCTGTTACAGCTCAACTGCGATTTTATTGCACCAATAATATGGCTGAATATAAAGCTTGTATTATGGGGTTAAGGCTAGCCGTAGACATGGGCATCCAAGAAATTTTAGTCATGGGAGATTCAGATCTTCTGGTACATCAAATTCAAGGAGAATGGGAAACCCGAGACTTAAAGCTCATACCATACCGACAATGTCTACATGATCTTTGTTAGCGGTTTCAATTAGTGGAGTTCCGGCATATTCTAAGGATCCATAATGAGGTTGCCGATGCATTGGTTACTTTGGCATCAATGTTGCACCATCCAGACAAAGCTTATGTGGATCCACTACATATTCAAGTCCACGATCAGCACGCTTATTGCAATATGGTTGAAGAAGAATTTGATGGTGAACCATGGTTCCACGACATCAAGGAGTATATCAGGATGGGGATATATCCCGCACAAGCCACAGGAGATCAAAAGAGGACCATTAGGCGATTGGCAAATGGATTCTTCTTAAGCGGAGGAGTTTTGTATAAAAGAACACCAGATCTTGGATTATTAAGATGCATAGATGCCAGACAAGCTACGGCTGTCATGTCTGAAGTACATTCGTGAGTTTGCGGACCCCACATGAGCGGATATGTACTGGCAAAGAAAATACTCCGAGCTGGTTATTATTGGCTTACCATGGAGCGAGATTGATCAATTTTGTGCGCAAGTGTCATCAATGCCAAATACACGGAGATTTGATTCATTCTCCACCATCCGAGTTGCACACAATGTTGGCACCATGGCCCTTCGTTGCCTGGGGCATGGATGTGATAGGACCAATTGAGCCGACAGCATCCAATGGGCACAGGTTCATTCTGGTAGCCATTGATTATTTTACCAAATGGGTTGAGGCCAAGACATTCAAATCAGTGACCAAGAAAGCTGTGGTCGATTTTGTCCACTCAAATATCATATGTCGATTCGGAATCCCAAAGGTGATCATCACAGATAACGGTGCTAATCTTAACAGCAACTTAATGAAGGAAGTATGTCAACAGTTTAAGATTACACATCGCAACTCTACCCCATATCGGCCCAAGGCGAATGGAGCAGTCGAGGCAGCCAACAAAAACATAAAGAAGATACTTCGGAAAATGGTAGAAGGTTCAAGACAATGGCATGAAAAATTACCATTTGCATTATTGGGATACCGCACTACTGTTCGCACTTCAGTAGGAGCAACTCCTTATTTGTTGGTATATGGCACTGAAGCAGTAATTCCTGCAGAAGTTGAGATTCCTTCCCTTCGGATCATCGCCGAAGCAAAGATTGATGATGATGAATGGGTCAAAACCCGTCTGGAACAGTTAAACTTGATTGATGAAAAACGATTGGCCGCAGTATGTCATGGCCAATTGTATCAAAGAAGAATAGCAAGAGCATACAACAAAAAGGTGCGTCCCCGGAAGTTTGAAGTGGGTCAACATGTGCTGAAACGTATTCTTCCACATCAGGTTGAGGCAAAAGGCAAATTTGCCCCGAATTGGCAAGGACCATTCATTGTGACCAGAGTATTATCGAATGGTGCACTATGCTTAACAGATATTGAAGGCAAATGCATAGACATGGCGATCAATTCTGACGCGGTAAAGAGATATTATGCATAACTTTTTGAATGTTTGTATTTAGCATTATTTCGAAGATTGGAATGACAAAGGCAATTTATTCTGTTATCCAAATACTATACCCTTTGCTTCCCCTTTTAAGCCATATTTGTTTCTTTCTTACCCTCTCTTGGAATCAATGAAAATCAAATATGAAATAATAATTTAAAAAAATCACTATTATGTTGTTGTTCTCATTCTTGCCCCAGTTTCTTGCAAGAATTGTATTGGAAATAAGAAAAAGATTCCAAGAGTTGTAATTTTAAACACATACCAAAACTGTTTAGCTGTTGATACCTTTCCATTTCCAACCACATACCAAAAAGACATTTCGATCAATCTTAGAAAAATGCTGAGTCAAGCAAATGAAGATGGTTCATAACACTCTGGTACAAACAAGAAAAGAAAGTAAAAATGAGAGAGTCTTATAGGTGAAAACCCACACGGGCACCATAAGATGACATAAGTTGAGAGAAAGTAAAATGAGAGAGTTTTATTGGTGAAAACCTTCGCAGGCACCATAAGGCGAAAAGGAAGTAAGAAATGAACAAATGAGGAAGGTTTGTCGGTGAAAACTCTTTGAGATATTGCAAGTCAAACAGGTCTGTAAAATGAAAAGTGAAGTTGGGTTATGGAAATTTTGGGGGAAAACAAAATGTGACAATTGAAAGGAGATTGATTAAAAGACTGGGTTGGTTAATCCAAATTGCATGCCATGATCGTTGGCGCCAGTGACTCCAATCAGATAAGTCCTTTATTCCTTCTCCAACAATCATCCAAATTTGGATTTTTCTTTTCATTCTAGATTGTTGAAATCATCATGTTTTCGTCACTAATAATCTTACTCTTCTAAAGCTTTTGAGATGAGTTTTGTTCCAAACAAATAAGAAAGAATGTCAAGGTATACTACCAAGATTCAAGGTTGCATAGGACAAAAATACGGCCATGATGGGCAAGAGGTAATAAAAAATAATAACATATGGGTGTAAGAAAAGTGGAATCAAAAGCGGATCAGAAATGTCAGGAGAACATATGATTACGGTTAAAAGGGTTTGAAGTGAAAACATACAGTTGGGGATCCTATAGTTAAGGATCAACTACAAGGACAAAACAGTCTTTACAACCATTCCAAGGCAATAAAACGAGACGAAGAGAAGCCCCACCGTCGGCAGAAATGCCCTAGTAAACCACCCTGCTAATGAAGTTTTCTTTGATTTGAAACAGAGGCAAAAACAACATTTGTGTCAGGAAACACCCGGTGAAGAAGTTAAGAAGAAGTCAGACGTCCACCTGGAGAATGAGGATGAAAAGAAGTTAAGAAGAAATCAGGCGTCCACCTGGAGAATGAGGATGAAGAATTAAAAAGAAGTCAGGCATCCACCTGGAGAATGAGGATGAAGAATTAAGAAGAAGTCAGGCGTCCACCTGGAGAATGAGGATGAAGAATTAAAAAGAAGTCAGGCGTCCACCTGGAGAATGAGGATGAAGAGATAAAGAAGAAATCAGGCGTCCACGTGGAGAATGAGGATGAGAAATTTAAGAAGAAGTCAGGCGTCCACCTGGAGAATGAGGATGAAAAGAAGTTAAGAAGAAATCAGGTGTCCACCTGGAGAATGAGGATGAAGAATTAAAAGAAGTCAGGCGTCCACCTGGAGAATGAGGATGAAGAATTAAGAAGAAGTTAGGCGTCCACCTGGAGAATGAGGATGAAGAATTAAAAAGAAGTCAGGCGTCCACCTGGAGAATGAGGATGAAGAGATAAAGAAGAAATCAGGCGTCCACCTGGAGAATAAGGATGAGAAATTTAAGAAGAAGTCAGGCGTCCACCTGGAGAATGAGGATGAAAAGAAGAATTAAGAAGAAGTCAGGCGTCCACCTGGAGAATGAGGATGAAGAATTAAAAAGAAGTTAGGCGTCCACCTGGAGAATGAGGATGAAGAGATAAAGAAGAAATCAGGCGTCTACCTGGAGAATGAGGATGAGAAATTTAAGAAGAAGTCAGGCGTCCACCTGGAGAATGAGGATGAAAAGAAGTTAAGAAGAAATCAGGCGTCCACCTGGAGAATGAGGATGAAGAATTAAAAGAAGTCAGGCGTCCACCTGGAGAATGAGGATGAAAAATTAAGAAGAAGTCAGGCGTCCACCTGGAGAATGAGGATGAAGAATTAAAAAGAAGTCAGGCGTCCACCTGGAGAATGAGGATGAAGAGATAAAAAAGAAATCAGGTGTCCACCTGGAGAATGAGGATGAGAAATTTAAGAAGAAGTCAGGCATCCACCTGGAGAATGAGGATGAAAAGAAGAAGTTAAGAAGAAGTCAGGCGTCCACCTGGAGAATGAGGATGAAGTTAAGAAGAAGTCAGGCGTCCACCTGGAGAATGAGGATGAAGAATTAAAAAGAAATCAGGCGTCCACCTGGAGAATGAGGATGAAGAGATAAAGAAGAAATCAGGCGTCCACCTGGAGAATGAGGATGAGAAATTTAAGAAGAAGTCAGGCGTCCACCTGGAGAATGAGGATGAAAAGAAAAAGTTAAGAAGAAGTCAGGTGTCCACCTGGAGAATGAGGATGAAAAGAATTTAAGAAGAAGTCAGGCGTCCACCTGGAGAATGAGGATGAAGAGATAAAGAAGAAATCAGGCGTCCACCTGGAGAATGAGGATGAGAAATTTAAGAAGAAGTCAGGCGTCCACCTGGAGAATGAGGATGAAAAGAAGTTAAGAAGAAATCAGGCGTCCACCTGGAGAATGAGGATGAAGAATTAAAAAGAAGTCAGGCGTCCACCTGGAGAATGAGGATGAAGAATTAAAAAGAAGTCAGGCGTCCACCTGGAGAATGAGGATGAAGAATTAAAAGAAGTCAGGCGTCCACCTGGAGAATGAGGATGAAGAGATAAAGAAGAAATCAGGCGTCCACCTGGAGAATGAGGATGAGAAATTTAAGAAGAAGTCAGGCATCCACCTGGAGAATGAGGATGAAAAGAAGAAGTTAAGAAGAAGTCAGGCGTCCACCTGGAGAATGAGGATGAAAAGAATTTAAGAAGAAATCAGGCGTCTACCTGGAGAATGAGGATGAAGAATTAAAAAAGAAATCAGGCGTCCACCTGGAGAATGAGGATGAAGAGATAAAGAAGAAATCAGGCGTCCACCTGGAGAATGAGGATGAGAAATTTAAGAAGAAGTCAGGCGTCCACCTGGAGAATGAGGATGAAAAGAAGAAGTTAAGAAGAAGTCAGGCGTCCACCTGGAGAATGAGGATGAAAAGAATTTAAGAAGAAGTCAGGCGTCCACCTAGAGAATGAGGATAAAGAGATAAAGAAGAAATCAGGCGTCCACCTGGAGAATGAGGATGAAGAATTGAAGCAACAGAAGTCAGGCGCCCACCTGGAGAACAAGGGAATATAATTAAAGCATTGAAATCAAAAGCCCGCTCATATATGAAAGGAGCACACTTAGAGTCAATAAAGCAGGGGAGTCCAACAAAGTCCCCAACAGGAAACAACAAGAGTTCCAAACAAAAAAAGAAAATACGGGACACAATGAAAGGGAACGCGGAACAAGCCAAATGCCCAAGAGTCACCAAGATATCAAGACAACAAGAAACGCAAGGGCATGATCCAGATAAGATTTTATAATTCATGTACCATAGTCTAGTTTAGCTTTTTATATTACCTTTGAAGCAAGGTGTAATAAGAAGGTCAGCCAGCAGTAAAAGCAGCACGGAACAACAGTGGCATCACAGTCCCATGGTAGTCCCAGCTACCCAAAACTTCCCGAACTACATTGACCTGATTCCTTTATAGCCAAGGATATGTAGGAAACCTTTGAAGCAGGGGTTCGGTCAAATCTTTCAAAAAATGCTTCCCACGGAGTATTTGAACGGGCAAAAATCGCTCGTATCCGCTCACTTTATCTTTGCACGAAAACTCTTCGAGTTTCCGCGCAAAGAGGGGCAGCTGTGAGCACGTGATTTTTGCCTCCCGAAAACAACTCCAAAATATATCAAAAATAAATAAAATAAATCTCTTTTAGTGTGCAATTTTTAGAATTTGTGTGGTGTTTGTTAATTATTTGTGTTGTCCGTAAATGTTTGATTTGTTATAATTAAACAAAATTAAAATAAATATATGTTTCATGCATATCTAGGATTTAATTATGCATTTAATAATTGATTAAGAATAAAATTACAAAAATATGCATTTGTTCTAATTTTAATGTTTCACTATGTGATTAATATTTTTGTCTATGTGTTAATAATTGTTAAAGGTTGATTAATATTTTGAAGGAGTAATTTTGTTTTTATAATTTTAATTAGGATTTTAATAATTGAAGAATTAAATTGAAAATTAAAAAGAGTGGAAATTAAAAAAAACGGATCTGGGCCAAAATTTCTAAACAAAATCAGGCCCAACCAAATTAATCCCCTTCACAGCCCAATCCCAACACTCCCATGTCCGGTCCAATTTAAACGAACCAAAACGACAGCGTTTGGGCGTATTTCATCAATGGCCGTTGGATTAAATCCATCCAACGGCTGAGATCTCATCACCCTAACCCGTGATCCTTACCCGACCCACTGCCCCGGTTCAACCCGTCCCCCCAACTTAAACCAAACGACATCGTTTGGTTAAGTGAATAGATCTTAGCCATCCATTCTGCCTGATCCAACGGATGAAATTGATCCACCCTTCCCCTATATAAAGTCCAAACCCCTACCCCGGCCCCCTAACTAAGCACCCCCCTTCCTTACTATTCATCATCTTCCCCGAACCAAACCCCTAACCCTAGCCGCCCTCATTCCCCACCGCCTGAAACCCGGCGGCAACAACGCCGCCGGTCACCACCTTAACACCCCAGACTCCTCACAACCTCCTCTTCACGGATCTGGCCTTAGTTTCCTTCGAATCAGACCCCAACTCTTCGAATCTTAAATCGAAGGTTGGTCTGAAAACTGAACCCTCTCCGATGGTCTCCAAATTCACACCGTAGCCTCCCCTAACTACCCTAGCTATGGATCTAGTGTTGGTTTGGTTCGAATCCCCTCAGAACTCTTCGAATCTTCTTTTGAAGGTTCGAATCAAATATGAACTCACTCAGATTCCTTCCAAATTAACACCAAATGACCCCTAGGTTTCCCTCACCCTTGTGTCATCTTTGGTTCCCTTCGAATCTGCCCAGAAGTGTTCAAATTTAAGATCCTCGAATCTGAAACCCTAAAAATTTCCAATCTTGGAACTTTTTTTTTCAATTCAAGCGAGGGATTGAGGTTTAATCGACCTTAGTCAAAGTATTTTCAGTTGAAAATACTTCGACTAAGGTCTGTTTGATTTCAAAAGTCCGAATCCAAGTTGAGTTTGAGTCCGTATGAAATTGAAGATTCAGAGGTATTTTCCTATTTCTTTTGTTTCCTACGTATGTATAGTTGTTTGTTTTAATAACCTGTGTAATTTTTCATATTTGTTTAGTTGATTCCATAATTCTGTCTCATACCCGTCTATTTGATCAGAATTATACTATTGTTTCTGTTGTTTATGATTGTTTATAATATGTGTAATCGACTCGATTAAGTTCGTCGATTAGTTGTTTTGTAAATTCTTATTGCCATTAATGTTGTTTGTAATACCCTATTTATCTGTTTGGAATTGGTTATTATCATTGAAATCAGTCAATTAGTTCTTCCCAATTAATTGATTCTCGTTTAATAAGTCGGAAAGTTTGTCAATGATGTGTGTATGTTGATTTCTGAACATTGAGTTTCAGGGCATTGTCAGTATATTGACAATGCTCCTGTGTTTGTTTGATTTTAGTCCATTGTTGAAATTCAGTTTGATTGATATGCTGAATTCAATATAATGTTGTTGTGATGGTAGGTTTAAATTCAATTTCACAATTGTTGGGTAGATACAACTGTGTTAGGAACTTAAGAGAATTGGTATTAGCTGTTTTAAATCAGGTTGATAATTAGGTTTGAACAGATTTTTAAATCTGTTTCGTAATAGATTCTGATCTTGTATTAATGGGCAGTAATAACAGTAGGATTTCAGGGCATTTCTGGGAATGAAACAGTAAAAAACAGTGTTAGTGCTAGTGTGCTTGAAGTGGAATGTTAGTGGCTGTTAATCTAATAGGATAATAGGAAACCAAAGGAAGTGGAAGGGCTGAAAATAAAGTAAAGGTATCCTTAGTGCTGTTTGAATAGAAAAAGCAGTTCAGTGGCAGATTTGAAGGGAAAATCTGCCTTAGATAACAAAAGGGGGGTCCAGGCAGCACTTAAGAGAGGGGGACAGACTTGTATAAATACAGGGACAGACCTTAGAAGAAGGGATCTGATTTTTAAGGCATTAGGGAATACACACAGAGATACATATACACAGAGAAAAAAGATAAAAATTTGAGAAAGGAAAATCACAAGCAGAAACAGAAATCTGAAAAGAAAGATAGAAAGAAAGGAAAACAGAAACATTAAAACAGAATTCTACATCGGAAGTTAGTATTGAAGCTGATTCCGTGTTTTGAAATTGAAAGCTTTTTCAGTCTGCTTTGTTCTAAGTCTCAAAATCAGAAATATTATTCTTTTCATTAAATCTGTCCGGATTTGTTCGATCTCAATGTTCAGTTAAAAATCTGAAATTTCTTAAAAGTACTGTCACTGTGCATCTGGGTTCCTCGGGTCCTATTATTGCTCAAATCTGTGGGAATACTGGTATTCTGCTGATTTTGTTACTGCTGCAACTGCTGAAATTTACTCCTTCTACCTTCATTTCCAGGTACCTATCTTTTAAATTCTATGTTGGGAAGAGATTCAGCATGACAAATCAATGAAGCTTGAATTGCAATTCTATTTTTCCATTTGTCTAAGTTCATTATTTTAAATTTCAGTCTTGTTTCATGTTGGTTAGTATAGTAGTATGCTTGACATGATAATTATCAGTTGATCATTCTCTTTTGAAATTCATATAAGTGTTGTAATAGTATTATCTATTCCAGAATTTCATTAAAGTAATAGTTATGATTGAATTGTCAAGATAGGGAACATGGCATAAAGTTGGCCATTAATTAAGTCTTATGACATTGTTAGTCAGGTACAGAGTAGTATGGAAATGTCAAGAAAATGCATTGTTAGCATATTTTAATTATTTGGTTGTGGATTAAGGCTAGATGATGTTGGTCGCATTTTGTCCATATATGGCGTAATAATTATTATGTTTATAATTAATAGTCGAAAGTTGCATTAGTAAAATCCGCTATGTTCACAATGTCAAAAATATGGCGAATAATGTTGTATGCAATATCATTTTATTAAGTCAATAGGTAGATTTGTTTTCTTTCTTAATAACAAATGGCCTAGGAATTTTACAATGCGAAAGTTAGTGTTTAGCAATGGTTCACATAAATTGAGAATCAAATCGGTTTGATTATATATATATATATATCTTACGTTCAATCATAAGCCGAACTAATAAATAATTAGGCCTATTAGATTAGGAACAAGCAATGTGGAAAGAGATTAGATTTATAATGTGTAACAAGTTTAAGATTGTAAAAAATAACATTCGTGGCAAATGGAATAACGAGAATTCTTCGAAAATATCATTTCCTTTCAAGAATTGAATTTTTTTAAGTTTCATACGCTATTCACCTTTTGAGTATACATATGTTGTATTTACTAAAAATAGTGTTAATCATATGTTTATTCCTTTCTTTGGATTTGAATAGCTTGGAGGAATATAATTCATACGCGAAAAAATATAATTCGCAATAAACATTTAATAAATTGTGAATTCTTTTCAAGAATTTAAGGGTACCTTAAATGGAGAATTTCTCATGATTTTTACATAAAATGTATAGATATAATAAATAATTTGTGGAAAATCTATACTACCATTAAGAATATTTGGCGTAATTAGGGATGCGTTCGCGTAACCTGATTATATTTCTAAAAGCAATTCGAATTATGCGTTTGCGCAACTTCGAGTGAACATTTTAATAAAAGGGATTTCTCCGAGGATGTTAATATAATTTCATATAACCCGAGATGTGCAGTTCATTGTTTAAATACAAGGGTGACGATGTTCTTAATTTTATTTTAAATTTTGAACATATGTTTTTTTTATAAAAACTATAATATGGTCAATTTTATTGTGTACACGTATGCGTGACACGATCCTCTGTAATTATAAAAGGTATATAATACGAATATACGTACGCGTAATTCGTTTATATAATTGAAAGTAATAAACAGAAGCGGTAACAAAATCCTGCAATAAAAACGTATTTAGTAAAATCAAGATAATTAAGCCAAGAATAAAAACAGTTGAGCAACCGTGCTAGAACCACGGAATTCGAAAATGCCTAACACCTTCTTCCGGATTAACAGAATTCTTTACTCAGGATTTCTGGTTCGCAGAATAACAAACAGAGTCATATTCTCCTCGATTCAGGGATTAAAACCGGTGACTTGGGATGCCTTAAAATTCCCAGGTGGTGACTCTAAAACAATTAAATAAATCCTGTTTCGACTGTCCTTCAATTGGAGAAAACTCCCTAAGCGCCCGCGGGTGCGGAAAAAGGAGGTGCGACAATGTAGATTTAAAGAGATGTGCAACAAGCACATGAGCATTCAGAATGATAGCTGAGCATATCAGTTTGACCCAACTGAGTTACCATTTTACCAGCAGTACTTATGTAGTGACATTACCATTTACCGCATGTTCTAAAAAAGGCTTGACTATGTTAATTTGACTAGATGTTAAATCCTTAACTTTTGGTTGGTGGGGTCATTATCCTTTTTCTAATGTATGCTTGTACTTATCCATACAAAATCTGCCTTCATTATTGTGAATTCTGACCCTTGTAATTGCAAGGATGAACTCAAATGTCTGATAATTGTTAAAAAATGTAAATAGTTCATTGAGAATTCTTGCTTTAGCTGGTGTGTGTGTGCATGAAGTTGTGTTTTCAATTTATTTTTTTTGGTTTGAGGTGTAAAAAGCTGAAAATTTGTATTAGGAAAAGGTTTTCAAGATTTAAAATTCAAGATTTTCTAGACAGCAACTTTTCATATATATATATATATATATATCAGAATTTGCATTCCTTTTTATCTGTATAACTAAAAACTACTACTAGTAAATACGAAAATGATTTACCAAAATAACAGATTAAAAATTATACTTATACCAGAAAGTTTAGTGACAGGTATTCTTGAAAGGCTTTTTGGCATGGTATAAAAGTACTACAAAACCTAATTCTAAATTATCCGTGTTACCAAACACGTTCTTCAGTAGGGGCGGCCCTCCCATAAGGCAAGTAAAACAACTGTTTTAGGCCCTATATTTGTGGGGGCCCCATTTTTGTTACATCTAATAGACTATGTATAAATTAAAGAAGTTATGTAAAATAAAAAAGTTTGATTTCTTTCTTTAACAAATTTAAACTTGTTAAAGAGAAGAAGGATTTGCAATTGCTATGATTTCTACCAAGAAAATTGCACTTCAAAGGAATATCGAACCCGAATTTTGGAAGAAACAAATCGGAAGCAACAATTTGATACGAATGTTGATAATGAAATCCCAAAATCTTTCGAAGAGTCTTTTCGAATTAATTACTTTTATACATAATAGACAAGACTATTTTTTCAATTCAAAATAGATATGAACAATTTGAAGTATATGCAAATATTTTTGGTTTTCTATTTGACGGTAAAAACTAAGATGACTAGATGTTAGAAATTTGAAAAAATACGGCCTTCATCTTGAATATTCCTTAAAGCATAATAATTAATTCGATATTGATGGTTTAGATTTATTTTCTGAATTAAAAGTATTAAGGAAAATAGTACAATTAGAAAATAGTTGTTTAATTGATAAAAAATTTAGTCAAATAAAAAGATTTAATTCTTTTTCAAATGTCTAAATTGCTTATGGAATAGTGTTAATAACTCATGTTACCGTTGCTTCAGCGGAAAGAAGTTTTCAAAATTAAAATTAATAAAATCTTACCAAAGATCAATAATATCACAAGAAAAGTTAAATGAATTATATTGTCAGTTGAGAAATACTTATTAAAAGTTATTAGTTATAAGAAGGTGTAAGTAATAACTTTGTATCTAAAAAAAACAAAAAAAAATAGACTTTAAATAAATAATAATAAAAAATTTAAAAAGTTAAGCCCCTCGTAAAGTTTGGCTTTAGGCCACAAAATTCGTCCGGCCGCCCCGTTCTTCAGTACCTTGCCATATCAATGATTGATGTTTAAATTCAAAATTTGAGAAAGAGAAGATAAATAAGACGAAGGAAAAAAAAAATAGAAACACGATAAAAATGCTAATCTTAGATCTAATTCTTTGTTATTGATGACACTAAATAAACTGGAAAAAAAAATTAAAAAGAAAAAGAAGACAAAAAATCATTTACAAAAAAATCTAAAATCTTTTTAAACAGTAATAACTCACTAGACAGTAGTTGGCTGGAGTAAATTGTTGTGAGTAGGTAAATGAATCTGAGGTTGGATCTGCAGACTTGTCAATTTAATCCCACCTGATCTCCTCTTCCATAAACCACCATCCTCCGGCGGCGGTTTTACCTTCTTCACCACCGGCAACGGCGGATCTAATTCACTAACATTAATCACTTCAACAGCTCCCTTAATAATTTTACCTTTATCATTAATAGTAGATTTTCTCGAACCGCCTACAGTAACAGTAACACTTGTCTTCAGTTCTCTATTATTACCAGCAGTAAAATTCTTGCCGGAGAACAACTTCTTCAGCTTAGTGTACTTTACTTTGGGATTTACTGGGCCGGATAAGGCGGTGGAAGAAGAAGTTGGCCGATACGGAGTCGGAAACCCAATGACTTTATTGTTTCTCTTGACTTGGCCCATACAGCTGACTTTTGGGGAAGAAGGTTCGTTCAGATTATCTCCAGAGGAATTAGAATAAGGATTCTGTAACTTAACATCTTTAATGGAAAGTTTACAAAGGATTGGGAAAAAGAAAGTGCCGCTACTATTGCGAATATGGTGATAAAGCTGCTGTTGTTGATGATGATGTTGATTGTACCCATTTCTCATACTGTAGATTTTCTTCTGTTAGCTCTTTATGTTGGTTTTTGCGTGTATAGTGAGAGGTGAAGGAAAAGGGGAGGAGTTTTGAGTGAAAAAGAAAGGGAAGGAAGAGTATGTGAACAACAAGATGAGATTGCTCAATTAATGGTAGTCTGCATTTTTATATTTTACTTTATTAGTAAATGTACTAAGTAGTGCTCCCTGTTTCAATTTAGGTGAATTTATTTCCTTTTTTGTTCGTGCCAAAAAGAATGATTCATTTCCTTATTTGGAAACATTTTACCTTTATAGAATGATTTATAGCCACACAAAATATATGTGCCTCATTTTACACCACAATATCAAAAGTATTCTCTATTTTCTTAAACTTCGTGCTCAGTCAAATGAGTTCGCCTAAATTGAAACGGACGGAGTATTACTTATTTGTTTTGTTTTTTTCTTCCAAATTTGTTTCATTTATGGGTCAAAGGTCCGGACTGACTCATGTCTCCAAGTAATCTATTTTCTTTTGTTACTTTTCATTAAAAGTAGGAGTTAGTTAATTCTTTTTTAGGTGAAAACTTATTACTCCTATGATCTAGGATAAATATGCTACTCCACTAATTGATGGTAGTAAATTTTTGACAATGCAAAAAAATATATTTATGGTATCATTGCAATTTAACTTGTTAGAGAAAGTTTCTTGTTTTTCTTTTAAAGAAATTAATATTAATTATACTTGCTACGAGCAATTAACCGCAATAGCCTCTCAAGCAAAATAATAGGGTAATGAAATATAAGTTTCCTATTCTCATAGAAATTAATGAAATTATTTTACATTATTCAAGTGGCCTAGAGACGATCCTCCGGTCAAAGAAATTAAACTTTCAAATATATATTATTCGCAAAAAATAAAAATAAAAATCTCCCAAAACGCAAAATTTTAATAGTCAATAATTGCTAAACAGGAGTCTTTTTTGACATTATCTTCATGAGTATAAAGATTGACCATGTTTTTCAAGACTATATAGATCTGTTTTAGAAGTCTTATATTGTTGCTAATATTATGTCAGCATTTTAAGTCAAGTTAGTGATTTCACTTTGGATTCCTCCGTAAGTCCATTTCATACAAATATATAACAAAATAAAACAAACAAAAAGAGAGGATGTAGCATTTTAAAAAAAGAAAACTATTAGTAGGTCTGTAATTACACTGTTCTATTGGAAATTGAGTAAAATATTGGGACCACTGATTTGTTGTTTCCACCATAGAACCTACTTATGTTTTTCCTTTGTAGGCTATAAGTACTGAAGTTAAAGTAAAAGTAATATTTAACAAACCTTTTGAGGAAAAGAGCAAAAGTTATCTTTTTTATGTGCTTAAAGTTTACGAGTAAAAATGATTTTGTCTCCTTGTTTGGATTTAAAGTACCACTTTTGATTATATTGACACTGACAAATATACCTTTTTGCCCAGGACTTCAATTAAATTTACTCCCTTAAAAAATTATATATCGTAAAAGTAATTTTTTTATCCAAACTATTGAATCCTAACATAAGATAATTTTTTAATATCGTGACAAAAGAAGTTCAAAATTTATTTTCGATCGTAGATTCAAATTATATGCATGACATTCCAGTATTTCTTTAAATCCCTTTTTATGTATTCTAGTTATCTTTTTATATGTATTCACCACTGCATTTGACACTTAATTTTTCAGCGTGACTAGAGACAAGCAGTAAATTGAGACAACTAATTATACTAAAACCAAAATATATTTTCTTCTAATAAAACTAAAATAGTTATTGCAATAGCATATAGCTTTTATGTTAAATTTAATTAAGTCGATAAATAAAATACAAAGCAACAATTATTAAATTTTATCAAAAAAAATCATACTTAGTTCACGATATTCTTTTGTCGTTTGATCACGCCCAACTATGCCTTATAAAAAGACAATGCGGTCGTTGCAAATATAATTCGGTTTACAAGTCCGGAGTCGAACCCACAGAGAACTAAGGCTTAGCTACAGCTGTTCACTATCACCAAGAAGACAAGCTTGAAAAGTTCCTAACTTATAGATATTTAGATTCTTGTGTTTAACTAATTGATTAACAAATTAAAATAATAAATTAACAACTAAAGATACTAAGAGTTAGAGACAAGATTAAGGAGGTCTAGAGTTATGATTTCCCCAATTGTCGGAATCCTTCCCGCTATGTCTTCTATAATTTCGCCTAAGTATTCTCTACCGATCATGAGCACTCTTATTACCGTAAATCTCTCCCGAGTAATCACGACAATTTACTAGACGCACTCTCCCGAGCTACGCTAGCTGGCTTTTGATACAGCTCACTTCAGATCGCACCCAAGGCTTCGTTATCCCTAATCCCGCCTTTAAACCCTCGGTTATTGATCCCTCATATACTCTGGGAGTGGTGTTGTTCAACAATTACCTAAATATGCACTCTCTCCCGAGTTATGCATACTAAATAGGCACAACTAATTGAGAGCTCTTCAATTAACTACAATAAGAACGTAGTTGAACAAATAGAGATTATACTACGACTCAATTATATAAAAACATAACAAGAATTTATCCTACAAAAGGTTCTATCAAAACTCTAGATAACAAATTAGCTATTCATAATAGTATGTAAAACTACAATACTAAAAGTCATAACCAACAATGAAAAATAGGAAGAGGAAAGAAAAAACTTGTAGAAGAATTCCCAAGCCTTGCTCCTATTGCGTCTCTGCCTCCTTAGGTCAAACCTATGTCAAAAATATGTCCAATTCCTTTTCTTGGCCGGCTTCCTTGGTTTAATATAGGGTTTAGGGCTTAAAATCCCGTATTTTGCACTTTGGTCCCTGAAATTTACGCATCTTGCCGCGGTTCTACCGCGGTTACGTCGGAACCGCGGCCAAACACCTTCTCAGGTTCTTCATTTGTCCGCGATTGCCTTCTGCCGCGGTTCTGCCGCGATCCTACCGCAACCGCAGTTTTTCACCCTGTTCCGTTTGGAATTTGGAAAAACATAAAACATGAAAGTTGTAGCCCTTTGAGTTATATTTCCAACCATATATTATGGAGCCCAAATGGAGTTCTGAGAGAAACGTTATGTCTATTTTACTAGACAGTGCGCAATATGCCTCTTCGAGTTTTCGTTTTATTGTTTTATCATCCGTTGATCCCTGAACGCGATCCCGACTTAATTCCTTGAACTCTTACTCAGACTTCAAAGCTCTAAACCACTTAAATTTATTCCATAACATCTATATAGCTTGGAATAACACCTACAAGTCATAAAACACACAATTAGTGCAAAGCACTAGCGATTAAAGCGCAAACTCAACTAAAGTGCAGTAAATTAGAGTGTAATAATCGAATAAAATACGTAATTATAGCCTATCATCAACACCCCACACTTAAACCATTACTCATCCTCGAGCAATCAAACTACACTTTTTTTATAGACACGACCTTTTTAAACAAATTCTCCTAACTCATCACACCAAGAGTATTTAAAATAGTCTAAGCACAAAAGCGTAACATCTTCACCTCAAGATTTGACTCATAAGTACCACGCATTATTCATAATTCACCTACTTACTCTAACATAGAGGTCACTGACATTACCTTTCCTTCATGAATCAAGTGCCCTCACACAACAAAAGAGAGTAGTTCCACACAATAAAATTTAAGAACACTTAGGAACTCAAGATAGAAAGAATTCACTCACTCTGAGAAATAACATTCATATGCCACAAAAGATGCACCATAAGCTTGCTCGTAGTGTACTACTCTACTAATGGAGCTCATTCAATCTAGGATCAATTAGGACTTTATTTGGTTGTAATGTAGGCTACGGGACGAGTATGATACATTTAGATATAAGAGTAACTACACCTCCCTAAGCATTTTAATACATATACTTTAACATTCAAACCCCATACTTATGTCAAGCCAAACTCCACATTCACATCAATATACATCAACTCCCAAATTATTTAAGCCCAATTATATCAAGAGTCACCACTATCAAAGAATATATTTTTTTACAGCAATACAACTTTTTTTCTTTTTCAATTCAAGAGGCTCTTGCTTTTCAAATCAGTGCACCCTTTCTCCTTATTTCATTAGTTCCACTCAAAAGCGAAACCAACTACCCCACACTTTAACTTTTACAAAGTTCATAAACAATTCAAGTGCTCATGAGAGGTTACAATGGTTCAATAGATGGTTAATTCAAACAAATGGGTAAGGCTTGTAATGTGGTTGCCAAAGAAACAAGATTATAGGCTCAAAGGGGTTAACTACGATACATAACAATTAGGCGGGTAAAGTATACATATCTGGCTCAACAAAGAAATGCCTATATCACATCCTAGACTGAATAAAACTACTATTTCGCTTTGCAAACACACGGGGCAAGTTCTAGGCATCAAATGCAATGCACAGAATACAACAAACCTCTCACACACATGACACATAACTCACTCAGGATTGGATTCACGGACACTCTAGTCAAAGCAGTTAAGCAATTTTAAAAACATACAATTTAAGGTACTTATACAAGAGTCAAAAATTGAGCTTAAGCGTCACAACCAAAATACTCACTATTCTCAAGGCATAACAAAGTCAAGAGATATTGCTTCAATTCAAAACACAACACGATGACTCTTACTCCAAAAAAAAAAACTAACTACACCCGATTCAAATAAAACCCTTGGAAAAGAACCGTGGTTTAAAGAAAAACCAAGGGGTAATTATTACACTACCTAACAAAAGAAAATCTTTTTGTAGTTTTTCTTTAGACTTAAATCCCTCAAAAAATTGTCTAATAGATCCATCGTCAGGAAAAGTCCAATCTTTTCTATTTAAAAAAAAATTATTCAATTAAACTAACACAACTAAAATAGCATAGAAAGTCACCCAGACAATCTCCTCACCCCACACTTAAAATTGGGCATTGTCCCCAATGCTCACCATAACTAATAAAAAGGGTAAAAGAGACTCCCTGGTAGGCTAAAGGCCGAAGCACTAACAACTCATGGGATACTCAGACTTCTCCCAAGCTTGGTCCTTCGTGCGGGTACCTCACACTTAGTTCCATCCACTTGGTTTATTATTGCATCCTTCCAATACCTTTGCTTTCCATGCTCCTAGAAAATAAAAAAATTGACACTACAAAAATAATACAATTAAAAAAAAATTAATACAAAAATAAAAGAAAGCAGTAAAGTTGGGTTGCCTCCCAACAAGCGCTTGATTTAACGTCGCGGCACGACTTGAATCACTTTCTGCCTCCACTTCGAACTTATGAATCGCACCCCAAGTTTTGCTTCAAGCTTATGATTATGCTCTTGGGGCGGTGCAAATTCTTGCGAGCCAAAAATTAGATAGAGTCTTATGCACTTTTTGGCTTTTGACCGAGGAGTGTCACCTTGCCTAGACGGCCTTGAGAATTTCAAAATATAAGGCCCATCTACCTCTTCCTTGGACTCCTTTTTATGCTCGTAAAGATCCATTCCCATTTCACCGTCCGAACATAATGTAGAGAAGTGTTTGGAATGAGGTCCAACACGTTCCAATACATGAACTTCAAGATTTTCGACCTCCTCAATACCCAAAACACTAGAGTCAACTAAATTTGTATCTTCAACGTCCCTGGTTGAATATAGTATTACTTCTTCAACATCGGCATCCTCAAATTCTAGATGGTTAGAGTGTTGGTGTTCTACTTTGGACCCCTCCATTGGCACCTCAATTTCCGTCTCTAATGCAAACTGCTCCTGGCTACTATCCATAATATTAACATATTGAGCATTAAAAGCTTCAACTAATTGACTCACTTGAGCCTCTAAGTTGTAAATAGTTTCATCTTGCCTTTCTATCTGCAACAGTATTTTACTTTGTTGTTCTATAAGACACTTTAACATATCTTCGATCTTCTTTAGATCAGCTTCCCGAGGTTCTTTGTTCCTATTATCCTCACAAGAAAACATAGAATCATCATAATAAGGGATTGGGGGAAGATAAGAAATACAGGCACAACCATGAAAGTGACCATCTTGACCACCATACATATCACACATATTCCACACATAAGATTGAGTTGGTGCACAAAACTCGCTCTCGGAAATATTTTAATAATTTTGCCAAGGGTGGTTTTCATCACAATATGCATAAGGAGGATTAAAAGTAGAATTACCAACATCAAAACTTTCATAATTCTATGATGCCATATTTTTTTTAATCAACAAGTAAAAGAAAAAATAAAAGAAAAAAATCAAATACAAAAAAATAAAAATAAAAGTTCAAACTTGAAACCTAGTAATATGTACACCTACAGCTATATCGTAAGTTCCCCGGCAGCGGCGCCAAAATTTGATCACGCCCAACTATGCCTTATAAAAAGGACAATGCGGTCGTTGCAAATATAATCCGATTTACAAGTCCGGAGTCGAATCCCACAAAGAACTAAGGCTTAGCTACAGTTGTTCACTATCACCAAGAAGACAAGCTTGAACAGTTCCTAACTTATAGATATTTAGATTCTTGTGTTTAACTAATTGATTGATAAATTAAAATAATAAATTAACAACTAAAGATACTAAGAGTTAGAGACAACATTAAGGAGGTCTAGAGTTATGATTTTCCCAATTGTCGGAATCCTTCACGCTATGTCTTCTATAATTTCGCCCAAGTATTCTCTACCGATCATGAGCACTCTTATTACCGTAAATCTCTCCCGAGTAATCACGACAATTTACTAGACGCACTCTCCCGAGCTACGCTAGCTGGCTTTTGATACAGCTCACTTCATATCGCACCCAAGGCTTCGTTATTCCTAATCCCGCCTTTAAACCCTCGGTTATTGATCCCTCATATATTCTGGGAGTGGTGTTGTTCAACAATTACCTAAATATGCACTCTCTCCCGAGTTATGCATACTAAATAGGCACAACTAATTGAGAGTTATTCAATTAACTACAATAAGAACGTAGTTGAACAAATAGAGATTATACTACGGCTCAATTATATAAAAACATAACAAGAATTTATCCTACAAAAGGTTTTATCAAACTCTAGATAACAAATTAGCTATTCATAATAGTATGTAAAACTACAATACTAAAAGTCATAACCAACAATGAAAAATAGGAAGAGGAAAGAAAAAACTTGTAGAAGAGTTCCCAAGCCTTGCTCCTATTGCGTCTCTGCCTCCTTAGGTCATACCTATGTCAAAAATATGTCCAATTCCTTTTCTTGGCCGGCTTCCTTGGTTTAATATAGGGTTTAGGGCTTAAAATCCTGTGTTTTGCACTTTGGTACCTGAAATTTACGCATCCTGCCGCGGTTCCACCGCGGTTACGCCGGAACCGCGGCCAAACACCTACTCAGGTTCTTCATTTGTCCGCGACTGCCTTCTGCCGCGGTTCTGCCGCGGTCCTACCATAACCGCAATGTTTCACCCTGTTACGTTTGGAATTTGGAAAAACATAAAACATGAAAGTTGTATACCTTTGAGTTATCTTTCCAACCATATATTATTGAGCCTTAATGGAGTTTTGAGCAAAAAGTTATGTCTATTGTACTAGACAGTACGTAATATGCCTCTTCGAGTTTTCGTTTTGTTGTTTTATCATCCATTGATCTCCGAACGCGATCCCGGCTTAATTTCTTGAGCTCTTACTCAGACTTCAAAGCTCCAAACCACTTAAATTCATTCCATAATATCTATATAGTTCGGAATAACATCTACAAGGCATAAAACACACAATTAGTGCAAAACACTAGCGATTAAAGCGCAAACTCAACTAAAGTGCAATAAATTAGAGTGTAATAATCGACTAAAATACGTAATTACTTTTGGTTTGATTTTTTAAGTGTATAAGAATGGTCGTTTGTTCTCTTTTCTTTTTCCTTAATAGATACACATGTTCATTTTCTACAAAACAGAGCTAAATTTGTCGAATACAAGTGGTTATTGATGGTGTGTTTGAGAGTGAATGACTAAAATTCTAATGGTACCATCGGGTAATTAATATACTAATATTTTGATAAAAAGTGTTGTAACTAGTAAGATGAGATGTGAATTTGGCATTTGCCAAGTGCACAAAGCAAAAGTCTATTGATTTGCATACTACTCTTATTTGTTAAAGATATCATGATCTTATTATTGAAGAGCACTATAATAGTATAATTAGGGATGGTATTTGGGTAGGGCGAGGCAGGGCAAATTGTGATATGCTAAGCTTTTGACCTGCCCTGCCCTGCCCTGCCCTGTCCTATGTAGTTAACGTCCTTTTCATTTTGGAAGATTCTATTCAAGATTTTATAACTTTTTGGCATTTTTAATAAAACTAAAACTCCTTACTTATCCATGCCCTGTCCGAATTAAAAAAATTAAAAAAAAGTACTTCGTTTAAGTATTGCCCCATTAAATTCTTTCTTTGTAAAGTGACATTCAAATATTTAAAGATTATACAATTCACAGTAGAAACTTAGCTTCCAACCAAGATTATAAGAAAAGGAAAAATGAAAAAGAGAGAGAACAAACATAAGCGTGCATGAATATATGTGTGTATGTGTACAAATGGTAGGAAAAGACTTATTTTGAAAGTAAAGAAATCATCTAAGTGAAGCAAATCATGTCAAATAATTTTAGCTGGCAGGCGTTCCCATTAACATCAATAAGTTCTTCAAATATGGACCATTCTAGTCACTTTTGAAGAATAAAATGTCAAACGTGAAATTGTACAAATGTATAATTACACTCATGGCATATATGAATAAATGCTAATGCAAAAAAAAAAAAAATGCAAATGATTTTTTCCGGTTTTGTCCTGTCCAGCCGCCACCTCTTTGACTGTTTCCTCAATATTGTAATTTTAGTTTTGACCCTCATAATATCCGATTAAATAAAAACTAATGAAAGTAATATATGTAGATTTTATGTTAAAGTAAATAATATAGGCACCAGGTTAACTTTCTCTTAATACAAAAGAGCGTAGTCTCATCGTTTAACCACTAAAATCTATTAAAATGTTCTTCACATAATTAAAATTAGAACTTGTCAATAATTAATAGAGACCAAAAACACAATTTTGCCTTTCCTTTCTTTGAGTTCCGAAAGGGTCGTTTGGTCAGCAGACTAGTTATACCCAAACTAAAATATAGTGACTATAATATAGTGATCCATAATTTCTATTAAAATCTGGATTTTTAAAAACCCGTAACATGTGTTTGATTTTAGATCGATTTGGAAAAAGATTTATTCCCAAAAGAACCATAGGCCCATACTACATTATTCTATCCAAATTAATATTGATTTATTATCATATGTGATTAAAATAATTAATTTAATGATTACTAAAAATTAAAATGACTTAATACTGTCAGTTTTATTTTCTCAAATAATAAATTCAAATAATTCAAAGAGGAAACTGTAAATAGAGTAAATGAATAAATAAGTTTTTCATTAATCATAAAAAAATCTAATCCAAATATTTTATGGTGCTTTTGAAGACAATAATACAGACATTACTAGAAACAAATGAGAGATAACAAATAAGAGATAATTAACCAAAACAAGTACTTAATAAGTGATGATGTCATTTAGATTAACTGTGTTTTACTGGATTACCTATAATTAAAATGGGAATTTATGAATATGGAAATGAAATATGACAACCGAACTACCAATTATTAGCATAATTTAATGCAACGATTATTTCCAGTATTACACTTAGCAAATACTCCTATTGCGGCTGAAAAGCTGGACCAGATTTAGAAATAGCTCCACCTTTCACTTTCACACAATTCTCAAATATAATCATATGATTAGCGCGGAACAAAAAAGAACTTTGTCTATGGGCCAAAAATTACCATACTTATATGCGAGCTTAATCGATATTAAGAAAGTATTTGGAGGCCTCCACGTGTTATCAATTTAGCTTCAACTAAGGACGAAGGCGAAGTCGAGGAGTCAACAGAGATCGAGGTCGAGGACGAGTACTCTCCTTAGTAAAGCTGTAACGGCTAGTTTTATAGATGCAACTTTAAAGATAATATTCTAGTGAATATTCCTGAAATCTGTACTATTAGGGTTTTGTGGCCCATCATCCCTTATAAATAGAAATATATGCAGTTATGAGATTAGATACTGAATTGTAAAAGTCAATACTTTGACATTTTCTGAAGATTCTTGCTTTATATACATACAAAATATACCTTTTCCTCAGATCTGATTTTAGTTTTTCTCCCTCGATCCAAGGAGAATCCAAATATCCAAAGGTTCATCAATCGTTTATCATTGTCATGAGGAATATTGTCGACTTCCATCCCTTTTCGGTTACATCATTTGCATTTATTTATATAAATATCATTATATATCATTCATTACTATTCAATGCTATCTTCTTTGTTATTAAACCATTAAATATTATTTTCTATCACACATTTATTGTTGTTTGAACGAAACTTGTGATACTTTACCACAAAATCAGTTAAGCAATCTTTTGGATATTAATATTGGCTAACCCCATTGTATTAAAAAATAAATTATTTAAACATAGATCTAAATTTTAGGTCAAACAGTTTGGCACCGTCTGTGGGGATCTTCTAAGCCAATCTTTTAGTTTTCATTAAATCTACAACTCACGTGACTTGTTAATCTAACAAACCACAAAGTTTATCTCTCCTCTTTGTGATTACAAAAATTTTCATGGCATGTAACCAAGGAAACTGAATGAGGGCAACATATATTATTCCCTTCAACCTCATGAATGCTATCAACAAAGGCTATGACACCTATGATGAGGGGATAACGCTCACGACCTCTCCCAGACGAGAAAAGTCACCCCCATCTTTTTGCAGCACAACAAAACCAAACGGGAAAGGACTCACCACGTCCGTGGGAGAAGGGAAGCCACCCGCTATGAAAAAACTCCTCGAAGCATGGCTAACTAATACCCTAGTCGGCGTGCTCAACAAACAAGCTCCATGCACGACTATAGAAACCACAAGAGTACATGCAGCACAGTGAGGGGACGAATAGGACGACCAACCAGACCTCCGACTTTAGGTAAAACTCACAATGTTACTGACAATGCAGGTGACAACGTCCTCACCGTCGTGCTGAAAAGAATGGAAGAAATGGAAAGCAAAAACAAGGCGCTCAGAGACCAAATAAAAGAGCACCAAAAACGAGCAGACAAGATAACTGGCGCCCCCAAATTGCTGTCAAGGGGGCTACTGGTAGATTCATAGAATAGCCATATAGTAAGGAAGCGACTCCACATGTCATTCCAAAGCCCTTCAAGATGCCCACATATCTCATAATATACGATGGGACGTCCAATCTCGAAGATCATGTGACTCACTATGTCACAGCTATGCAAGGCAACAATCTCACCAAGGAGCAAGTGTCCTCCATTTTGCTGAAATAATTTGGCGAAACCCTCACTGAAGGGGCATTAACATGGTATTCACAATTACTAGCCCGTTGTATAGAAACATTCGAAGAGATGGATGATAAGTTCGTGATGGCACATGTTGGGGCCATATAAGGCGAAACAAGAGTGAACGACATCTTCGCCATCAAAAAATTCCCAGGAGAGGGACTTAGGGACTTCCTTGCCCGGTTCAACCGGTTAAGGATGACCTTACCAAATGTTTTCGAAGGGATGGCCATCGCAACCTTTCAGATAGGTTGAGCAGAGAGGGTTCAAGAGCAACCAGAAAGTTGTTGAGCAGGTTGATGAAGAATCCACAAACCATTTGGGATGAAATTCATAACACCTATTGTGCCAAGGTCAGAGCAGATGATGACGACCTCAATGGACCAACTCGACAACTCACCTCGGTACAATCCGAGCCCAGGAAAGAACGTAGAGATAATTTGAGGAGAGATCATCCAGTATTGTGGCTAAGTAGGGAACGACACCAACCCTATGTCAGGACTCCCGCTCTTCCCCCCTTTCGTTATGAAGATGGCCCGTCTAGGCCAAGATCAGGAACTCGCGGGAACAATAGAGGTATGCTCCCTTCTTATATGCTCAATATTTTTGTGTTTGACCAGCAAAGGTGGTCTATGACCTTGAGAATCTCGGAACAAAGGTAAAATAGACACCAAAGATGAGGTCTGATCCGAGCACCATGAAATCTAATGCCCTCTATGAATTCCACCAAGAACGTGGACACAAAACGAAATAATCCCCCTAAGGCTAGAGGTAACGAACCTTCTATAGCAAGGGCACCTAAAAGAAATGCTCAGCGACAAAGTTAGGAACACCTTAGCAAGGGGTCGAGAATGTCCAGGACCGCCAAAGCCCCCTTCACCAGCTCATACCATTAATATGATCATTAGTGGCAGTAACGACTCCTCCATCAACGACATCAAGTTCACCGCCACTCACAAGCTCATAAGATCGATCACCCACGAACGGTATGATGGACTCGAAGAAAGTATCATCTTTAACGAGTCAAATGCCAACAGTTTGGCTTTCCCTTACAATGATGCACTTGTCATTACTTTACGAATTTTAGATACTGATGTTAAAAGAATCATAGTAGATGACAGAAGTGGAGCATGCATCATCCACCCCTAAGTCCTCGCACAGATGAGACTCAAGGATAAGATAGTGCCACGTTGCATCACACTAACCGGTTTTAACAATGCAGTTAAACAGACTTCGGGAGAAATTACACTCCACGTTCTTGCCAGTGGGGTAACTCTAGAGACAATGTTCCATATCATGGACCAGGCCACCGCGTACAACGCCATCGTAGGACGATCATGGATACACCCTATGAGAGTTGTTCCCTTCGTGGGGAATATTCAATATATGAAGGGAACATCGTACGTCCCGAGAGTGCTACCGAATCACCATGGACAGCACGACAACTCAATAAAAGAAAGATAAGTAAAAAGAAGCATAGCAATCAGCAGGGTCGAGGTTGCCACAAGATGAATCCAAGGAAGTCATTATGGACCCCGAAATGGTTGAAGCTGTAGATCAAACATAGAAGACCTCGACCCCGTGCACTTAGATTATAGTGACCTCAGTAAAAAAGCCTACATCGACTGCAAACTCTGAGAACCAGGTAAATTTAGTCAACTCTTAATAACTAACCAAATTTGTTTGCTTTTAGCCATGCAGATATGCCAAGCATCCCCAAAGAGATCGCCACACATAAACTAAATATCGACCCCTTCTATCCCTCAGTTAGGCAGTTTCGACGAAAGTTCAACCCCACTATCAATGATGTTATCCATGAGGAAGTAGAGAAATTATTGGAGAACAGCTCCATCAAGGAATCAAAGTACCCCAAATGGATTGCCAGCATAGTGATGGTCAAAAAGAAAAATGGGAAATGGAGGATGTGTGTGGACTTCACATACCTAAACAAAGCATGCCCGAAAGATTCATTCTTGTTGCCACATATCGACCAACTCATCGATGCAATGGCGGGGCACAAGCTGTTAAGTTTTCTAGACACATACTCAGGTTAAAACTAGATACTCATGGAGGAAGAAGACCAAGAGAAAACTACTTTCATCACCCATAGGGGAACATATTGTTATAGGGCCATGTCGATTGGGCTGAAGAACATAGGGGCTACCTATCAAAGGTTGGTCACAAAATGTTTAAAGACCAACTTGAAAAAACCATAGAGGTATATATCGATGACATGTCGGTCAAATCCGTGAAGGTAGAGGATCATATTGATCACCTGAAGGAAGCTTTCGATAAACTAAAAAGTACGGGATAATACTAAACTCCAAAAAATGAGCGTTTGGCGTAGCCTCGGGAAAATTTGGGCTTCTTAGTATTGCAGCAAGGAATCGAGGTCAACCCAGATCAAATCAAGGCTATCGTTGGGATACCTGAGCAATTGAACACTAAGAAGCAAGTCCAAAGATTGACTGGTCGAATTGCAGCCTTAGCTAGATTTATCTCACGGTCGTCCGACAAATGTCACCGGTTTTTTGGCGTACTCAAAAAGGATAACGGCCTCGAGTAAACGCTCGAGTGCTTACAAGCACTGCGAGAACTGAAGACGTATTTGTCATCACCACCTTTACTCTTGAAGCCGGAGCCTGGGGAGCACCTCATCGTCTACCTCGCCGTCTCCGAAGTAGCAGTAAGTGCGGTCCTGGTTTGAGAAAGCAAAGGTACACAATCTCCTATTTAATATATCAGTAAAACACTTATCAACGTCGAGACGAGGTACCCACACCTCGAGAAAATTAGACCTGGACCTGGTCGTAGCTTCACGAAAGCTTATACCCAATTTCTAGTGCCACCCTATCTCGGTAGTCACCACTTTTCCTTTAAGAAGCATTTTACATAAACCCGAGTTGTCGGGGAGGCTGGCCAAATGGGGCATCGAGTTAAGAGAGCATGATATCACATACCAGCCTCGAACAACAATAAAGTCGCAAGTGCTAGCTGACTTTGTCACAGATTTTTTTGCAAAAGTAATGCCTGAGCTCAAGAAGGAAGCCGCTCAAGCTTCTCTTCGAAAACAAAATCTCTGGGTTCTATACACCGACGACGCATCCAATGCTTCTGAGTCCGGGCTGGGATTCGTACTCAAGGTCCCCACCGGTGAAGTAATTCGCCAGTCCATAAGGTTCCCGGATATAACTAACAATGAAGTCGAGTATGAGGCTGTAATTGCAGGTTAAGACTTGCACTCAAATATGGGGTGAAGCGGTTGAAACTCCATTGTGATTCTCATCTCGTACTCAACCAAGTTACAAGGACTTTCCAAATCAAAGAACAAAGGTTGCAAAAATATCAAGCCGAATCTACAAATTGCTGCCCATTTTCGATGAATGCCAACTTGACCAGATCCTATGAACTCAAAACATCGAAGCAGACGGCCTTGCCAAATTGGCCGTTGCCACCAAAATTATAACGACCGCAGATAAAAGCATAGTCAATCTCCTTAACTCGTCACTGGACCGAATCGAGGTAAAATCTGTAAATTTAACGTAGGGCAGGAGCAATTGTATTATTACATATTTACAGGATGACATCCTCCCAAACAACAAAAAGGAAGCTAAAAAACTAAGAATGTAAGCGACTAGATACAACCTCTTTCATAACGACTTATACAAGAGAACGTATGGCGGTCCTTTGGAAAAGTGCTTAGGCCCAAACCAAATCCAACGTGTTCTTGAAGAAGTCCATAAAGACCTCATTCCGGTGATTGAGCAGTCATCGGGTGCCTCATACGGGCCAAGCATTATTGGCCCAACATGAAGAAAGATGCCTCAGAGCTCGTGAAGAAATGTGATTAGTGTCAGAAGTATGCCCCAATAATCCACCAAGCAGGCGAATACCTTCATTCGGCCACCTCTCCATGGCTATTTATTAATTGGGGAATGGACATCGTTGGTCCACTCCCGCCAAGACGAGGTAATGTATGATTTTTTTAGTTTTAACTGATCATTTATCTAAATAGGTGGAAGCAGGGGCATTTTCCCAAATTCGCGAGCAAGAGGTAATCACTTTCATATGGAAAAACGTCATCTGCCGATTTGGCCTACCTAAAGAGATAAGCTGCGAGAATGGACCCCAGTTCATGGGAAGAAGAACCACCGAGTTTTTCGAAATATGGCATATCAAATGAATACTTTCAACTCCTTACCACCCAGCTAGCAATGGACAAGTGGAATCCTCCAATAAGATAATACTAAGCATCATGAAGATGAAACTTGAAGAGGCAAAGGGACTGTGGCCGAAATACTCCAAGAA
Organism: Nicotiana sylvestris; assembly: GCF_000393655.2. NCBI lineage: Eukaryota > Viridiplantae > Streptophyta > Magnoliopsida > Solanales > Solanaceae > Nicotiana > Nicotiana sylvestris. The sequence continues at coordinate 107,772,593 of NC_091060.1, read as the reverse complement.
GTATTATGGGCACACAGAACTACCCCAAAGATGAGCACACGGGAGACACCTTACTCCCTTATCTATGGAACATAAGCAGTCATACCAGTCGATGTCGGAGAACCCAACTTTAGGTACTCCCATGAAAGCGGCACCAATAACGATGAGAATCGGAGACAAGATCTCGACAAAGTCGAGGAGCGATGAGACATGGTGTACATAAGGATGGTTGCTCAGAAACAACAAGCAGAATGCTACTACAATAAAAGGGCAAAAGTTCGATTACTCAAGGTCGGAGACTACGTACTCAAAGATAAAACCCAAGCAAACAAGGATCCACGAGAAGGCAAATTGAGAATGAACTGGGACGTACCGTACAAAATTGTAGGCAAAACAGACAAAGGCTCGCTCCAATTGGAAACTATAGAAGGGAAGCTCCTACCAAACAATTGGAATATCAGCCATCTCAAGTACTTCAACTTCTAAGAAATAAGAAGTGCCCCGTTAGTCATACTCTTTTTTCCCTCACTTGAGTTATCCCAATTGGGTTTTCTCAAAGAGGTTTTTAATGAGGCGATGAGCGGAACACCTCGAATTGGAACGCATGAGAGCTGAAGATTTTTCATTGCCCGACTCCTCAAAATTCTCCAAGTCGAACAATAAAGGGACTAGATATACTAGGACTAGGAATTGAACGCCAGCCAAAACCCAAAACTTGTAACTTTCTCTAAAAATTTCTCAAGGGCAAAATAATGTAATTAGAGTGACAACATCAAAATAATAGAAGCACACATTTATCGAAATTGCTCCAATGAAAGGCTAAGTTCGACCAAGCTCGAACAACACCTATCGGCCCTTGGCCTCGATTTAATGAAAGGTTAAGTTCGACCAAGCTCGAACAACACCTATCGACCCTCGGCCATGATTTAATGAAAGGTTAAGTTCGACCAAGTTCGAACAACACCTATCGGCCCTCCACCACAACCTAACTTAAAGGTACGTTCGATCAGCTCGAACAACACCTATTGTCCCCCGACCACATCTCAACTAAAAGATATACTCGACTTGTTTAAACAAAGGGCTAATACGGCCCAAGACTATTTGGACCAAAGGCTACAACCACCTAGAGGACAATAATGAAAAGAATAAAAAGGTAAAACATGAAAGTACAGAAGCAAAACATACTAGTACAACAACGAAACACAGAAATGAAAAAGTTACATGTAAAACAAAAATCAACTTTGATATTCATATTCAGATGAAGAGTTTTTTACAAAAGCGCTCGAAGACGCCAACAAAAAAAATACAAGAAGTTAAAGCAAAAACTAATGGCTATTACCATCCTGGCCTCCTACATCCTCTCCATCCCCACCTTAATTGCAAGCAGAGTCATACCAAGCACCATCTGCGAGCCGGTTTACACCCTCTTCATCATCCTCCTCCAAACCAGGTTGAGGCGTGGCATGATCATAATCACAAACAAGCCGAGCCTCACGAGCTTTGACTCGATCATCCTCGAGATCCATCTCAAAAATAGAGCCACTGTATTCAAGTCACGGAGCACATCCAGACTAGCTTTAGCGTGTATCCACTTCTCGTACAGCTCCCGAGGATTGTTAGGATGCTCAAAAGTATTAGACTAAGTGGTCCACGCAAGAGTTTGGGCCTTCTCGACCTCAAGAGCAGCAACACAATCATGCAACTCGGAGTTTTCCTTATCCTTCTCCTTAATCCTGTCCTCAAGTTGGTCGTCATTAGCCCTAGTCGTTGACAAATTATTTTTCCGCTCAGAACGGAGAGTCATGTTCGCCGACTCAAGAATGTCAATCTTTCTCCGAGAATACAGTCGGCAAGATTCCGTTTGCTCGAGCATCTGTTGCTTCTCAACGACCTCCCCTTTGAGAATGTCAATTTCAAGCGAGCATCCGTCCAACTGGTTTCGCAGTTGAACCACTCAAGTCTGAAGGTCGCTGCATTGGTATCACAACCCAACCGAGTACTAACATAACGTATCTTTCTTATCATACCATCATGGGTAAATGGACCGAAAGGGCCGTCATGATATAACCAGAATAAGGCATAAGGGAATACTCGACATAGGACGACCCAACATGTAATACAAAATTATTCATGTGACATACGGGACTATAAGGCCGACATGATCATTTGTATACTCAAAACATAGGCTAAGAAGGCCATACAAGTATCCATATACATGACATCCATCTACAAGCCTCTAAGAGTAATAAACATCATAAAGGTCAGGATAAATCAATACATGTCCAAATCATACTGACTAAATAGGCAACTCCGGAGTAACTAGAGTGAACCAACACCTTCTGCTGAACTGATAGCCTACTAAGAGGAATGTCAACTTGTCAATCGGGACTTGCGGGCATGAAACACAGCGTCCCTAGGAAAAAGGAACGTCAGTACAAATAAACTACCGAGTATGTAAGGTAGGAAAATATAAATAAGAATAGTAATGTAAAAAGAGATAGATGAAATACAACATGTAGCATCTAAGCACCTTTGAGGGCTATTGACATGAAATGCATGATACATATATATACATAAACTTTTAACAACATACACCTCTGTGGGCATCATCATCATGTCATATCCGGCCTCGAAGAGGACTAGGTAAAAACATACCTGGCCATCATAAGGCTCGGTAGAATTGTACTCGGCCACATGAAGCTCGATAAACCCAACTGATCAGCTGTTGCACAAGAGGTGTCGTACCCGGCCGACTATAGTGCGGCTCGGTAGAGTAAAATATATATATATATATATATATATATATATATATATATATATATATATTTATATATATATTGCATGATCGACTCATAGAATCATGTTCTAAACCTCTCAGAGTGGCATAAAGTCGTTGCACCTTCGATTAACATTATGGACATCCATACCATCAATATGAACCTCAGTAGGATTCAATGATCATACATGCTTAGAATAACTTTATAAGGAAAGAACAACATGGACAACCTTATTTTCTAGGAGTAGATCCGTTATGAAATAGCATATCGTTTACGTTCGTTTCACTTTAGATCATGCCAAAAGAAAGAAGAAAGTGTCTTAACATATCTTAACTCCTTTGAGTCCTTAATACCTTCCAAGCAATTCTTCAAACAACTCAACTCAATCTGTCATAGTATAAGGAGATTCAAAATCAGTGCTCAGTAAAGGCTAAGTTTGCAACTCAAACTAGTAGCTCGTTTATGTAAATTTGGGATGAATATTCCATGTAAAAGGGCCTCCTCCAATACCATATACCAACAACAATAACCAGAGAAATCCATAAATATATAAATATCAATAACAAGACACCATATAGCAACAACAAGTCACCACTACTTCACGACGAGCGACAAGCTCCGATTAGAGTTTGTATACCCCATATCACCCCTTATAGACTTCTTACTTCAAATTAACAATATCATTAACATGATAATAAAGTCATTAATCAATGATTCAATCCTCATACCATATATTTATAACGACGAAAACAATCCACAACTCCAACTATCCTCAATTAGCAACTTTATTCACTAGTTCATGTCTAGTCCATCCATTTAACTTAATAAACATCAAGATAACCTTAAGCACATGCAATAACACAATATAAATATCTCCTACAGTTGCTTCAAGTTAAAATCCAAGTCATATTTAGCTTACAACAGGCCTCAATGGCAATACAACACCATAGAAGTGACTTAAGCTACTCCAAGTATTATCTTGTAGTTTATCATCCTAACAACTTAACCAGCATACAAGCAAGATTAAGAACAATTAGTAGGATGTTATAATCACCTTATCCAGTAGAAACAACTTGAAATTTCAGCCAAACACAGCCTACAACTATCCTCAATGACAACACAACCTCAAAGAGGTGTTGTTCTTCACTAGAACTAACTTTTGATGTTGAAATATGGTGTAATCCATTTGCAAGACTTGAAATAACCTAGGGTTGATATGAAAACCATGGGAGAGTATTTTATAGAACATAAAATACTTAAAACAACCTCCCACACGAGCTGGAACCACCCAAAAATCAGTAACAACATGAAGAACAAGAAACTTACTAGCATGACGGGATTCTCGACACTTGATTTGTGTTGTTTGCCTTTTGTTTGGGTCTTGGATCATGAGAGAACCTTGAAAGAGTGTTTTTAGGTGTCTAGGGTCTGAATATACTGAAAAAGAATGGGTTGAAATAGGGTTTAGGCATCTTACATATATATCAATATATCTCAACCGCCTATGTGGGTCCCATAGAGAGCTGCTTCGCGCAGTCTCGCGAAAATACGAATATCTTTGTACTACAACATCGTATTGACAAAAGGTTTAATGATCTAAAACTAGACTTGTAGATATTAAATGTGGTGGGTAGATCACCCTGTAATTCCAAGTATATTTGGAGAAAGGCTTAGCTACATTTGACCTAATTTTCAGCACATTTATGAATGTAACTCGTGATGACCTTTGCCAGCTTTTATTCCACAACTCGCTTGACTTAAAAAAGTAACACACGACTATCATACGACTAAAATAACTCATAAAACAACTTCCTTATAATGTTAAGCACCCTGGTCTTACCCCAAAAGTACATGTTATAACATTTCAAGCGTGTTCACTTTCGATGAAACTTATTTTCTTCAATTCGTTTAGCATCCAAGCTTTCCAACCCTCTTGGTACTTGTTATTCGTGATCTTTAATATTTGTAAACTCCAAGATAACATGATTAACTTACTTTATGTACTTTCAAAGACGATCTCATTTTCGAGCTTAAATCAATTGACTTACGACGTCTCTCACGTACAAAAACATAGGGTGTAACAATTGGGCCTCCATGACCTTACTTAGCTCGAGATCTTCTTCTTTTCTCTTTAACATTCCATCAAGAACTATGAATCTTTTCACATTCGCCATTAGATCATCGTCCTTCTTCTTCAGCTCTTCTTAGCCCTCCTCGTGAAACCACCTCCGAAGGCCCCGGTACTTTCTATGGTACTCTTTGTATTTAACCTTCAACTTCGCGTAAATGTTTTTACATCTCTTCTCCCTCCGAGCACTCTCAATCTCTAGAATGACTGTCTGCAAATCAAATAAAAGGCAAGAGTCAAAACCCAGAAACAAGTTAAGACATAGGGAAAAAGAACGAACAACAACTATACTTACCCTGAGAGCAAGACAAATAATTTTCTTTGATAGGGTACTGTCGTTTATCTCCTTGAGGGTCACACCCTCAGCGTTGGAGCAGAGAGGACCGAGAGCAGGGACCACATCCTTGGTATTTCTCAGCAAGTCATGATCCATTTGGATCATGATAGTCCTCGACCCTCCCTCCATTCTCACCTCGATCTTGGTGAGTCCCTCATCAATCATCCTTGTTACACCCTATGTTTTCGTACGTAAAAGTACATCGCAAGTCAATTGATGTAAGCCAAGAAATGAGATCATCATTGAAAGAACATGAAGTAAGTTAATAATGTTAACTTGGAGGTTACAAATACTTAAGATCATGAATACCAAGTACCAAGAGGGTTTGAAGGCTTAGAAGCTAAACGAATTGAAGAAAATAAGTTTCGTCAAAAGTCGACCAGTTGGGAATGTTATAACATGTACTTTTGGGGTGAGACTATGGTGATTAACATGATAAGGAGGTTATGCTATGAGTTATTTTAGTCGTATCATAGTTAAGTGTTATGGTTTGAAGTCAAGCAAGTTGTGAAACAAAAGTTTGCAACGATCATCACAAGTTACATTCATAAATGTGCTAAAACTTAGGTCAAATGTATCTAAGATTTTATCCTAATGTACTTGGAATTAAAGGATGATACACCTACCAAATTGAATATCTACGAGTCTAGTTTCTGATGCATTAAATCGTTCATCGATACGAACCAAATTGGTCGGTGACCGACCTTCACCTATTTTTATCTCATTTTTTGGGATGAGCTTTCATCATATTTCGACCTCCTTTTGTCCTCCTTTTATCCTCACACTCTCCAAAATCTCCCAAACAGTTCCCCCAAGGCTCCAAACAAGTTCCAAAAAAATACACCATAATCCAACCTCAAAGTTAGCCAAAGGTGAAGAATAACCCCACTATGGTGTTGTGATGTGAATAAGGATGATGGTGAGCTATGTTAAGCTTAGGGTTCGAATGTTATCTACTTCCTAAGGTATTTTTAACATCCTTTGCTGGTTTTTAAAGTTAATTACATGTTGGTTGTGGTGTTGGAGTGAAAAATTACAAGATAGCACTTGAAAGGGGAAGAGATGTTGTGTGTGTGTGTGTATATATATATATATATATATATGTTGTTATGGCTGGAAAATGGGAAAAATAACTTGATTATTATATGTTTTCTGTTTTTATGCATGTCTAATATGTTTATCAAGTGAATTGGTGAAAGAAGCGTATGAAACTTTAGATTGGAAGTGAAGATTAGCTTAAGTTACTTCTATGGTATGGTATTGCCCATTGAGGGCTGTTGTAAGCTAAATATAGCTTGGATTTCGACTTTACGCTACTGTAGGAGGTATGTGTATTGTGTTCTTACATGTGCTTAAGGTTATCTTGATGTTGATTAATTTAAATGGATGAACTAGACATGAACTAGTGAATAAAGTTGCTAATTGAAGATAGTTGAAGTTGTGGATTAGTTCCTTTGTTATAAATATATGGTATAAGGCTATAATCATTAATGAATAACTTCATTATCATATTAATAATATTGTTAGGTTAAAGTAAGAAGTGTATACGGGGTGATATGGGTTATACGGATTCCAATCGGAGCTTGCCGCTCGTCGTGAAGTAGTGGTGACTTGTTGTTGTTATATGGTGTCTTGTTATTGATATTTATATGCTTCTGAATTTCTGTGGTTGTTGTTGTTGGTATATGTTATTAGAGGAGGACCTGGTTACAGGGGATATGATGCCGAATTTATGTAAACGAGCTAATAGCTTAAGTAACAGACTTAGCCTTAACTGAGCACTGATTTTGAATCTCCTTATGCTATGGTAGATTGAGTTGAGTTGTTTAATGAGTTTCTATGAAGGTATATGGACTCCACAGACTTAATGTATGTTAAAGCTAAACCTTTCTTTCATTTTTGCATGATCTCGTAACTACATGTGTTTGATAACGAGACATAAAGAGAAGTTCATATTCCTGAATTTATGTACATTATCCTATTCTCATAAGTTATCACATTCTCCCTTATCAGGACTTTATATTCAGTTACATATTGTCTTCTTCCCGTCAAAAGAGCAGAGGGTCTCTGTATATATATATACAATATTACAGTATTTTTACCACCATCGAGCTATAATCAGTGGGCAGGCCCCTATTGGACAACCTCTGATCAGATGGTAAGTTAAATATCGAGCCTACTATGGTCGAGCGCCTATGAGCGAGCCTAGAATGGTCTAGATACAGAGCCTAGTATGGCCGAGCACCTTTGAGCGAGCCTACTATGGCATAACAGTTATATGTACCAAGCGTTATAGAGCCGGACATCTATTTTACTTACTATATTGAGAGAGTTGAGTCAGTATCAATAGGTAAGCATATCTTCAGATTATCTTTGACTCCTAGTTACTTTCAGTTATTATATTATCGGTTCAGTCTCAGCTTTTAGTTATTCTATTGTCTTACATACTCAGTAAATTATTTTGTACTAACATCCTTTTTTTCGGGGACGCTGCATTTCATGCATGCAGGTCCTAATAGATAGCTGGATAAACCTGCCCAACAGATAGAGTCAAACATCAGCTTGGTTGGTAAGCTCTACTCCCTCGGAGTTACCAGGTCTAGACCCTTGAGTCCATTTTTTATACAAGTTTGATAGGTAGTTCGAGGCCCTATCTTGACCATGATACAGTCATCTATAGGGGCTTGTAGAGGAGTCCTATATATTTTTTATATGAGTAGATATTAATGGCATCATCGTCCGCCTGCACAGTTATTTATATCAGCTTTTGGAAATGTTTACCCCTCATATGAGAGAGTCGTTTTTTTCCAGATGATTCAGAATATGGCCTTATCGGCCTAAGTAGAAGGTTACCCCTCCAGAGTTCATAGTTACATATTGGTACGTTGAGGCTGAGTTTGGCACCGGGTGTCGACCATGCCTCTTTAGGTTTGGGGTGTGACAAACTTGGTATCAGAGCAGTTCTATCTTAGGGAGTCTACAAGTCGTGTCTAGTAGAGCCTTGTTTATACATGTGTGGTGTACCACATTATATAAGCAGGATGCTACAAGACATTTATGAGTCTGTTACCCTTTTTTTCAAATCCAAATTGTGCTATAGAGCTGAGTTATAAGAGTTCGAGCCAAGACTTATGTCTGCTAATGACATAAAGATGCTTTCCATTAGAAATATTACAGCTAGCCAAAGGGATAATACAACATCAGGTAATGGCATTAGTAGAGAGAGAATTCTTGACAATGTGGCCCTGTTTGAGGCATTATTAGATCGTGCATACCAAATGTGCAAATTTCCATCTTAAGACCCTTAGATGGGAATATCAAACACATCCCGCGAATAGCAGGCTATGGGAGTATTAGAAGGTAATATTATAAGTATTAATAGGTAAAAGAAGCAAGGTGAAGAAGGGTACGAGGTACCCAATTAGTGAGGATTATCTGTATTTACAATGCAAACAGAGAAATATAAGCATTATGAGTTACCTTTAACAGTACAGAGGTATGTACATTGGTCACACCCATCTCAGTTAAGCCCTATAGGAGCTAACAAATATAGTTTAAGAGAAGGATGGGATATCAGAATCCAGTTGGGGATTAGAGTAACCCAAAATGGTGGATGAATCGTTAGTGTTAGCTGACATATCCGAAAATATTGCAAATGTGGTAATAGTTCTCCTTGTGAGACACCCAGATGGTGCACTCTAGAATAATACAGTCAGATATGAATACTACAAACATTCAGAAATATCAGAAGACATGTAGTGGAATCCTAGAAGGGATAAATATTTACCTTAGTATGACTCCCGCCTCTAGTAAAAAGAGAATATTAGGTGACCCGAAGAGCCACTGAGATGAAGTAAGGGGATATATAAGTGAAAGAATGTTTTGTTGAAGTATTCAGAATAAGGTAATAGATAGAGATATTAGCAGGAGAATAAGTAGAGAGTAAATGAAGCATTACGATTAAGATGTGATAAAAGGGTGATAATGGTAAATCATAATATGAAAGGATGATAGAGTCTATAGTCAAGTAAAGGAAAAGACAAGAGGTGACAGACCTTGAGACTATAAAAGAGTATATGCCATAAAGTTATATCCTTATTTCGAGAAATGAGTTGGTGACTCCAACATGATTACTAGAATGCTAAGTTAGACCCCCGGAGTAATTCTAAATTAGTATGGGCTTGTAAACAAAAAAAATAGAACATGATTTAAAGATCGAAGGATTTAATAATGGTCGGCATTGTGAGAATTTCGAAGATTGCGTTTCGACAATGATAGAATGGACACGAAAGAATAACCTCTAAAGGTCATTCAGGAAGACGCTTCCCTAAAGCAAGTACTGTGAGCAGAGTTAAGCTTAAGGGACTAAGTGCGCTAATTCTACTAGGTGTCACTCTTGTGCGTAAGAAATTCAATTATCCTTGATACAGAAGGGTTACGACAAGGCAAGTTAGAGTCCGTGAAGATGTGAAGAGATGCCAAAGATGAAAAGGTAAAACTTTTATAGGTAAATCTTCATAGCATTAATTACTAGTACTCCTCTAAAGGGGGGAAGATGGTGTGATATGGTATTAAGTCAGAGTTATATTGTTCAAGTAACTATGGAACAGTAAAGAAATAATGGGGTAAAAAGGCGAAAAGAATGAGATTGTATTTATTAGGATTTTATATATATATATATTTATGTTACAACTCCAGAACCTTACGCAAGCACGATGCCGAGGAGAGGCAGTAAGAGTTCCCGGCCAGGATGTTATTGATATATAAGTATGAATGGACACTTGATATATTAGGAGCCAATGCGAAAGGTAAGTAAAGAGAAAGAACATAACCCAAGAGAGTTTATGGAGAATATAGATATGAGCATGGACTGACGAGTAGTTAGTAGTTAATTCAAGAAGAGCCTAGTTATGGCTAGACAAGAAGTCACAGATAAATCAGCAGATCATGCAAGATAAACGTAGTGAAACCCAGTACAGGAAATTCAGTCTCACAGATATGACATTATAATCCTTAAGGAATATTCAGATAGGAGTTGGGGTAGTTAAAGGTACCGTATAAGTATTATGGAAATAAAAGAGAGTACCACTGGGATGATAGTCAAAATTTCAGTTCAGAAGCAACCCTACGAGCACAAGGGCGCAGAGGTAAGTAACTAAAGATAATTATAAGCGAGTAAGAACATCAAAAATGTCGTTGGGTATACGATGTAAAAAGCTCCCAACTTTACATGAGTCATAGGGCCTTCGCTAAGTGCTACAATGAAAGACTAGCTGAGGAAATAAGGAAGAAGGCTTCAACATAAGCATAGTGACCTAAAGAAGAAATGATCTTATAACAACAATCTCACTACAATATTGTATGCACTCGATAACAAAGTGGCACCTGTCATGACTAAGGAACGAGAAGAAAAATCAAAAGTAGTATTCGAGATCGTATGAGTTGCACGAAATTCCAATAGGTGTGGGCACTAAAATAAGCCAAGTATTCATGCAACAAATGACAGAACGACCAGAAAAATTAAGTGCTTACTTTTAAAGAAAGCTGAAAAGGCACTAAAGGAATTATTCGATCAATGACCCAGAGTTAGTTACATTAGCACTTAAGATTTCAGAGTATTATCCATGCAACATATTTGTTGACATTCCTACAGCTATAAGAGACTCTGATATAAGTTAAAAGAATGAATTGAGTCCACCTCACAGACAAAGGTTGAATTGTTAGAAGATTATATTATGCATGTTCCATAGTGTCCATGAAAGGCGAAAGTAATAACTAATACTCTGAGCCACAGATCAGAAGATAGCTTAAGCCTACTTAAAGGCTGAGAGAGAAGAGGAAACTAAAGAGTTACATCAGTTAAGTGAATCAGGAGTCTTATTATTAGACCTAGATAATTATAGAAATCGTGATTCAAAATACTTTAGAATCACTCTTAATATCAAAGGTACAATAGAGATAGTACAACAGCCATATTCTATAATGGCTCTATGATAAAGCCAGTTAGAAAAGTACCAACCTCATAAGGAGTAAGTATGAAGCTCCCACTAGACTGTGTATGCACTAGAGGTGCAAGTATTATAGTACAGCTTCAAGTTTTGGATGTGAATTCCACCTATGTGGAAGGGTGGTTATGAAAGAGACAGAAAATACGATGCGATATTTAAAGATAAGTAAGGTAAAGGTGAAGAAGGTATGAGATACTCAAATGTAGAAGGTTGTGAATAGTCCAAACTTCAGATAGAGGGCTAAAAGTGCTATAATTCAGTATCCACAAATGATAGATGTGTCCTCAGTGGTATATCTTCTAGCCTATGGTTTCTAGGTAACTAGAGGTCTAGTTAAGAGAGTAAAGAAGAATTGGAGATGACCTGATGTCTCGCTTGAGGTTCCAGAATAACATAAGGAAATCTGTGGTGATATCAAGTTAAAAGAAGGTTGCGAGTAGTATAAATAGATATGTATAGGTCGCAAGCTAAAGTATGATAGAGCTACGAGGATTTAGGTAGACGGGAGTAAGGATAAGAAAAGGTAAGTGAGAAGGAGACGAGAATAGGTAAGTCCTCGGGATTAAACCCATCAAAACAACAGAGCTGATGGTTTTCGTAAGTTATAAAAAGCTCAGTACAGCCTGAATGAACTCAGAGGAGTTTAAGACTAGGAGCATTTAGAAAAGAGGGAATTTTACCCTGGTATTAGAATAAGAATGTAATTGTGATAAATGATAATAGGATAACATTTAGGCCTTCAATTGAGTAATGATTCAAAGAGAGGTCATTTCTTAAATTTCTTGGGATTAGAATACCCCCATAAGATGAATCACGTTGTGATGCTATGAAATATTATTATTGAAGTTTAGTATCATCCCTAGGTGGATCAGGCAAATAATTGTAGATGTTCCCGGTGAGATATGAACCCTAGTGAAAATGTATTACGTAAGAGGTTTCAAGTTATCAATGGTAGATTATATATCAACATTAAGGTGAATAAACAATAGATGGACAAAGTTACAAAATATAAGATAAGATTAGGCTATCATTCTTAAGATGAACAGTAATGAGGAAGCATTAAAGGGCTTAGATTTATATATATGATAAACAGCAAAAGAGTAACTTAGTGTTGGGTAGCAAACCTCGGTAATAATAAACCAAAGTAAGTGTTATGGTATAATCTAACGTGCCTAGATGTAGTAAGCCATAATCATAGATAACCGAGGTCATGAAACAAGATATAGCAATAGTCGTAGGTTCGATAAAGTACCGAGCAAAGAACTTCAGTGCACCTATAGATACCAAGAAGGATAGCTTGGCATAGATTTGTATATGTTCACAAGGTGAGTCCTAGAGATTAGGTAAAAGCGGGAGAAAAAAAAATAGAAGAGTCACATAGGTTCACAGACAAGGACAAAATCGTACAGGCTACATGATAAAAGATAGCAACAGTTACGAGATTGGAAGAATTCCAACCACAGGTCGTGGTGTGATACAGAGGCCTAAAGGGGGAATGCCCTAGCCTTTGGATTTATTCGGAGAATAGTTGCCTAGATGGAAGGACAATACTAAAGTATTTTTAAGAGCTATATGTTATGATACTGATAAGCACATCGGTCAACATTAGAGGACGAATATTCCAAAGGGGGAATGATGTCACACCCCATGTTTTCATACGTAAAAGTACATCGCAAGTCAATTGATGTAAGCTAAAAAAATGAGATCATCATTGAAAGTACATAAAGTAAGTTAACCATATTAACTTGGAGGTAAAAAATACTTAAGATCATGAATACCAAGTACCAAGAGGGTTGGAAGGTTTAGAAGCTAAACGAATTGAAGAAAATAAGTTTCGTCAAAAGTCGACCAGTTGGGAATGTTATAACATGTACTTTTGGGGTGAGACTGCGGTGATTAACATGATAAGGATGTTATGCTATGAGTTATTTTAGTCGTATCATAGTCGTGTGTTGTGATTTGAAGTCAAGCGAGTTGTGAAACAAAAGTTAACAAAGGACATCACAAGTTACATTCATAAATGTGCTAAAACTTAGGTCAAATGTATCTGAGATTTTCTCCCAATGTACTTGGAATTAAAGGATGATACACCTACCAAATTGAATATCTACGAGTCTAGTTTCTGATGCATTAAATCGTTCATCGATACGAACCAAATTGGTCGGTGGCCGACCTTCACCTATTTTTATCTCGTTTTTTGGGAAGAGCTTTCATCATATTTCGACCTCCTTTTGTCCTCCTTTTATCCTCACACTCTCCAAAATCTCCCAAACAGTTCCCCCAAGGCTCCAAACAAGTTCCAAAAAAATACACCATAATCCAACCTCAAAGTTAGCCAAAGGTGAAGAATAACCCCACTATGGTGTTGTGATGTGAATAAGGATGATGGTGAGCTATGTTAAGCTTAGGGTTCGAATGTTATCTACTTCCTAAGGTATTTTTAACATCCTTTGCTGGTTTTTAAAGTTAGTTACATGTTGGTTGTGGTGTTGGAGTGAAAAATTACAAGATAGCACTTGAAAGGGGAAGAGATGTTGTGTGTGTATATATATATATATATATATGTGTGTGTATATATATATATATATATATATGTTGTTATGGCTGGAAAATGGGAAAAATAACTTGATTATTATATGTTTTCTGTTTTTATGCATGTCTAATATGTTTATCAAGTGAATTGGTGAAAGAAGCGTATGAAACTTTAGATTGGAAGTGAAGATTAGCTTAAGTTACTTCTATGGTATGGTATTGCCCATTGAGGGCTGTTGTAATCTAAATATAACTTGGATTTCGACTTTACGCTACTGTAGGAGGTATGTGTATTGTGTTCTTACATGTGCTTAAGGTTATCTTGATGTTGATTAATTTAAATGGATGAACTAGACATGAACTAGTGAATAAAGTTGCTAATTGAAGATAGTTGAAGTTGTGGATTATTTCCTTTGTTATAAATATATGGTATAAGGCTAGAATCATTAATGAATAACTTCATTATCATATTAATAATATTGTTAGGTTAAAGTAAGAAGTGTATACGGGGTGATATGGGTTATACGAATTCCAATCGGAGCTTGCCGCTCGTCGTGAAGTAGTGGTGACTTGTTGTTGTTATATGGTGTCTTGTTATTGATATTTATATGCTTCTGAATTTCTGTGGTTGTTGTTATTGGTATATGTTATTAGAGGAGGACCTGGTTATAGGGGATATGATGCCGAATTTATGTCAACGAGCTAATAGCTTAAGTAACAGACTTAGCCTTAACTGAGCACTGATTTTGAATCTCCTTATGCTATGGTAGATTGAGTTGAGTTGTTTAATGAGTTTCTATGAAGGTATATGGACTCCACAAACTTAAGGTATGTTAAAGCTAAACTTTTCTTTCATTTTTGCATGATCTCGTAACTACATGTGTTTGATAACGAGACATAAAGAGAAGTTCATATTCCTGAATTTATGTACATTATCCTATTCTCATAAGTTATCACATTCTCCCTTATCAGGACTTTATATTCAGTTACATATTGTCTTCTTCCCGTCAAAAGAGCAGAGGGTCTCTGTATATATATACAATATTACAGTATTTTTACCACCATCGAGCTATAATCAATGGGCAGGCCCCTATTGGACAACCTCTGATCAGATGGTAAGTTAAATACCGAGCCTACTATGATCGAGCGCCTATGAGCGAGCCTAGAATGGTCGAGATACAGAGCCTAGTATGGCCGAGCGCCTTAGAGCGAGCCTACTATGGCATAGCAATTATATGTACCAAGCGTTATAGAGCCGGACAACTATTTTACTTACTATATTGAGAGAGTTGAGTCAGTATCAATAGGTAAGCATATCTTCAGATTATCTTTGACTCCTAGTTACTTTCAGTTATTATATTATCGGTTCAGTCTCAGCTTTTAGTTATTCTATTGTCTTACATACTCAGTAAATTATTTTGTACTAACGTCCTTTTTGTCGGGGACGCTGCATTTCATGCCTGCAGGTCCTAATAGATAGCTGGATAAACTTGCCCAGCAGATAGAGTCAAACATCAGCTTGGTTGGTAAGCTCTACTCCCTCGGAGTTACCAGGTCTAGACCCTTGAGTCCATTTTTTATACAAGTTTGATAGGTAGTTCGAGGCCCTGTCTTGACCATGATACAGTCATCTATAGGGGCTTGTAGAGGAGTCCTATATATTTTTTATATGAGTAGATATTAATGGCGTCATCGTCAGCCTGCACAGTTATTTATATCAGCTTTTGGAAATGTTTACCCCTCATATGAGAGAGTCGTTTTTTTCCAGATGATTCAGAATATGGCCTTATCGGCCTAAGTAGAAGGTTACACCTCTAGAGTTCATAGTTACATATTGGTACGTTGAGGCTGAGTTTGGCACCGGGTGCCGACCATGCCTCTTTAGGTTTGGGGTGTGACAAACTTGGTATCAGAGCAGTTCTATCTTAGGGAGTCTACAAGCCGTGTCTAGTAGAGCCTTGTTTATACATGTGTGGTGTACCACATTATATAAGCAGGAAGCTACAAGGCATTTATGAGTCTGTTACCCTTTTTTCAAATCCAAATTGTGCTATAGAGCTGAGTCATAAGAGTTCGAGCCAAGACTTATGTCTGCTAATGACATAAAGATGCTTTCCATTAGAAATATTACAGCTAGCCAAAGGGATAATACAACAGCAGGTAATGGCATTAGTAGAGAGAGAATTATTGACAATGTGGCCCTGTTTGAGGCATTATTAGATCGTGCATACCAAATGTGCAAATTTCCAGCTTAAGACCCTTAGATGGGAATATCAAACACATCCCGTGAATAGTAGGCTATGGGAGTATTAGAAGGTAATATTATAAGTATTAATAGGTAAAAGAAGCAAGGTGAAGAAGGGTACGAGGTACCCAATTAGTGAGGATTATCTGTATTTACAATGCAAACAGAAAAAATATAAGCATTATGAGTTACCTTTAACAGTACAGAGGTATGTACAATTGGTCACACCCATCTCAGTTACGCCCTATAGGAGCTAACAAATATAGTTTAAGAGAAGGATGGGATATCAGAATCCAGTTGGGGATTAGAGTAACCCAAAATGGTGGATGAATCGTTTGTGTTAGCTGACATATCCGAAAATATTGCAAATGTGGTAATAGTTCTCCTTGTGAGACACCCAGATGGTGCACTCTAGAATAATACAATCAGATATGAATACTACAAACATTCAGAAATATCAGAAGACATGTAGTGGAATCCTAGAAGGGATAAATATTTACCTTAGTATGACTCCCGCCCCTAGTAAAAAGAGAATATTAGGTGACCCGAAGAGCCACTGAGATGAAGTAAGGGGATATATAAGTGAAAGAATGTTTTGTTGAAGTATTCAGAATAAGGTAATAGATAGAGATATTAGCAGGAGAATAAGT
This sequence comes from Nicotiana sylvestris, assembly GCF_000393655.2. Classification (NCBI taxonomy): domain Eukaryota; kingdom Viridiplantae; phylum Streptophyta; class Magnoliopsida; order Solanales; family Solanaceae; genus Nicotiana; species Nicotiana sylvestris. The sequence goes on along the minus strand of NC_091060.1, from coordinate 107,755,937 downwards.
AGAGAGTAAATGAAGCATTACGATTAAGATGTGATAAAAGGGTGATAATGGTAAATCATAATATGAAAGGATGATAGAGTCTATAGTCAAGTAAAGGAAAAGACAAGAGGTGACAGACCTTGAGACTATAAAGAGTATATGCCATAAAGTTATATCCTTATTTCGAGAAATGAATTGGTGACTCCAACATGATTACTAGAATGCTAAGTTAGACCCCCGGAGTAATTCTAAATTAGTATGGGCTTGTAAACAAAAAAAATAGAACATGATTTAAAGATCGAAGGATTTAATAATGGTCGGCATTGTGAGAATTTCGAAGATTGCGTTTCGACAATGATAGAATGGACACGAAAGAATAACCTCTAAAGGTCATTCAGGAAGACGCTTCCCTGAAGCAAGTACTCTGAGCAGAGTTAAGCTTAAGGGACTAAGTGCGCTAATTCTACTAGGTGTCACTCTTGTGCGTAAGAAATTCAATTATCCTTGATACAGAAGGGTTACGACAAGGCAAGTTAGAGTCCGTGAAGATGTGAAGAGATGCCAAAGATGAAAAGGTAAAACTTTTATAGGTAAATCTTCATAGCATTAATTACTAGTACTCCTCTAAAGGGGGGAAGATGGTGTGATATGGTATTAAGTCAGAGTTATGTTGTTCAAGTAACTATGGAATAGTAAAGAAATAATGGGGTAAAAAGGCGAAAAGAATGAGATTGTATTTATTCGGATTCTATATATATTTATTAGGATTTTATATATATATATATTTATGTTACAACTCCAGAACCTTACGCAAGCACGATGCCGAGGAGAGGCAGTAAGAGTTCCCGGCCAGGATGTTATTGATATATAAGTATGAATGGACACTTGATATATTAGGAGCCAATGCGAAAGGTAAGTAAAGAGAAAGAACATAACCCAAGAGAGTTTATGGAGAATATAGATATGAGCATGGACTGACGAGTAGTTAGTAGTTGATTCAAGAAGAGCTTAGTTATGGCTAGACAAGAAGTCACAGATAAATCAGCAGATCATGCAAGATAAACGTAGTGAAACCCAGTACAGGAAATTCAGTCTCACAGATATGACATTATAATCCTTAAGGAATATTCAGATAGGAGTTGGGGTAGTTAAAGGTACTGTATAAGTATTATGGAAATAAAAGAGAGTACCACTGGGATGATAGTCAAAATTTCAGTTCAGAAGCAACCTTACGAGCACAAGGGCGCAGAGATAAGTAACTAAAGATAATTATAAGTGAGTAAGAACATCAAAAATTTTGTTGGGTATACGATGTAAAAAGCTCCCAACTTTACATGAGTCATAGGGCCTTCGCTAAGTGCTACAATGAAAGACTAGCTGAGGAAATAAGGAAGAAGGCTTCAACATAAGCATAGTGACCTAAAGAAGAAATGATCTTATAACAATAATCTCACTACAATATTGTATGCACTCGATAACAAAGTGGCACCTGTCGTGACTAAGGAACGAGAAGAAAAATCAAAAGTAGTATTCGAGATCGTATGAGTTGCACGAAATTCCAATAGGTGTGGGCACTAAAATAAGCCAAGTATTCATGCAACAAATGACAGAACGACCAGAAAAATTAAGTGCTTACTTTTAAAGAAAGCTGAAAAGGCACTAAAGGAATTATTCGATCAATGACTCAGAGTTAGTTACATTAGCACTTAAGATTTCAGAGTATTATCCATGCAACATATTTGTTGACATTCCTACAGCTATAGGAGACTCTGATATAAGTTAAAAGAATGAATTGAGTCCACCTCACAGACAAAGGTTGAATTGTTAGAAGATTATATTATGCATGTTCCATAGTGTCCATGAAAGGCGAAAGTAATAACTAATACTCTGAGCCACAGATCAGAAGATAGCATAAGCCTACTTAAAGGTTGAGAGAGAAGCGGAAACTAAAGAGTTACATCAGTTAAGTGAATCAGGAGTCTTATTATTAGACCTAGATAATTATAGAAATCGTGATTCAAAATACTTTAGAATCACTCTTAATATCAAAGGTACAATAGAGATAGTACAACAGCCATATTCTATAATGGCTCTATGATAAAACCAGTTAGAAAAGTACCAACCTCATAAGGAGTAAGTATGAAGCTCCCACTAGACTGTGTATGCACTAGAGGTGCAAGTATTATAGTACAGCTTCATGTTTTGGATGTGAATTCCACCTATGTGGAAGGGTGGTTATGAAAGAGACAGAAAATACGATGCGATATTTAAAGATAAGTAAGGTAAAGGTGAAGAAGGTATGAGATACTCAAATGTAGAAGGTTGTGAATAGTCCAAACTTCAGATAGAGGGCTAAAAGCGCTATAATTCAGTATCCACAAATGATAGATGTGTCGTCAGTGGTATATCTTCTAGCCTATGGTTTCTAGGTAACTAGAGGTCTAGTTAAGAGAGTAAAGAAGAATTGGAGATGACCTGATGTCTCGCTTGAGGTTCCAGAATAATATAAGGAAATCTGTGGTGATATCAAGTTAAAAGAAGGTTACGAGTAGTATAAATAGATATGTATAGGTCGCAAGCTAAAGTATGATAGAGCTACGAGGTTTTAGGTAGACAGGAGTAAGGATAAGAAAAGGTAAGTGAGAAGGAGACGAGAATAGGTAAGTCCTCGGGATTAAACCCATCAAAACAACAGAGCTGATGGTTTTCGTAAGTTATAAAAAGCTCAGTACAGCCTGAATGAACTCAGAGGAGTTTAAGACTAGGAGCATTTAGAAAAGTGGGAATTTTACCCTGGTATTAGAATAAGAATGTAATTGTGATAAATGATAATAGGATAACATTTAGGCCTTCGATTGAGTAATGATTCAAAGAGAGGTCATTTCGTAAATTTTTTGGGATTAGAATACCCTCATAAGATGAATCACGTTGTGATGCTATGAAATATTATTATTGATGTTTAGTATCATCCCTAGGTGGATCAGGCAAATAATTGCAGATGTTCCCGGTGAGATATGAACCCTAGTGAAAATGTATTACGTAAGAGGTTTCAAGTTATCAATGGTAGATTATATATCAACATTAAGGTGAATAAACAATAGATGGACAAAAGTTACAAAATATAAGATAAGATTAGGCTATCATTCTTAAGATGAACAGTAATGAGGAAGCATTAAAGGGCTTAGATTTATATATATGATAAACAACAAAAGAGTAACTTAGTGTTGGGTAGCAAACCTCGGTAATAATAAACCAAAGTAAGTGTTATGGTATAATCTAACATGACTAGATGTAGTAAGCCATAATCATAGATAACCGAGGTCATGAAACAAGATATAGCAATAGTCGTAGGTTCGATAAAGTACCGAGCAAAGAACTTCAGTGCACCTATAGATACCAAGAAGGATAGCTTGGCATAGATTTGTATATGTTCACAAGGTGAGTCCTAGAGATTAGGTAAAAGCGGAAGAAAAAAAAAGAGAAGAGTCACATAGGTTCACAGACAAGGACAAAATCGTACAGGCTACATGATAAAAGATAGCAACAGTTACGAGATTGGAAGAATTCCAACCACAGGTCGTGGTGTGATACAGAGGCCTAAAGGGGGAATGCCCTAGCCTTTGGATTTATTCGGAGAATAGTTGCCTAGATGGAAGGACAATACTAAAGTATTTTTAAGAGCTATATGTTATGATACTGATAAGCACATCGGTCAACATTAGAGGACGAATATTCCAAAGGGGGAATGATGTCACTCCCCATGTTTTCATAAGTAAAAGTACATCGCAAGTCAATTGATGTAAGCTAAAAAAATGAGATCATCATTGAAAGTACATAAAGTAAGTTAACCATATTAACTTGGAGGTAAAAAATACTTAAGATCATGAATACCAAGTACCAAGAGGGTTGGAAGGCTTAGAAGCTAAACAAATTGAAGAAAATAAGTTTCGTCAAAAGTCGACCAGTTGGGAATGTTATAACATATACCTTTGGGGTGATACTAAGGTAATTAACATGATAAGGATGTTATTCTACTAGTTATTTTAGTTGTATCATAGTCGTGTGTTGTGATTTGAAGTCAAGCGAGTTGTGGAACAAAAGTTAACAAAGGACATCACAAGTTACATTCATAAATGTGCTAAACATTAGGTCAAATGTAGCTGAGTGTTTCTCCCAATGTACTTGGAATTAAGGGATGATACACCTAAAAAATTGAATATCTACGAGTCTAGTTTCTAACGTATTAAACTGTTCATCGATACGAAATCAGAGTAGAGTGATATTTGCATTTTCACAAAACTGCACAGGCAACCTTTATGGGACCCACTTTGGTCAATGGCCGACCTTCACCTATTTTTATCTCGTTTTTGGGATGATCTTTGCTTACTTTTTGACCTTATTTCATCCTAGAACTCTCCAATCTCTCCCAAATAGTTCCCCCAAAACTCCAAAAAATACACCATAATCCAACATCAAAGTTAGCCAAAGGTGAAGAATAACCCCTCTATGGTGTTGTGATGTGAATAAGGATGATGGTGAGTTAAGTTAAGCTTAGGGTTCTAATGTTATATAGTGACTAAGGTATTTTTAACATCCTTTTGATGGTGTTTGAGGTTAATTATATTTTGGTAGTGGTGTTGAGAGAAAGATTACAAGATAGCACTTGAAAGGGGAAGAGATGTTGTTATCTTTTAAGGCTATATATATATATTGCTGGAAAATAAGAAAAATAACTTGATTATGATATATTTTCTATTTTTATGCATGTCTATATGTTTATCAAGTGAATTGGTAAAAGAAACATATGAAACTTTAGATTAGAAGTGAAGATTAGCTTAAGTCACTTCTATGGTGTGGTATTGCCCATTGAGGGCTGTTGTAAGCTAAATATAACTTGGATTTCGACTTGAAGCTATTGTAAGAGGTATATGTATTGTGTTCTTTCATGTGCTTAAGGTTATCTTAATGTTGATTAAGTTAAATGGATGGACTAGACATGAACTAGTGAATAGAGTTGCTAATTAAGGATAGTTGGAGTTGTGTATTATTTCCTTTGTTATAAATATATGGTAAAAGGCTAGAATCATGGATGAATGACTTTATTATTATGCTAATGATACTGTTAGGTTAAAGTAAGAAGTCTATATGGGGTGATATGGGTTATACGGATTCCAAACAGAGCTTGCCATTCGTCTTGAAGTAGTGGTGACTTTTTGTTGTTATATGGTGTTTTGTTAATGATATTTATATGTTTCTGGATTTCTCTGGTTGTTGTTGTTGGTATAGGGTATTGGAGGAGGCCCTTGTTATAGGGGAGATGCTGCCAAATTTATGTCAATGAGCTAATAGCTTAAGTAACGGACTTAGCCTTTACTCAGCACTGATTTTGAATCACCTTATGTTATGGTAGATTGAGTTGAGTTGTTTGAAGAGTTGCTTGGAAGGCATTAAGGACTCCACGGGATTAAAGTATGTTAAGGCTAAACCTTTCCTTTATTTTGGCATGATCCCGTAACTACATTTGTTTGATAATGAGACATAAAGAGAAGTTCATATTTCTGAATTTATGTACATTATCCTTGTCTCATAAGTTATCACATTATCCCTTATCAGGACTTTATATTCAGTTAAGTACTGTCTTCTTCCTGCCATATATATATACACACACAGTATTACAATATTTTCATCACCATCGAGTTATAATTGGTGGGCATGCACCTATTAAGCAATCTCCGATCAGTTGGTAAGTTATATACAGATCCTGCTATGGTCGAGCGCCTGTGAGCGAGCCTAGAATGGCCGAGATATAGAGACTAGTATGGTGAGCGCCTATGAGCGAGCCTACTATGGTAGAGCAGTTATACGTACCGAACCTTATAGAGCCGGACAACTATTTTACTTGCTACATTGAGAGAGTTGAGTCAGTATCATCAGGTAAGCATATCTTCAGATTATCTTTGACTCCCAGTTACTTTCAGTTATTATATTATTAGTTCAGTCTCAGCTTTCAATTATTCTATTGTCTTATATACTCGATACATTATTTCGTACCGACGTCCCTTTTGATGAATGCTGCATTTCATACCTGCAGGTCCTGATACACAACTGGATAGACCTTCCCAGCAGACATAGTCAAATATCATCTTGGTTGGTAAGCTCCACTCCCTCGGAGTTACTAGGTCTAGACCTTGGTGTCCATTTTTTATACAGGTTTGATGGGTAGGTCGATGCCCTATCCCAACCATTATACAGTCATCTCTATAGGCTTGTAGATGAGTTATGTATATTTTATATATCAGTAGATGTTCATGGTTGCTTCGTCGGCCTGTACAGTTTTATATATATATATATATATATATATATATATATATATATTATCTTTTGGGTATGTTTACCCCTCAGATAAGAGAGATGTTTTATCAAATAATTCAAAATATGGCCCCATCAGCCTAAGTTGAGGGGTACCACTACAAAGTTTATATTTACAGAGTGGTACACTCGGGCCGAGTATGACACCGAGTTCCGGCCACGCCTCTTAATATTTGGGGCGTGACAATCCTAACGTCATTTGGGTCCATGTGGAACTTGACTCATCACCCTCATCAACGATGTTTCTTCCTTTGCCCTCATGAAGCCTCTTCTTGCCTCGTAGGCATGTAGTCGTCGCCAAATATCCTCTTCACGACCTTCTCCCCCTCAGGACATAATAGCACACCCACGTTCGCCTCTTCTAGTTGTGGGGCCTCGGAGGCTGCCCCAAGATCATCTCTGAAGTGTATTATCATCGTCTCCCGCAGCATGAAGTTTCCCTCCACTGAATCGATGCCCAAGGGAACTCCCCCACCCCACCCCCTCCCGATGTCCACAACTTTCCTCTTGCGGGGACTTAGGTCCCTATCACAGGGGGGACTTTATCATTCTCATCAATAAGTGAAAATGACTGAGGAGCGGGTGCAACAGTAGGGATAGGGGCATAATCAGAAGGCATAGCGGCTGCGACGGGGGCAAAGACGGAAGGTGTGGCAGCCCTTCTCTTCCTAAATGTGGGCACACGGGCCCTATTCCTTCTTGAAGTCCCTACAACTGAACCTGAAAAAGACAAAGCATGTGGTTTAATAATGACATAAGCCAATACAAAATATGATCACGACTTGAAGAGAAAAACTACCTGTCGAGGGGAAGGCCGGTCTAAACTTCTGAAAAAAGTTAGGCCAGTCATGAATCCCCGCGGTGTGAGGGAGAACCTTCTTGACCTAGTCAGCGATATGTATCGCCAGGGGAGGAGGACACTATTAGCTGTAGGGAGAGAAGAATCATAAACCAATTTGAAATGAACAAAATAGTTCAAAAAGTAAAAATGAAAAGAAAAAACTGAACACTTACGTGTATGGTTCCAAGCCTTAGGGAAACCATCAATATTAGCCACAACGGCCACCATATTGACATAGAAGTAGTTGATACAGAACTGTCGACTACCCTTGTCATCCATATTCACCACCAAACATTTGCCCCTACGATGTTATAGGTTCAACATTGTCCCTCTGTGGAAGCTAGGTGCAAACAGATGCAACAAGTGCTGAACGGTGACTTCGACTCCGGCAAGCTCAGCAAATGTTGATAACATTTTGATGACCTTATAAACATAAGGGGTGAGCTGAGCGGGGAAAATGCCATAATTGCGGCAAAGCTCCTCCACCAGCGGGAAATGGGGGTACGAGTAACTAATGGTAAACATGTAGGCATAAAGAGAACAATACTAGGACGGTGAACTTGCACTTCATCCTTACCAGCGAGAATCAATTCAACGTGGTCAAGAATTGATATCCTCCACTGATGGAATTGCGCCGCATTCGGATACCATTGAAAATCAGACCTAGCTGGTTTCAGGGAATGATCTTTTCCACTAATGGAAGAGTTTCATCCTCTACAGCGGCAACGACACTTTCCCATGAGCAGGGAACATAACAGCCAAAGGAACGACGTGACTCTATTCATCAATATCATAGGGAAGCTTTGACATAATTAGGGAGACTAAGAGAAATACAGAGAAAGAAGTCAGAAATGCAGAAGAGTTCTCACGAAGTAGAAGAGCTCTTACAAAGCAGAAGAGTTCTTATGAAGCAGAAGAAGGAAATTCAAGGGAGACATTTAGAGAGTGTAAAGTTTGAATTTTGATAAATCAATTCCTATTTATAGAGATGAAGGCACAAGACACAAAATGGCTCATTATGATTAACATAGGAATCGAAACGACAGAGTAAATCAAAAGCCGCATGTAAATTGATGCGATGTTTCGGGAACAAGTATTATCATGATGATTGACGTCATGACGTCATTTCTTTTCGTGGACCAGACGGTTCCAACAAACTAGCCGGGAAAAATTAGGAGTTTGAAATATATGGCCTACGGAGAGCCACGTCACCCGTTTGTCACAACGACCATGATCGTTGTTATCCACTCATTGAACTCGCCCACGAAGATGACCTCAACAAGCGGAGGGACTAACTGTATGGGCTAAAAATTAGCATACTTATATGCGAGCTCAATCGATATTAAGAAAGCCTTCGGAGGCTGCTACCTGTTATCAATTTGGTTTCAACAAAGGACGAAGGCGAGGTCGAGGAGTCAACTGAGATTGAGGTGGAGGACGAGTACTCTCCTTAACAAAGCAGTAACGGCTAGTTTTATATATAAGACTTTAAAGAGAATATTCCTGGAATCTGTACTATTAGGGTTTTGTGTCTCATGCTCCCTTATAAATAGAAAGATAAGTAGTTATAGAGGGGGATTGGATACTGATTGTAAAATACAATAGTTTGACATTTTCTGAAGATTCTTGCTTTATATACATACAAAATATACCTTTTCCTTAGATATAATTTTAGTTTTTCTCCCACGATCCAAGGAAAATTCGAATATTCAAAGGCACATCAATCATTTATCATTGTCATGAAGAATATCACCGAATTTCATCCCTTTTTGGTTACCTCATTTCCATTTATTTACATAAATACCATTATATATCATTTACTACTATTTAATGATATCTTCTTTGTTCTTAGGCCATTAAATATTATTTTCTATCACACATTTATTGTTGTTTGAATGAAACTTGTGACATTTTACCATGAAATCAGTTAAACAATCTTTTGGATATTAAATTGGCTAGAATTAACCCTATTCTATTAAAAAAAATCTAATTATTTAAACCAAGATCTAAATTTTGGGTCAAACAATCTCTCCTCTGTAAGTTTTAAAGTCTAGTCAAGAAAATGAATTGAATTAAGCTGATCGATTTGTTGGGTGATAATTATACACCATTATATATGATGTGCTATGTATATTTATACAAGGAGAAGACGGTCATTCAACACACTTTTTAATCATGATAGAGATTTTATCTTTGAAGAAATATACTTTACACCAGTACATATGCCGGAACCAAAATGTGGTTCTTTTGGACTCAAAGAACAAAAATATATGAAAACTATATAGTGACCAAAATATATACAGGCGCTATACCTTAACGTTCATTTGGCCAGTAATGTATAACGTATTTTAAAAAGACGCTATATTTGAATTAAATAAAGCGGGAAACTATAGCGTCTTTTGTTAAAATGCTATATATAGAGAGAGAGTCCTAACAAAAGATGTTATACATATGTCACACCTCCTTTTTACCACACGAGAGGGGATATAAGGGAGTTATTTCAATTAAAGTAACATTATTCGAAATGGAATTATTTAATTTACCAGAGTCGCGACTTGAAATAGTTTATTTGGTCTCTCAAGTCACCGGTTTATTTTAAAATCCCAAATCAAGGAAATTTGACTTTATTTTAAAGTCTGCGAACCAAAAATTCTAGATAGGAATTATGTTAACCCGGGAGAAGGTGTTAGGAATTTCCGGATTTCGTGGTTCGAGCACGGTTGCTTAAACTATTAAAATTGGCCTAATTATCTGATTATTTATATGTTTTAATCTATTGTGTATTTTTAGCTTTATAACCGCTTTTAAGAAGATTCAACGTTATTTAAAATACGTCTAAAACCACGCTACATGAAATGCACTCGCGGTTTGCGATACGTTCTATTTAACATTGTTGAGAAATTGAATTGGGTCACATGAAATATACACCCGGATTTAGTAATGAGAAATCACAACTACTTTACGGGAACCGTACCCGTAGCTATGATGAATTATTTAAATAACGCGCCTAAAGCAACTACGAAGGTTCAAATTAATAACAACATTTACGAGGGCCATGGAGAGTTTAATTGATGGCACGCCTCAATTTTACAAGGTTTGAATTAATTTTATGAGGGCTATGGGTTATTTAATGAAAATGCCACACCTCAAATTTTCTATAAGAGCTAATTAGTTTTATGACGACCATGAGTTATTAATGGAAAATGGCACGCCTCAAACTACTTTAACTAAAAGAGGTTTACATTTTAATTAAATAAGACTGAAGATAATTATATTTGGGTCCTAACTTGAAATTCGAACTAATGGTCTCTTAACTATGGATAAACATAGAGTGAGGAGCTATACGTTTTAATTGTTTGCTGGAAAAAAAAAAGTCCTGGGCCCGCAAAGGCCCATTACGTGGCTAATCCAGCTTTGCAAGCTGTTTTTGGACCCACGATTTGGAAATGAAGAAAAGAACCTCAAGTTCCTTTGTCCATGCCGGAACTTCAGTCAATTTTACCTACATTGGGCTCATACTAGGCGGGCCTCAATTAACGTCTAGGCCTATCTACCTTTATGTTCTAAACTTACCCAAACTGCCAGAGAAATTTAAAGGAAAATGATTCACTTTAATCAGAAACAAAACAAACAAAAATATACAATCCAAATTCGAAGATTCATTTTTACCAACCCGATTCTAATTTTAAAGAAAATTCATCAACTGATTTTTCAATGTAGAAAGAAAAACATTAGCGATTTAGGATGAAACGGAGGCTTATAAAACTGACTCAAATTTTTGGGCCTATGGACTAGGCCCAAATCATTTAAGGTTAGTCTTACGCTTGAGCTGCAGATTCAGCCCTTTTCTTTTATCAAATGAACGGCCTTTCAATTCTACTAAGTGGGCTCAAACCCCAGTTCCTCTACACCACTATTGTTTTGTAAAACACATGATTAAATTCCTAAATACAGTTAATCTGAATCCAAAACATGAAATTAAAACCTAAACGTTATAGCTTCAAATAAAATAAGGAGCTTTCAAATTACATTAATACCTATTAAATACATAAACTAAACTTCACTACAAGCTAATCTATTACAGGTTTAGGATAGCTGGCATCTTGAAGAATCCCTCCTCTTTTGGACATGGTTTGTCCATTAGAGCTTGGTCCCCTCTTGTGTTAGAATGGTATAAAGTCCAATTTTCAACTTTTGAACCTGTTGATTTGGCCAACTAGTGGCCAAATCGGCAGGTAGCAGCTCAAAACCAAATAGACAAAGAAAGAAGATGAATGGATTTAAGTAAAGAAAATGTCATTAGATGAAAGAAAGAAGGAAAAACATGACTAAAATTTCATAATCAGTATTAATAACCAAGAAATTTGACTATAAGCCAAAGCTACTTTTGCAAGATGAAGCCACAAAGGTACTCATGTATTGACTGAATTATTCATGCTAAGTTACTAAAAGAAAACTCATATAATAACAGTCAACCAGATGACACCACAGGTTTTACACATGATTTGCAAATCAGGTTGTATATCATTTCAACAAAGAATCTTTACATGGAGAAAGATGAAACCAAGTACCTTGAATAACACAGCAGCAAAAACTCAGCAAATAAAGGTTCAAAACTGGATGAAACCTTAAATGATAATGGAGCAACAACAGAGGAGAAGCAACATCAAACAAAACCCCGGAGTTTCAAACCCACAACCAACAACTTGAAACCAAAAACCAACTAAATGAGCCAAGAAACTCCCTATTTCAAACCATTCCCAACTTGTAAATAATCAGAAACAAAATAAGAAATTTTGGAGTTTTCAAGATTTCTGAAAAATATGATGTGTTTTTAGAGATTTTGTGCAGAATATTAAAGCTGAATCTGTGTGAAAAATTCTCCTCATTTTCAGAGTGAATGAGCCTATGTATAGGTTGCCTTGGGGAGGGTATATTTTAGGCATATTCCTTATCCTAGGGAATAATAGTTCTATCCTTTTTAATAGCCCTTGGTACAACTGTCCTATATTTCAGCATCATTTTTTATAATAGCTAGGACAGTTGTACATTTCTAGAAACTTCTGATTTTTAGCTTAAGTAGAAACCTCTTTTTACCCTTTAGGTTACTACTTATTTCAGCTTTTCCTAAGTTTCTAGATTTAATTATGTCCCTGAAGTTTCAAATGTTTTTCAGATTAGGACAAACAAAACAAAACCTAGACAAAATGAGAAATTCGAATCAAAAGACCCAAACAAACAGAAATTCCCAGTTAAATAAGCCTAAGAATGGAGTCTAAATCTAATACACTTAATCAATAAATAAAATAAATTAAACTACAAAGAAGAACTAGAATTCAGACAATCAGTTTTTAAATTTAAACCATTAGGGCAACAATCGACCTAGATATCTTGTTGATTCAAAATAAAACCGATAACCAAATGACCTCATAGAGGCAAAATAGAGTAAGCATCAACAAACCCTAAACTAATAATTATGCAATTTGAGTACTAAATACAAACATGCTTTAATCAAGAATATCTAAACAACTAAGCATTTGCTGGATAAAAGAAAAGAAAAGGAACAAAAATCTAGAGTTAAACCTAAACACGGGACTAATGAACATGAAGAAAGCAAAACAGAGCAACAATTCACAAAAACCTAAATGAGCCTAAACTTAAACAAATTGAACATGCTTTAATTACTTTTAATAAAACAGATGCCAGAAATTAACTAACAATCACAAGAGGAAGAAGAGAAGAAATCTAAACATGCGACTAAATAAGAAAACCTGAACATGCAAAGAAATGAAACAACAAATAAAAACAAAAGTGAAAAGAATTACCTAAACTTTGTTAATTCTTTTAGAAAACCAGGCCAGCTCAAATTTGACCAAACTTCTTCAAAGCAATCGTGAACCTGAACTAACATTAATCGACTGTTCTCACAAAGAACAATCGACTAATGAAGGTTTGGGGTTCAAACAACCGAACAAAAACCAAAAATCAGAAAGGGGAGAAATAGCTAGGGTTCAAGGAATCTTGGATTCAAGATTCGAAAGAATGAACGGGGCCTTTCGGGAAATTGAGAGTAGGGTAGTGGTGAGGGGAGGTTGAGGACTGTGAGGTGTGAATTTGGGGCTTTTTGGGCGATTTAGGATTTTTGACTTGAACCTTAGATCCGAAATTCGAGCCATTCCGTGGGGGGTTTGGAAAAAATTGATTGGGGCTTTAGGATGAGGAGGGGACGAGGATTCCATGGTGTTAATTTGGGGAGCTTTGGGACGGTTAGGTATTTGGTCCGGACTTTCGATTTAAGATTCGAAAAGCTCGGGCATAATTCGAAGGGAGAGGGCTGGAGATATGGATTGAGGAGGTAAAGGGGGTTTCAGGGTATTATTTTGGGGAAGATTGGACCACCGGAACCGCCGTGAGGCGATTTCCGGTAGTGGTTTGCGATGGAGGCGGCGTGGGGATACAAGGCGGCTAGGGTTTGTTAATTGAGAGCAAAGAGATGAAGTGAGGAAATGGGTCTGATGGCAGGGGGTCCAGTCTTCGGACAGTCTTATACTAAGCGAACTGTGAGTTCCGAGCCGTTGGATGATTAAAATCCAACGGTTGTGATCGAGTGTTACCAAAACGGGGTCGTTTGGCTTCAGGTGTGTCTAGACCGGGTGGATTAATCGTTTGGGCTTGGGTTGTGGTCGTGAATTGGGCTAGCTTGGTCCAGACTTGGTTGTGAAATTAACCCAATAACACTCTTTTTTTAAATCTCTCTTTATTTTCCTTTTCCTTTCTTTTTCTTTTAATTAAAAATCCTAATAATTAAAATCTTAAATTATCTAAAAATGTGAAATTAAACTATTTAACTAATTATAAAAATTATAAACATCATTTAATTTTAAATTAAAATAGAAAAAATCAGTAAACTAAAAATTAAAGACAAAAAATGTAAACATGAGCTCTTTTTTTGTGATTTTTAAATTTCTATAAAACAAATAATTACTGATTGATTCTAAAAAAAAATCCTAAATGCAAATGCATGATATTTTTGGTAGTTTTTCATGATTTAAATAAATTAAACATGCACAGAAAAATGCAAATAATTAAGAAAATTCTATAAAAATTCCTAAAATGGCAAATGATTAACAAAAGATCTATTTTCTTGGGATTTTGTAGGAGTATTTCGTATGCGGCAAAATCACTTGCTCACGGCTGCCCCTCTTTGCCCAGAAACACGAAGGGTTTTCGGGCAAAGACAAAAATGACCATTTATGAGGGATTTTTGCCCGTTTGAAACTCCATGGGAAGCATATTTTGAAAAAGCTTGACCAAACTTTGCTTCAGGGGTTGTCTACATATCCTTGGCTATAAGGGAATCAGGTCAGTGTAGTTCTGGAAGTTTTGGTAGCTGGAACTACTGGAAAACTGTGATTTCACTGTCGTTGCTGTTGTTTCTTCTTGATGAGCTCCTTATTACACCAAAACGAAAGATAAGAAACTAAACTAGCTAAGCCTATCAACTACGAGTTACAAGATTCCTATTTATAAACCTTCTAAAGCTTGATGTTGAGTCTTGGATGGTTCTTCTTGCTGACTCTGATCTGCATCTCGATGCTCGCTAGCTACAACCGCTGGTTCATTCTTCTTCAGCTTTTCGTATCAAGGCGGAACATGCGAAGCTTGTGACTTCAATCAATTTTGAGTAGTCTACATCTTTTCTCCGCTTCTACAATCAGAGTTCAATTTCTTTTCTTGTTTCTTCTTTTCTTTTATTTGGGTTGAGACTTCTTCTTTTGTTCATCTCAACCTTGTGCCTCATGGTGAAAACCTATCTAGGTACCAAAGCAAACAAACGAACGAAATTTTTCTGCCCTAGTTTTCACTAGGAAAATTTTGTGAGTTATTGTAACAAAATCTAAACTATTTCTTTATTGAAAGCAATAAAATCAGGATTGTGTATCCTTGGGAAAAAGAGATTAGGGAGTGGAGCCCTATATCTATAATGAAATCAACTAGGGATTGGGGCCCTAAATTGGAAAGATTGCCAGGTTATGCTGGAAAGATGACCGGGTTATGCCGGAAAAGAAAAAAGTCCTCGGGTTATGCCAGGGAGGTCCACGGGTTATGCCGGGAAATCCATCGAGTTATGCCGAAAAAGAAAAGGTCATCGGGTTATGCCGGGGAGGTCCACGGGTTATGCCGGGAAAGTCATCGGATTATACCAGAAAAGAAAAGGCCCTCGAGTTATGCTGGGAAAGTCATCGGGTTATGCTGGAAAAGAAAAGGTCCTCGGGTTATGCCAGGAAGGTCCACGGGTTATATCAGAAAAGTCATCGAGTTATGCCGGAAAAGAAAAAGTCCTCAGGTTATGCTAGGAAAGTCATCGGGTTATGCCGGAAAAGAAAATGTCCTCGGGTTATGCTAGGGAGGTCCATGGTTATGCAGGGAAAGTCATTAGGTTATGCTGGAAAAGAAAAGGTCCTAGGGTTATGCCGGGGAAGTCATCGGGTTATGACGGAAAAGAAAAGGTCATCGGGTTATGCCGGGGAGGTCCACGGGTTATGCCGGAAAAGAAAAGGTCCTCGGGTTATGCTGGAGAGGACCATGGGTTATGCTGGGAAAGTTATCGGGTTATGCCGAAAGAGAAAAGGTCCCCGGGTTATGCCAGGGATTAACTAGGAGTGGAACTCTATATAACGGAAAATACTGCCAGGTTATGCTGGGAGTGACTAGTGAATGGGACCCTACGTTGGGAGAACGTAGCTAGAGGTTAGGGACCCTAGCTACCATGATCTTGGAATTTTTCTTCCTCTTATTTTCATTTCACTTTTAATACTTTATTCAAGAGAATGCATGAAGAGTTTGGAAGGGACTTCCCTTCTTGGGTTAATTTTTGCTGAAGGACTATTCTGGTCTCTGCGCACCTTGCTTTTATTGCACCTGCTTCTTGCGAGGTTATCTTAGATTGTACCTGTTTTCAAATCAAAGAACAATTTGTCAATTTGAAACGGTGGTTGGTTTTGTGGCCTTGTTTGTTTTAATCACTTGATCTCGGCCCAACTCTTTCGCTGAAATCCTTTACTGCTTGCTGGCTTTCTGGAGACTGATTTCTCTTCTAAAACCGGGTATCTTGACTTTTCCCAAAATTTCACATGATGGTTAACCTGTGGGGCTTGGTTTCTTATTTCATTTCGCCTTTATGGGCACTTGTTTTGGATTCTTTCCTTTTCAAAAGTTTCCGACTCTGGAGCATCGGCCATCAAGGCCAGTCGAGATCAACTTGAGGAACCTACTAAGGCTGGGTGCTTTTCCTTTAATTTTGGCTTTTGTTAAATAGAAACCTGTAAAACTAATCTTACCATCTTTTCTTTCGATTACTTTCGGAAGAGGATTAAAATCGAAAGGGATTCAAAGAAATAGTACAGAAAGGAACAGGACATGCAGACTTCGAAAGGGATTGAGAAGTGTCCCTTTTGGGGAAGGAAAGAAGGACTTATCTGAAGTTCATGCAGACTTCAATAGACATGACATGCTTCTTGGACTGGATACCCGATCTATGCAACTATCCAACTTCTCCTAAACCCGTTATGACCCGCGTTTCAAAACAAGGAAACCTTGCCAGGACTCTTTTGGTGCCAACGGTTGTAAGGGATTCCTTCTTCTCAATCAACAGAGCCCTTTTCAGGTTTTCTCCAATTGACCTCTCTCATTTCTCTTCTCACCGTCGCCTTATAGTGCTCTTTGCGAGTTTTCACTAATAAGACTCTCTCATTTTTCAGTTTCTCTACTCAACGTCGTCTTACGTGCCCGTGTGGGTTTTCACCAATAAGATTCTCTTATTTATTTCTCTCATCTTGATTGCATCGGATCCAAATAGCTGCGTTCTCCGATTCTTGAACATTCTCATTGATTGGTCGAAAGGACTTGAACATGGTTCAGGTAAAAGGAATTTGGATCGAATTACAACTTTGGAACCATTCAGGTGGGATCATCACCGAACCATTACAACATCTGCCCCAGTTTCACTTTTTTGGGGGAATTTGGATTTTTGTTTTGGTATGACTGAACCCCAAAGAGAGGCTGCCCACATATCCTTTCGGAATCAAGTCGAACGTAGTTTAGGAAAACTTTTGTTTTGTTGTTTTTCTTTTTCTTTTATTTTGATTTAATTTTTTTACAAACGTTTTCAGGTTCCAAAGAGGGTAATCAAAGAAAGGTAACCGGCTCAAAGGGTTAGCAAAAGGGTTGAAGTGTTTGGGGTAGCGAGAATGAAAGCCTTCGTCATCCCAATAGGATAATATTGGTACCACAAAAGAGTTAAACGTAGTACCTTTTGACCACGTCTGCATTCACAGTTGTTTAAGGGTCATTTCCTTCAATGTATCCCAGGTACAATGCCCCTTTTGGCAATAATTTCCTGATAATGTATGGACCCTTCCAATTAGGAGCGAACTTTCCTTTTGCTTCCTTGTGATGAGGGAGAATACGTCTCAAAATGAGTTGCCCCACTTCAAAGTTCCTAGGTCGCACTTTCTTGTTGTAGGCACGGGCCATTCTTTGTTGATACAACTGCCCGTGGCAAACTGCGGCCATCCGTTTTTCATCAATCAGGATTAACTGTTCCAGACGGGTTTTGACCCATTCACTGTCCTCAATCTCAGCTTCCACAATGATCCGAAGAGAAGAGATTCATCTTCTGTGGGTATCACGGCTTCAGTGTCATAAACCAATAGATATGGGGTTGCTCCGACTGATATGCGCACAGTTGTGTGATATCCCAACAATGCAAACATCAACTTTTCGTGCCATTTCCTGGAACTTTGGATCATCTTCCTAAGAATCTTTTTGATGTTCTTATTTGCTGCTTCAACAGCACCATTAGCTTTGGGCCGATAAGGGATAGAATTCCGATGCGTGATCTTGAATTGTTTGCACATCTCCCTCATCAAATGACTATTCAAATTGCAGCATTATCCGTAATGATAGTTGCAGGAATACCAAAACGGCATATGATATTGGAGTGCACAAAGGCTACCACTGCTTTCTTTGTAACGGCTTTGAGAGTGAATGCCTCAACCCATTTTGTGAAGTAATCAATGGCAACCAATATGAATCTATGCCCATTTGAAGCTTTTGCTTGATCAGCCCAATGACATCCATACCCCAGGCAACGAATGGCCACGATGCAGACATAGGATGCAGTTCTGTAGGCGGTGCATGAATTAGATCACTGTGTACCTGACACTAATGACATTTTCGGACAAAATTGAAACAATCTTTTTCCATAGTCATCCAGTAATAGCCTGCTCGAAGGATTTGTTTTTGCCAAGACGTACCCATTCAAGTGGGTTCCACACACTCCTGCGTGCACTTCATACATGATCCTTCTGGCCTCTTCGACGTCAACATATCTTAACAAGTTGAGATCTGGAGTCCTTTTGTACAAGACCTCACCGCTCAAGAAGAAACCGCTTGCATGCCATCTAATTGTTATCTTTTAGTCTCTATTGGCTTGCTCGGGATATTCTTTAGTTTTCAGATATCTCTTAATATCATGATACCATGGCTGAACATCCGGTTCGTCCTCAATCGTATTGCAGTAATCGTGCCTTTCTCGATTTTAGATTTCCAGTGGGTCAATGTGGGCATTGCATGGGTATGGCATCATCGAGGACAAAGTAGCGAGCGCATCAGCTAACTCATTGTGAAAACGCGGAATGTACCTGAACGCGACTGACTTGAAATACTTGCTAATATCTTCCACATGTTGTCTATAAGGAATAAGCTTGACATCCCAAGTTTCCCATTCACCTTGAGCTTGTCGGATAATCAAGTCTGAATCTGCCATTATCAACAATTCTTCCACACCTTGGTCAATTGCCATATTTATACCCATAATGCAGGCTTCATACTTAGCAGTGTTGTTTGTGCAGAAAAACCAAAGCCGGGTTGTGGCTGGATAGTGCTGACCAATGGGTGAGATCAAAATTGCCCCAATCCCAACTCCTTTTGCGTTCATAGCTCCATCGAAGTACATTTTTCAACCATTGATGTCTTCTGATGTTACCTCGACTGAATTCACCTCCTCATTCGGGAAGTAAGTATTCAAGGGATGATATTCATCATCAATAGGGTTTTCAGCCAGGTGATCTGCTAAAGCTTGGGTCTTCATCGTCGTGCGGGTGACGTAGATTATGTCAAATTCAGTGAGCAAGATTTACCATTTTGCTAACCTTCCTGTGGGCATCAGCTTTTGGAATATATACTTCAGAGGGTACAGTCTGGTAATGAGATAAGTGGCGTAGGCCAGCAAGTAATGCCTAAGCTTCTAAGCGATCCAAGTTAGAGCACAGCAAGTCCTTTCCAATAAAGTGTATTTGGCTTCATAACTTGTGAACTTTTTCCTCAAATAGTTGATTGCCTGCTCTCTCCTCCCGGTCATGTTATGTTTCCTGAGGACACAACCGAAAGAATTCTCCAGGACTATCAAATACAAAAACAAAGGCCTCCCATGTTCGAGTGGGACCAAGACTGGCGGATTTGACAGATATTCTTTGATTTTGTCGCAGGCTTCTTGACACTCATCTGTCCATTTAATCACTGCATTTTTCTTCAATTGTTTGACTATAGGCTCACAGGTGGAAGTCAACTGAGTAATGAATCGACTGATGTAATTCAGCCTTCCCAGCAGGCTCATAACCTCTTTCTTAGTTTTCGGAGTAGGTAAATCCTGAATAGACTTTATTTTTGTTGGATCTAACTCGATGCCCCTCCGACTGACTATAAATCCCAAGAGTTTTCCAGACGGAACCCCAAATGCACATTTAGTTGGGTTTAGCTTCAAATCATACTTACGCAGCTGCTCAAACAACTTTCTCAGTTCCCGAACATGGTCGTCCTGTGTTCTGGATTTGATGAGCACATCATGAAAGATGGAAGTTACGGCCCTCATATAAGTTGCCCCAACATTCTTCAAACCAAAAGGCATGACACTATAACAATAGGTGCCCCAGGGTGTGGTGAAGGTTGTCTTTTCCGCATCCTCTTCATCCATCAACACCTGATGATATCCTGTATAACAATCCACGAAAGATTGTATCTTATGTTTGGCACAGTTATCAATAAGGATGTGAATGTTTGGCAAGGGGAAGTTGTCATTGGGACTTGCTTTGTTCAGATCTCGGTAGTCAACACACACTCAAGTTTTCCCATCTTTCTTTGGTACGAGAACCATATTAGCCAACCATGTGGTGTATCGAACCACTCGGATCACCCCTACCTTCAACTATTTTGTGACCTCTTCTTTGATCTTGTCACTGATATCAGTTTTGAACTTCCTCTGCTTTTGCTGGAAAGGGGGATAATCGGGGTAAGTCGACAACTTGTGTACCACCAAATCGACACTTAATCCTGGAATGTCATCGTAAGACCAAACAAACACATCTTTGAATTCTAACAAAAGTTGGGTCAATGCATCCCTGGTTCTTTCATCCATGTGAATGCTTATCATGGTTTTTTGGACCTCTTCAGAACTACCCAAATTAACCGGCTCGGTTTCATTTTAGTTTGGCTTAAGTTTATTCTCGAATTGTTCCAATTCTTGGTTTATTTCTCTAAAAGCCTCTTCTTAATCATATTCTGGTTCTTGATTCATTATTTCACAATTAGACAGCGTGTTTGGATCTGGGCATGAAGTCCGCAAGCATGTCATGTTATTTAAAGCCGCATTATTAGAACTGAAAGAAGAAATAAGAAAAAGTAACAAAAATCAGAAAGAATAAAGAGACATGAACGATGAAATATTGATTTCATTTCATTGAATTTTGAAGATAACAGGGTTTAC
Organism: Nicotiana sylvestris; assembly: GCF_000393655.2. Taxonomy (NCBI): domain Eukaryota; kingdom Viridiplantae; phylum Streptophyta; class Magnoliopsida; order Solanales; family Solanaceae; genus Nicotiana; species Nicotiana sylvestris. The sequence continues at coordinate 107,734,923 of NC_091060.1, read as the reverse complement.
ATTGGAATTTAAAGACAATAAACTAAAAGAAACATCCGAGTTACACCCTGAAATAACTTGTGATGTAGAAAAGGTGGCAAGACTGGACTACCGGGATTCCCGCCTGATTAGGAATGAAGTAGCCTTCCAGTTTTGCAACTTGACATTGAGCCCTACATACAGCACCTCAGTGGTGCTCGAGCCTTCTCCAGGCTGGACCGTGCGGGTTTCATACAACATCTGCCTCATGGCTCCACATATGTCCTCAATTTCCTCGGCCGTGAAGGCTTTATCTTCTTCTTCTTCATTGTACTTGGGCCTGAAGAATGTTTTGTAGAGATGCGGAACCAGCTGAGGTAACGCCCAAACATTGCTCTTTCGTTCATTTGCCCATGTCACCTCAGTTTCTATGGCGTGAAAACCCACACCGAAGAACTTTTTGCTGGCAGGTAGAGTGATAGGTTCTGTGATACCTTGAAATGATGCCCCGTGTCCCTTCCCAGGCTTATAACCATGCTTGATCATTTCAGCAGCAACCATGATGGATGCATTTGACAGAAAAGGTTGAGGACATGGGCTTCCCTCCTCACATTGATCTGCAACCACCACCTCGAAAGCTTGATAAACTATATGCTCGCTACCTTCCATGGCTTCGAGACATGGGACTAACGGATCCCAGTAAATTGACTGCTTGTCTTCTCTATGAACCACAATTTCCTAGTCTTCATATTCAAATCTCACCATCTGGTGGAGAGTGGAATGTACGGCCCCTGCCGCATGAATCCAAGGTCTTCCCCAGAGGAAATTATAAGAAGTGTCCATGTCTAGGACCTGAAAGGTCACCTCAAAATCCACATGACCAATAGTCAAAATCAAATCGATCTCACTTATGGTGTCTCTCTTGATGCCACCAAAGGCACGCACACAGACGTTGTTAGGCATGATTCTCTCAGTCTCAATCTCCATTCTTTTGCAAAGTTGAGAGATGGCAGATATCAACCCCCGATCCACCATCCACCATGAATCTTTTTACATAGTAAACCTCACACTTAACTATCAGATGGAGGGCTTTGTTGTGGGTGGCCCCTTCCAGGGGCAAATCATTCTTGCTAAAGGAAATCTGATTGACTGCGAAGAATCTTTCCGCCATCCCTTTTAGTTGTTCGACAGTGGTTTCAATCGAAACATAAGCTTCATTGAGAGTTTTTATCAACATTTTCTGATGCTCAGTTGAGCTTATTAGCAGAGACAACAACGAGACCTGAGTGGGAGACTTTCACAGTTGGTCAGTTATCTCGTAGTCCGCAGTTTTCATTTTCTGGAAAAACTCTTCTGCTTCTTCGGCACTAACTGACTTTTTTTCGGGAAGCGTTTCTACTTGGCATTGTTCACTTCTTCCAGATTAAGGTATTTCTCAGTTGGTTAGTTTTATTGGCTTCTCCTAGGACCTCTTTTCCCTTGTAGGTTACTACCGCCTTGTTGTAATTCCATGGGACAACAGTAGGGTCTGTCATGGGCTTCTGTAGTGCGCGGCCAATAACCACGGGCTCATTTAGCCTTGGTGAAATTACTAACCCCCGTACCACATAGGCCCCTTTAGGCACGTACATCTTAGATCCCTTGTTCAGCTCGAACCTTCTTGGTGGGCTCAATGTCATTTTTTCTTTCCTGTGACCTCGAGGAACATAAAGAATGACATCTTTTGGGGTTACTGCCTCAATTTTGGTTTCTACTGCTTTTTCTATATTTTGAGGGGTGGGTTTACTCTTCTTCTCCCCCTTTTCTTGCTTTGCGTCAGCCTTTGGCTTCTTCTCGACATTAGTGATGGCAATGATGGCTTTCAAAGCAGGATTAAACTCCTTATCTTTGCAAATCATTCCAATAACCGGTCTGTTGTTGTGAGCCGGTAATGGGTTGTTGGTCACATTAGGAATTTCTTTATCCTTCAGCACTATCTATTTCTGCTCTATGAGATTTTCAACAGCCCTTTTTAGAGTCCAACAGTCTTTAGTGTCTTGTCCTTCTACCCCAGAATGATAGGCACATCGGGTACCGGGTCGGTAGGAAGGTGACTTTGGGTTTTGTCTATTCCGGGGTACGGGTTGTAGCAAACCCATTTGGACCAGTTTAGGAAAAGGTTAGAATATGACTCACCAATAGGCGTGAAGTTTGTTCTCCTAGGTAGCTCCCGAGCGCGGGCATTATATGGGAAATTATTTTGTAGAGGTCAGGGATTATACTGAGCTTGGTGGGGAGGGTTATTTCTAGGAGGTGGCGCTCTATTTTGGTTAAACTGTTGTTGTGGCCGAGCGTATGGTTGGGCGTTCATTACTGCGTACGGTTGAGGAGCCATGTCATAGGCCACATCCTGATGAGGATAATAATGTTGTGGGGTGCTTGGAGGGAAGTAACCTCTGGGTGGACGGGGGTTTCTCAAACTTGAAGTTGCCATTTCCACCTCTTGTTTCTTCTTTCTGTTTGCTACACCTCCGGACCCGCTTTGAATTGCTTGGGACGTAGCTCTTATGGCAGATTGGCTCAATATGTGCCCTATTTTCAAATATTCTCGACCATCTCACCAATCTTGATGGCCTCAACAAACGGTTTCCTCATTGCAGACATCATATTCTGAAAGTAGTCGGCCTCTTGGGCTTGTAGAAAAACACTAACCATTTCTGTTTTGTCCATCGGGGGCTTGACCCTAGCCACTTGTTCGCGCCATTTAACAGCATATTCTCGGAAACTTTTCGATGATTTCTTCTTGAGATTCGACAGAGAATTCATGTCGGGAGCTATGTCTATGTTATACTAAAACTGCCTGACAAAATCTCGAGCCAGATTATCCCAAATATGCCAACGAGATATGTCCTGATCCATGTACCACTCAGATGTAATGCCAACCAGACTCTCTCCAAAATAAGCCATTAGGAGCTCTTCTTTTCTGCCTGCCCCTCGTAATTGATTGCAATACCTCTTGAGATGGGCTATGGGATCCTCGCGCCCGTCATACTCTTCGAACTTTGGGGTCTTGAAACCTAGGGGAAAATGCACATGTGGGAACATACATAGATCAACATAGGATAGGCTCTTTTGTCCATTCAAGCCTTGTATGTTCTTAAGGCTCTGTTCCATGCTCCGTATTTTTCGGGTAATTTCCTCTTGCTCGCGGTTTTTTGTAGCCTTCTCCTGTCCCGTGATAAATTCGTACGGGGGTTGTTGAGGGTAAGAATTGGTGGTGAACTGGGTAGGTTCTGGTGGAAAAGATAGTACTCGGAAGGTGAAGGATGATGGATCAAAGCTTGGCCGGGGCATAGTCGGTTGTACCGCAGCCAATGTTGGTAGTGCGGTAAATATGTTGGAGGCCACTCCCGATACCACCTGGGGTCGAACCTCAGAAGGTGTTCCGGTGAAGTGAGCTGAGATGATAGGGTACTCGGGTAATTTATCGGGACATTGGAATTTTCACTTGCTCTGGAAAGTAACTCGGGGAAATCGGGTATGGCACTCAGTGGCTCTCTACCATTGGACCAGGCGTCCCACATTTCTAGCACGCAAAGGTGCAGTGCCCTATTCTCTTCAGATGCCGCTGACTCTAAGGTTGGGATAACCGATAGCAGGCTATCCTCTGAGATGGGAATCGTTGGTGGTTGACCTTCTGATGACATTTCTACACTGCCCTTTGATCTTGTTAAGTACGGGTGTGAAGCCAGGTTACCACAAACCAACCACCTTAAAAATAGAACCTATACTCAACACTAGACAACAAACTGGTTAGTTTGAAGCAATTAACACATAGGAAATCGTACATTGGGGGAGTGATGCACCTATGCAGTTAAAAGTATTTCTACATATTTTGCAGCGATTGCATGTCTCATCCCAGCTTTGTTTATCTCCCTGATCTTCTCTCTTGCTCTCTTTTTCACTCTCATTTTCTCTCGTCCTTATTCTCTTTTCCTTGTTTTCTCTCTTTTTCTTTTCGGTTTTTGGTTTTCTCTTTTTCACATTTTCTCTTTTATTTGAGTTATTTACAAAAAAATGATCGGATCCGATGAGGATTTCCTACGTATCATGACACTGCGTGAATCAGATCATCACGTAGTTCAAGAAATAAATGCAAAAAGTAAGGAATAATTTTTGGTATTTTCCAATTTTCATTAATAAAAACTCTACTGTTCTCGGTTACAAAAGGCTCCATCATACTCTTTCTAGGAATTTAAAACTACAAACAGACTTGAAACAAACTTTAAAAACTAGAAACCGAAATACAGACTCAAAAATGAAAATAAAAATCAAGAGTACATAAGTTCTTCTACTCCAGGGGCCCGTGGGACATCATTCGGTCTTGCCATGGGCCTATGCGCAAGATCCCCTTGAAGACGCTCTAGGTCACTCATTATTTGGCGAACGAAGGTCATTACCGCAGCAAAGAAGGTGGTTCTAGTCATGTCTTCACATTCATGGCACTTCATGACGATGTAGTCAGCAATTGCTCTAACCCTCTCCCTGATGATACCTTATTCTTGGAGCAAATGCCCTATTTGTTGAGACCTAGCTTCTAGCACCTGGGCATCATGATGGTTTTGACCCTGCAGCTGTTGCATATCTTCCTCTAGCTGGGACATTAATGCATAGCAATGTTCCCTTTCTGCTTTAAAGTTCTTAGCTTGTTTGGTCATCTCATTTTCGAGGGTAGTTAGCCTTTCTTCAAATTTGTGACTGTTCCTCATATTTCCTTTTCAACTACCGTACAAACTCTGCTCGTCCCTCTGCATTCTTTGTCAGCTGTGCTTGGGATCTTGCTAGATTAACCTCGGATTTTTCCAGGTCATCCTGATACTCAGATATTTTCCTTCTAAGACCATTTATGAGCCTTTCATCTGCTCGGCTCCTTTCCTGATTCTCAGCAGCTACTTTCATTTTTTGGATTTGGGCTCGAAGGGCTTTGTTTTCTTGAGCCAGTTTCTTCTTTTCCCCTTCATCAGTAGCAGCTTGTACACTATTGTCAAATTTGAGATCCCTGATTTATCCCTCTAATTTGCTTATCTTAGCACTGTAGCTTGCCTCTTTTGCCAACCAATCTGATTGCTCTCGTGAATTATCAGTGAATTGCTGGACGTGGGGTCTTTTAGCAGGCCGCTCGGGCTCCTGATGAACTTGAAACCTTTTACCAAACCAATTCATGTAATTAGGGTCTAACTCGCCTTTAGATAGATCTCGCATCAGAGTCTTTGGCTCTAGAAATCTACACTCATTCCAAATCTGCCAAACTTTTCCTTCTGGGAACACAGCTTTTGGACCCAATTCGATGACTTGTCGGCTCAGATCTTCGTCATGTGGGATAGTTTGGAACCTGCCTAGTTGGCGCAGCACTATGTGTGGAGCGTATGGCTGAATGCTCCGGAGACCCATTAAGAGAAGATAGCACACTTCGGCTGGCATGTAAATGACCTCAGTGACAGGGAGCCAACCGAAAGTCCACTCAATTTTGTCTGAAGTTAAGGAACTCAAATGCACAAACTAGGCTTCTGTACCTTCTGGAAATTCACAACCCGCTACCCGATTTTCATGCTCTTAAATGCAATTCAAACCAGTCATGACGTAGTTCATGTACTCCAAGCGGTTTCAAAGATGTTCTTGTATCCAAAGTTGTAGGAGCATGTTACAGCCCTTGAAGAATTTTCCCCCTTCTCGGCAGATAGTTAAAGCTCGATAAATCTCCACCAGGATCATTGGAACAAGGGTGCCATTAGCGTTTTTAATCATGACGTCGGCCATTCCTACAAGACCCAATACTATGTTTCCATCCTTTCTCAGGCAGATTAAGACACCCAGGAATGACACTATAAAAGCTATTCCCCACCGTGCTTCCCATTTATCTTTGTTTTCTGAATGAGTTAGGCCAGTATCTGGTGCCTCAAACCGTAGGGATAGCCATAACGCTGGTACAAGAAGTAGAATGTGCAAAATCCCTCGGATAGATTTCCGTATTGAACCTCCTTAATGATGCTTAGAAGGTCCAAAAACTTATGAGGAGTCACTGTTTTTGGCGCCACTAGGTACCGACTTCTGAGATTCCCACTAAGACCCACGTAGCCCGCCATTTCTTCCAGCGTGGGAGTTAGCTCAAAATCAAAAAAAATAGAACACATTATGCGTCGGGTCCCAAAAAGGTATCAAAGCATCAATCACATCCAACCTCGGTTTGATTTTCAAAAGACCAACAAGACCGCCCAAAACCTTTACCACAATATCTCTGTTGACTTTTCCTAAGTCATTCCACCACATGTGTAGTCCTAATTGGATTTCTTCAAGGACTATGAAGGGTTCATTTTCATTTGTGCTCATCCTGCACATTTATTAGAGTGATTGGTTAAAAGATCATGATTTATTTTGACTCAAGAGAAAATCATCAATTTTTTTTGGAAAAATTTTCATTTCAAAACAAAAAAAACGCCTTTGCAAATACGACCCTTCAGCACTTCAGGGAGAGATTTTAGGGCTGTGTTTGTGTTGATACCCAATTTTTCCCTACATATTTTCAAAATGACATATATGTACATATATAAGCACCCCAAAGGGTTTTGGCATTTTTAACGATTTTAAACCAATTTATGGCGTATTCTTACACCATAAAATCCCATAATTATTCCCAAAGCCTGCCATTTTGGAGAATAATTTATTTCATTCTCATATTTACATCAAAATATAGTCGGCATGATTTTTGCATATTTTTACAAATTCGTTTGGTATTTTTAAAACTAAATTGCATATAATTGCAATACTAGCCTCTTTAAGATTTAATAGCATTTTATAATTACAAAATTGATCCCAATATTTTTGAATTAATATTTATATATTATTAGTTGACTCAATGCCTTCAATTTGGTTTTAAAACATCTTATACTATTTTTATAAAATCAAAAGGAAAAACTGGCTATTGCAATCATGGCCTCAATTTCTTTCAATTATAGCCTATCTTGACCCCCCCCCCCAATTGACCTCAAATCAGTCCCCAAATCGGGGACCCAATTCGATTTTTTTACCCATCTTGTCCGACCCGCCCGTTTGTATCTTCAGATCTTGGCCGTTGATCATTCTAATCAACGGCCCACATCCATCCTTTCCTTTTTTATTTCAAACGACCTAACCCTATCTCTCATTTCTCTTCAATCGCCGCCCTCAAACACTCCCTTTCTCTCAAACGCTCTCTAACACTCGAAACCCTAATCGCCTCCCTCGTCTTCTCCAACCAATTCTCGCCGGAGTCCATGGCTTCTCAGACCATGGACGACCTATGTTCACCTCCCTTCACCCCCAAATCATGGTTGTTCGAGATTTCGAGGTTCGACCTCAACGAGTCCTGTTCAGATCCTCCGCCGATTTGTGTTCCTGTGGCTTCTCCGGCTCCGTTCCGACGTGTTCGAGCCTCAAGAGCCTAGATAAGGCTCAGATCTACTCCAGGCCAGATCCTTTCCAAGCCTTCTCGTTTCTAGGGTTTTTGAGAAACCCTAAAAGCTGTTCGAGGTTCTTTCTTTCTTTTTGTTTTCTTAGATCTGTGATAGATATGATGTTATACTCGAAGTTTCAAAGCTTTTCCCCAAATTTCTCTTTTCAAAATTAGTCTGTTCAATTTAGGGGTTTTCAAAATCTTAAAAACGATTTCCGTTTCTTATTTTTTATTCTGTCTTTGTGTGAATCTGTTTGTTTATGCCATGTTTCATGAGTTCTCGCTTATGTTTTGTATCCTTTCCTCGCATGTCTTCTCTTATGTTCTTATGATTTTTCCGTTATTATGCATGTTCTTCTACTTGTGCTCTGTTATCTCTTCTACTAGTTCCTACAGCATACTTTTACATGTCTATCCTATGTGTTCCTTCGCTATTTTCTTACTAAGCCTCTTGTTTGCCTTTACTGGACCTTTGTTTGACCCTCTTTGTTATGACTCTGAATTTTCCTATACTAGTCTCTCTCTTTTCACATGTCTGTATGCTTTATATATGATAAACTCTTCTTTCAAAAAGGTCTTTTGCCAACGTGTAATTGATTCCAATCTCCTTTACAAGGCTCGATTGATTTGTTACTGATTTTCCAATTGAACTTTTCCTCACCCTTTTTCTGACTAAGTTCATTCGAATAAATTGATGGTTGTTTGATTGATCTACTTGCCTTATTTTTCACAAATCATGTACCATGGGATTTTTGCCTTAAATAATCCCTATGTATTTACCTGTGTTATGTTACTTTGGAAAGGTTTTTAATTATTCTTCTTTCCTTAATTGTCTCATGCCCGTTTGAAATCAAATCACTTAACCTTAGGGAGACCTTCTATGATTGATTGCAAACTATTTTCTTGCCTTTTGCTTACTCGTTTTCTGCACTATAAAAACAAGACACTACACACAACTTTCACAAAAAACACACACTTCAGACTTCAATTGAACACTACACAAGCTCAATACTTTCTCTACCACTATTTTCTCTACTTCTAATACTGAGCACTTTGCTCTTCTTCTCTTTTACTGCCTGAAACATTCTTGAGTTCCTTTTGAACTCTCAAGTGTTTTTGCTGAAGACTTAAGTCTGCTCCTGCTGATTTCTGGTTGTCTTCTTACTCTGTTATTCTGATGTTTATTTACTTTGCAACTGGTATATCACTCTTAATTTAAATAATGCTCCTCCACTATGTGTTTACTTCTTAGTCTATTATGTTCTTCTTTACTATGTTTCTACAACTTTGTGGCTACTTTTCTTATGTGAATTCCCTCTCCTTTTTCCTCTTTGTATGAGAGTATGGTTCTAGCCATGACAGCACTCTGTTATTGATGCCCATGACTTTGAACTGGGTTCTTTGAACCCCTTAACTCAAACAAATTCCCACTTCCCCTTTCCCCTTATGTGTGCTTTTAGCCTAAGACCTTGGTCTGGCAGTGTCCTAATCACTGTCCAGACCTTGGTCTGACCTTCAATAGGTCTTGCTCTCATTTTTTTGGCTAAACAGGCTGGTCAGGGGGTGTGCCAGCCAGCCTTATGGCTGGGTATGACCACCAATATGTTATGACTTCCCCAACCCCTTTTCACACTTACACTCATTCTTAGCAATTAAGTTCTGCCCCCTCTTTCAAGCCATGCTTTGGGACCCTTGAGTTCCCACTGAACTTGGATGCCTGAGGGCTGGCTCTTCCACACTGCACTATTCTTTTAATGGTATCCTGGGTGTAAGCAATGCCGAGAATCCTTGAGATTCCTTGGAACTCTGAAACACTTTGGATAAGAGAAGGCTTTGGAAATCTGGATTCGGAATTGGTTAATCACATATTATTAGACATTAAGATTGAATTAGGTTCCTCGGACGCAGCTGTTGGTCTTTGATGTATTTTTATCTTTTTTTTTGGTCTGTAATAACTTGTACAAACTCGGGGAATCTAGTAAAAGGGTGTGGGAGGGATTTTACTTTCCTGCATCAAAGGGTAGAAACCACGCTTTAGGGTTTTAATTCTTTTTAATGTTTCTGATCCAATCCCATAGAAATCATGCCTATAGGAGACAATATTTAACTTTCTGCAATCTTGCATATAGATATCATGCCTATAGGAATGTGCATGTTCACGATATTAGGCAAATTTTTAGGGTTAATCAAATCAGCATCTATTTACAAGTTTGTTAACATGGTTTAAAACAAATGACTCGTAGAGATCATGTCTATAGGAAGTTTTTAAAATCAAACTTGCCTCACTCGTCTAAAAGCAGTAACGATTTCATTGACTAACGGACAAAAACCAGTGGTTCTCCGAACCATTGAGCCTCTTCTCAGATTAGTGCAACTCTTTCTAAAACCTAATCTTCTGGTAAACTTGCATGCTTTTTGAAACTTACTGCCTTTTCTGGTAGTTTGACGAACGATTTCCAACTCAGTTACATATCACTTTTCTGTATTTTATCATTTTTTATAAATTCTGCAGCTCGAACTCGTTTTCTCCTTAAACAATCCGCCTCTTTTGAAACTTGTTTAAAATTGCTCTTTCTCTGCTAATCTGCAATTCAATGGTCTGTCTTCTAGGAACTATTCTATGTCGTTTTGTTAAGTATGCGGCTTGCCTTTTCTTCAAAACTTTTCTGTCTATTTTCAAAAGAATCAGTAATCCCACCCGTGTTAATTAAGTGCCTTAATCTCTGACAATTGTATCCAAATTGCCTAATGCAGACTTTCTGTCTAAATATATGTGTTGAACCAGTTCGCTCGCCGCTTAATTTTTAACTTAAGACCAAATCAGTATATGTTAAGACATGCTAAACTAAGTGTTGTCTGATTTAAGGGGTTTATTTGAGCCTTGTTTGCTTGTTTACTCATCCCTTTATTTGATATTTGTTTTAAATGTCGAAACTAGAATTTTATCCTTTAAACTCCATAAAGGCCCCATCCCTTTCTTCCCTCTTAGGATTAGAAGTACTAATACCCCGACACTGATAGGTCGGGACGGGTATTAGCATGCAATAAGTAAATGAGACTAAACGCGCTTTAATACCTTAACGGGGTAGGAAAGGTAGAATATGGATATGATAACCGGTGCGCTAATATCACGTGCGACCCCTCTTTTGAGGAGTGATTGCTGGATATTGCATTGATGTGATCCATATTATCAATAAACCTAGAACCCCATTTCCCTTTACTTGTTAATTTTTTTTAGTTTTCTTTTAAGACTAATTTTCTAAACACTCTATTTCTTCAACTCTTAAGCTTGTTTGCTAAGCTATGTGAATCCCTTTGCCTGTTCTCTTACTTGTCTTCTTAAAGTTACAATTGTAGCATGGCCGGGAACCATACTAGTGGATCTTGAGGGGTTCCTAACACCTTCCCCTCGAGATAATTTCTAGCCCTTACCCTAATCTCTGGTCTCTTCATCTCAAACCCTTCTTAAATGTCCTAGTGCACTATAATCATTAGGTGGTGACTCTTCAAATTCCAAACCCAATTCTCGAAAGGGAATAGAGTTGTCCTCCCAATGTCGTATACCCGATTTCTGACCCCACGGTTAGAGGAAAAGGGGGCGTCGACAGTATGGCGACTCTGCTGGGGATTTTCTTTAGGCTTTTACCATTGCATGTTGCTTATGACTTTACTATCTCATTAATTGCTTTATTTACTGTCTTTTATTCTTTCACTACGAAACTGACTTGGCTCTTCATGTATTTTCTTTCCTTTAGTTGCTTTACTTTATTGCTTTATTTCAATGTTGTTGTACTACGTGCCACAATGGTGGCCACAAAGGAGATTGGTGGTGAAATGCAGTTGTCCAAGGTAAAGTGGAAGCAAAGAAGGCGGCTTACCAGTGGTTAGTAGGGATCACTGACGAGGAGGAGAAGAGAGAGAATAGTCAAAGGTATAAGGTAGCTAGGAAGGAGGCGAAGATGGCAGTGACGGAGGCTAAGACGACATCTTTTGCTCGTCTGTATGAGGAACTAAGGAACAAAGGTGGGGAGAAGAAGTTATTCTGACTCGCTAAGGCGAGAGAGAGGACAACTCGGGATCTGGACCAAGTGAGGTGCATAAAAGATGATGATGGCAAAGTTTTGATGGGAGTTGACCAGATTAAGAGGAGGTGGCGAACCTACTTTCATAAACTTCTAAGTGAAGAAAAGGATCAGGATATTATACTTGGGGAATTGAGGAATGCCGACAGTCACCATGAATTAAGTAATTGTAGGGACATTGAGATCGATGAAGTCATGGAGGCAATGCATAAGATGAGAAGGGGCAAAGCTACCGGGCTAGACGAAATTCTGGTTGAATTGTGGAGGTGTGTGGGTAGAGCAGTCTTGGAATGGCTTACTGCATTGTTTAGTGTTATATTCAAGACTAATAGGAAGCCTGAAGAGTGGAGGTGGAGTACAATGGTCCCGTTGTATAAGAACAAAGGTGATGTCCAGAGCTATAACAACTATAGGGGCATCAAATTACTAAGTCATACCATGAAAGTTTGGGAGAGAGTGGTAGAAATGAGAGTGCGAAGGACGATGTCTATTTCAGACAACCAGTTTGGGTTCATGCCGGGGCAATCTACCACAGAAGCTATCCACCTTATTAGGAGGATGGTGGAATAGTACAGGGATAGGAAGAAAGATCTCCACATGGTGTTTATTGATCTGGAGAAAGCGTACGATAGGGTTCCTAGGGAGGTCTTATGGAGCTGCTTAGAGGATAAAGGGGTCCCGGTTGACTATATTAGGGTGATTAAAGACATGTATGCTGGAGCTAAGACTCGGGTTAGGACAGTAGGAGGCGACTCTGAACACTTTCCAGTTATTACGGGGTTGCACCAAGGGTCTGCGCTCAGCCCATTCCTATTTGCCCTGGTGATGGATGCACTGACTCATCATATTCAAGGGGAGGTGCCATGGTGCATGCTATTTGCTGATGACATTATTCTAATTGACGAGACACGAGGCGGCGTCAACGAGAGGCTAGAGATTTGGAGACATGCTCTTGAGTCTAAAGGTTTCAAGTTGAGCAGGACGAAGACGGAATACCTCGAGTGCAAATTTGGAGTTGAGCCGACGGAAGCGGGAGTTGAAGTGAGGCTTGACTCTCAAGTCATTCCCAAGAGGGGTAGTTTCAAGTACCTTGGATCGGTTATTCAGGGGATCGGGGAGATTGACGAGGATGTCACACACCGTATAGGGGTGGGGTGGATGAAGTGGAGGTTAGCGTCGGGAGTCTTGTGTGACAAGAAAGTGCCACCGTTACTAAAAGGTAAGTTTTATAGAGCAGTGGTTAGGCCTGCCATGTTATATGGAACTGAATGTTGGCCGGTAAAGAACTCACACATCCAGAAGATGAAAGTAGCAGAGATGAGGATGTTGAGGTGGATGTGCGGGCATACAAGGATGGATAAGATTAGGAATGAAGATATTCGAGAGAAGGTGGGCGTGGCCCCCATGGAGGACAAGATGCGGGAAGTAAGACTCAGATGGTTCGGGCACATTCAGAGGAGGAGCACTGATGCACCGGTGAGGAGGTGTGAGCGACTGGCTGTAGTGGGCACGCGGAGAGGTAGAGGGCGACCTAAGAAGTATTGGGGAGAGGTGATCAGACAGGACATGGCGCGACTTAGGATTACTGAGGACATGGCCCTTGACAGGGAATTATGGAGGTCGAGCATTAAGGTTGTAGGTTAGGGGAAACTTATGAATATTTCTACAGCACAATAGAGTGAGACTAGCCAGTTAGGAGTTAGACTAAGAATGTCATTGGTAGTCTATTGATGCAGGGCTTTACCTGCTAGTTTTACTATACCAACCATCTATTTCGTATTTCGTATTCTGTATTTCATATCTCTTATATTGTTGTTATTTTATTATGCATTTTTATGGTACTAATATATTGGCTCCTGTTGCTTTTTTTGAGCCGAGGGTCTCCTGGAAACAGCCTCTCTACCCTTTGGGGTAGGGGTAAGGTCTGCGTACATATTACCCTCCCCAGACCCCACTTGTGGGATTATACTGGGTCGTTATTGTTGTATTGTTGTTCAATGTTGTTGTAATTACTACAATAATTGTAATTATTTATCTTATGAACGTGAAAATACATGTCAATTTGTTTCATTCTTGTAAACTACATCTTTAACATCATATTCCACTCGTGCCAAACAAACACCATAGCAACGCTTATAATGAGTGGTTGCGCTCTTCCAATATTATCACCCTTTAATTTCGGCAAAGGCGTATTTGCTGTAAAATCAGTCGATCAGCGGTGCAGTCGACGGTTCCGTGCCTTTCCCTCTTGAGTTGTTCGCTCAAGGGTACCGTCTAATACCCAATAGAAACCTTACTCTGTCTAACTGTGCATGCATCATGGTCAAACCTAGCCGAGTCAGTTATGTTGTCCACATAATGACTCATTAAGATAGCCTTGTCCAAAGTCCATCTGGTTTCCCTGAAACCCAAATAGACACCTACATGTTCTGTGCATTTATTTGGAGAACTAAATGCTTTTTATGCTAATTATTGGTTTAAATAGTCGAGTCTGGCGGGGTAAGGGTCTAACACTCTGTTTTGCAGAAAATGAGGCACGAAGTCCCCAGATTTGGCATGGTAACCAACATTCATCCAAGGCTGCTGAATTGGTGGGAAGATCTTCACTCCAGTAATCAGACACTTGTCCGCAAATACTTAGGGAATCTGCCTTCTCTTCTAGAAATCCAGCCTGACAACAAAATCATAGAGGCTGCAACTCTGTTCTGGGATAGTGACAGGTCCGTATTCCGCTTCGGGAACCTTGAAATGACTCCTTTGCTCGAAGAAATAGGAGGCTTAGCTGGTATTCCTTGGGAGACTCCGGATTTGCTTATGCTAGAGAATCGCAAGGGTAGGGGTTTCCTTAAGATAATGGGACTGAAGAAGAACCCAGACTTGACCTGTTTGAAAGACTCCTACATCCCATTCGACTATCAGTACGAGAGGTACAGCCATAGCAAGTCATACCGCACCTACTCAGATGAATTTGCCCTCACCTCACTGGGGCATATTCACAAAAGGGTCTTCGTATTCATGTTTTGTTTCCTGGGGATGATAGTGTTCCCTATGAAGAAGGCTAGGATCCACACCAGATTGGCCATGGTAACCAAGACTCTGATGGAAGGAATCGGCGGACAACCTTTCAGCATAGTGCCCATGATTGTTGCTGAGATATACCGGGCTCTGGACAACTGTCAGCGAAAGGCTAGTCATTTTGAGGGATGCAATTTATTACTTCAGCTCTGTCTCATGGAGCACCTCCAGAAAGGAGAATACCGACAAGAGATCTTATGCAGAGACTGCGATGATCACATTGCCTTCCACCAGCCAAGGCGTATGAATCATATGCCTAACACGTTCGCTCAGCCATAGGACGTTGGAAGATGGGTGGAGCTATTTGAGAATCTAAAAGAAGACCAGGTACAGTGGATGGTCGAATGGTTCCCTACGGAAGAATTCATTGTTCGATCCCGAGATGCACCATTTCTCATACTCATTGGTCTAAGAGAAACGTATCCTTATGTTCCCCTGCGAGCCATGAGGCAGGCTGGAAGAAATCAAATCATACCAAGGGTCGACAAAATGAGTCACTGTAGGGCTGATTTCCAGGACGATGATAGCCCTCACAAATGCCAAGCTCAACACATGTGGCATTGCAAGCTCGTTTTGGGGAAAGAATCTATTGAGCCCGACAGGTATCACGCTGGTTGCGTGCCGCATTATACGGGTTGGTTGGAAGATAATCACAATGGTATGGGTCAGCCCGGGTTCATTCACGGACACAGAATCATCGACGAGAAAGCTGAAGCACGGGTTAAGTACAATCAACTGCGCAAGAGGATTCGAGAGTGTGAAAGTGAGCATCGAGAAATACAAGAAGCCCATCAGAAGTTGATCGAGGAATGGAAGGATATGGCTGTCAGCGCCAACAAGCGACTAGGGTATTTGGAGCGGGGACGAGTGGAGCTAGAAGGAAAGTTCCTCAAGAGGATTTAAGATTGTCGAAACGCTGAAGGGAATGCAGGTGGACATTTGGACCAAGTTTATCTATTACTAGGACTGCGCGAGCTGGTGAAGCTGTTCGAGGGGGATAAAGATACCGAATCTGGGGAAGGTCCGTCGGGACCAAGTAGTTAGGAGTCTTTTATTTTGCTTCTAATGATGTAATAAGGCCGATGGCCACTAGTGACATTTTATTTTCCGTTATTTAGCGTCGCTTTGGAGTCATCTTATTTTTTATCAATAAAATGAGGCATTTAGCATTATAAGTTCTCCAAGTTAATTTGTCGTTAGGCCTACCTCAGGCACAACTAGGCACCCAAATTAGGACGCGATTTATATTCTTGCACAATGTGTTTAAATATTGCAACATTTTCTTCTCATAACCCGCACTAACTTGTTACCTTTTTTGTTTTTCTTTATTTTTATTCCCCTCCCCAAAGGTTAGTTCGTGCATTCTGGCACCATCATCATACAGTACGAGATCCAAGGGCCCTCCACCTCCTCCTCCTCCAAGTCCTATCCGGAACAAGAGCAAAGGTAGAATGGGAGATTCAAGCACCAGAAAGGAAATTCAAAGAATTGACATTCCTCAGGGTACCCCGGTTGCTAAGGAAACTGTTGCCCAACTTGAGCAGAAACTATTGAAGTTCCGAGAAGAACTGGATCAAGTTCAGAACTTGGCAAATTTGTCATTCTATCTCACCGCTCCTGATGTCAACTTTCCAAATGCTCAAAATCCCGCACCTCCAAAGAACACCCCACAACCACAGATGCAACCCACTCAACACTGCAACACATGCCACACTCCAAACAACACTCCACTGCTCATTTCTGAACCACTGAACACCACAAACAACCACCTCCACAACACTCCCATCTACGTAGATACCATACCCCACTATACTCAACCAATATAAAGTGCACCTGAGTCTGATGACAAGGACTCTCTTATCAGAAACTTGGCAGTAGAACTCAAGAAGCTGACCAGCCGGGTCCAGGGCATGGAAAGAAACAAAGGCATAGAGGGGCTGAATTATGAGGACCTCTGCATTCAGCCAGATGTTGAACTTCCTGAGGGATACAAACCTCCCAAGTCCGAAATGTTCGATGGCACGGGAGATCCCAGAGTCCATTTGAGGACATATTATGATAAGCTGGTCGGAGTCGGAAGGAATGAGAAAATCCGTATGAAACTCTTCATGAGAAGCCTGAAGGAGGATGCTTTATCCTAGTACATCAGTCAGGACCCCAAGAAATGGACGAGCTGGGTAGGTATGGCATCGGATTTCATAGATAGGTTCCGATTCAATACAGAGAATGCACCGGATGTATTCTACATCCAAAATCTGAAGAAGAAGCCTACCGAGACATTCCGCGAGTATGCTACCCGTTGGAGATCAGAGGCTACTAAGGTCAGGCCGACCTTAGAAGAGGAATAGATGAACAGATTCTTCGTCCGGGCTCAAGACCCATAATATTATGAGAGGTTGATGTTGATCGAGGGCCGAAAATTCTCCGATATCATCAATCTGGGAGAAAGAATTGAAGAAGGCATTAAGAATGGTATGGTTACTAATCTTGAAGCATCGCAAGCCACCAACAAGGCTTTACAGTCTGGTGGCACATCCAAGAAGAAGGATGTCAATGTCGTGATGGTCGCACAGGGAGCCAAATCACTACTAAAATACCACACCTACCCGTCGCCTCCACCTACACCCGCACCCTCTTACCAAAATCCACCACCCGTTTACCAATCATCTCCACCTCCCGCATATCAATCCACTTTACCTAGATACTCTCAACCTACACCTGTTTACCAAACCTATAATACCCAACCCTCTCACTACCAATCACCTCCCACTCGCCAAAATTTCCCTAGACCCAGACCAAATTTTGACCGCAGACCTCCCAAACAATATACAGCCATCGCTGAGCCAATTGATCAACTGTATGAGAAACTTAAAGCTGCTGGTTACGTCTCCCCTATCCCTGCCATAACTCTAGAAAATCCTTCCTAGTGGATCAACCCTAATAAGACTTGTGGGTACCATTCCGGCATGAAAGGTCACACCATTGATGAATGACGCTCGTTGAAGGACAAGATTCAAACTCTGATCGACAATAAGGTTATCATAGCAAAGGAGCCTACTTCTAATGTCCGTAACAACCCTCTGCCTAATCACAGAGGTGGGGACATTCACATGATCGAGATCGAAGATGACTGGGACCCCAAGGGATCGATAGGATTGATTGCTGAGGATGATGAGCCAAAGAAACCGATAGTCACACTTAACCCGATTGTTGTACAGAACCAGCCCTCCAGGGGCGATGAAGTGGACATGTCTATACCTCTTGAATTTGAAGCACCTTCTTCTGCGAAGGTGGCCGGGCCAATTGAGGTTGAGTTTGGGGTTCCAAAAGCACCTGTACCCTTTGAAGTTGTTGTGTTACCACCGAAAGTACCCATGCCTGTAGCAATGTCAGACGTAACACTGTTCCACTCAAATGCCATACCATGGGATTATACAGCTGAAGTAAGGAGGAAAGGAAAGACCAAGACGGGAGAAGCAATTGTTGCGCAGGGTATGACCAGAACAGGCAGGGTTTACACTCCAGAGCACCTAGCTGAGTCCAGTAAGCAAGCCTCGGGACGGACTACTGAAACTGGTCTCGATGATCTTTGGAGGAAAATACAAGCTAAGGAGTATTCGGTCGTGGAACAGTTGAACAAAACACCAGCACAGATCTCCATCCTAGCTCTCCTACAGATCTTTGACGCACACAAAAATGCCTTGATGAAGATATTGAGCAAAGCTTATGTGCCCAGCAACATAACTGGGGGCGAAATGGAAAATATGGTAGGACAAATACTGGAAAGCCACAAAATCACCTTCCACGAAGATGAACTGCCACCGGAAGGACTGAGTCACAACATGGCCCTACACATCACCGTGCAATGCGAGGATTATTTCATCACTAGAGTCTTGATCGATGGAGGCTCCAGCCTCAACATCTGTCCATTGATAACTCTCAGAACATTGGGAAAGAGCTTGCACGAGATCAAAGATGGGGCCATCAACGTCAAAGCCTTCGATGGGTTCCAAAGGTCCACTATCGGAGAGATCAGCCTATGCTTGCAAATGGGTCCAACCTGGTTCGACGTCGACTTTCAAGTGATAGATGTCCCAGCATCCTACAATTTGCTATTGGGATGATGGTGGATCCATGCCGCTGGAGCTGTAGCATCGACCCTACATCAGGCAGTGAAGTTCGAATGGAATCACCAAGAGGTGATCATTCATGGCGATGGTAGCAACCACATATATAGTCGCCAGACCATCCCGATGATTGGAGGCAGAAGGAGAATAGGCGGAGAAACATACCACCACATTGAAAGAATCAACGCTGTAGACAAAGATAAATGGTGGGATAACAAGATTGAAAGTATCCCGAATTGGTGTGGATACGAACCTGGAAAGGGACTCGGCAGAAACCTCCAGGGAATCGCCAAACCCATCAAGCTGAAGAAACATGGCACTACATTTGGTTTGGGGTATGAGTACACTTGGGAGGAGTTCAATCATTGGTCGCCACCATGGCGCGGTCCCTACCACCCACTGGATCACCCGATACCTCACCTGGAGCAGACTTTCCAGCTGGCAGATGCTATATATGGGTCGGAGGAAGATGAAGCATTGGCAGTCGTGAAGAATCTGTTCCTAGAGGATGATGATATGGATTGTAGTGTTATTTTCGAGGAGGAAGGGGAGGAAGGCCTTTCTATACAAGTTGTGAACCGAGGAGAGTGCCTCAGCAATTGGTCAATCAGAACCACCAGGGCCCGGAAAGCTTCGGGGTAGCAAGGCTAAACAAAAGCACCATGCATCACATTTTACTTTTACTAGCTGATTTTTTTTCTGCATTGTCTTTAATTCTGAAAAGAGCTATGATATTCAAAACAATTATGAATCTAACCGAAGCATTTCAGTTTATTATATATCTCACTCTTATTATTTCCCTATCATTCACTTTATTTTACACAGCATTACTATTACTTGCCCTGATGATGAACCAATGATTGTGACTTGTAACGAGACAACGCAACAAACGGATAAGGACTCCGAAGAGGATGATATACCAGAAGGGGTCGTTAGAGGAGTTGAGAATTTTGAAAATAGGCCTAAGTCTAATTTGGATGAAACTGAGGTCGTTAATCTGGGAGATACAGAGAATATCAAAGAAACGCGCATCAGTGTTCACTTGTCACCATCAGAAAAGAAAGAGTACACGGAGTTCCTAAAGGAATATGAAGACATATTTGCCTGGTCATATGATGATATGACTGGTCTCAGCACATCCATTGTAGCTCACAAACTGCCAACAGATCCAACATGCCCGCCGGTAAAGCAGAAGCTCAGGAAATTCAAACCCGACATGAGTTTGAAAATCAAAGAAGAGGTTACCAAGCAAGTCAAAGCCAAGGTTCTCAGGGTAGTAGAGTATCCGACATGGTTAGACAACATCGTGCCAGTGCCAAAAAAGGATGGGAAAGTTAGAGTTTGTGTTGACTAACGGGATCTTAATCGGGCCAGCCCCAAAGACGACTTCCCCTTGCCTAACATACACATTCTTATCGACAACTGCGCCAAGCATGAGTTGCAGTCTTTTGTTGATTGTTTCGCTGGGTATCATCAAATATGGATGGATGAGGAAGATGTAGAGAAAACGGCTTTCATCACGCCGTGGGGAATGTATTGTTACAAAATGATGTCATTCGGTTTGAAGAACGCTGGTGCCACCTACATGAGAGCCATGACTACCATCTTTCATGACATGATACACAAGGAGATCGAGGTATATATGGATGATGTCATCATCACATCCAAGAAAGCCAGGTATCACATGGCAGATCTAAGAAAGTTCTTCAACAAACTAAGGAGGTACAATCTGAAACTGAATCCTGCCAAGTGTGCATTCGGGGTTCCTGCTGGAAAATTATTGGGTTTCATCGTGAGTCGTCGAGGAATAGAATTGGATACATCAAAGGTCAAAGCTATCCAAGAATTACCGCCGCCAAAGAACAAGAAGGACGCGATGAGTTTTCTGGGAAGACTCAACTATATCAGCCGGTTCATAGCTCAATCCACGGTCATTTGTGAACCTATCTTCAAAATGTTGAAGAAGGACGCTGCTACCAAATGGATTGATGACTGTCAGAAAGCTTTTGACAGAATCAAGGAATACCTATCAACGCCGCCGGTCTTGGTTCCACCCGAGCCAGGAAGACCCCTATTGCTTTACCTTACGGTATCGGATAGAGCATTCGGTTGTATTTTAGGACAACATGATGAAACAGGGAGAAAGGAGCAAGACATCTACTATCTCAGTAAGAAGTTCACACCGTACGAGGCCCGGTATTCTCTTTTAGAACGCACTTATTGGGCTCTGACTTGGGTCGCGCAGAAGTTGAGGCATTACTTATGTGCTTACACTACTTATCTCATATCCAGAATGGACCCTCTGAAGTATATCTTCCAGAAGCCCATGCCCACTGGTAAGCTCGCCAAGTGGCAGATCCTACTAAGTGAATTCGACATTGTTTACGTAACCCAGAAAGCAATCAAAGGGCAAGCCTTGGCGGACCATCTTGCCGAGAATCCCATAGACGGAGAATACGAGCCCCTAAAAACGTATTTTCCCGATGAAGAGGTATCTTTCAGAATCCTATGATGGTTGGAGGTTGTTTTTCGACGGAGCTGCAAATTTCAAAGGAGTTGGCATAGGAGCAGTCCTGGTATCAGAAATCGGTCAGCATTACCCGGTATCCGCCAAGCTCAGGTTCCCATGCACCAACAACATGGCCGAATATGAAGCCTGCATTCTAGGGATTAAACTGGCCATTGATATGAACATTCAGGAGTTACTAGTAATCGGAGACTCGGACCTACTCATACATCAGGTTCGAGAAGAATGGGCAACCAAGAAATCCCAAGATACTCCCTTATCTGCATCACATACAGGAATTGAGAAAGAGGTTCAGAAAGACGGAATTCCAGCATGTTCCCAGGGTACAGAATGAGTTCGCCGATGCACTTGCCACTTTGTCATCTATGATTCAGCATCCAGATACAAATTTCATTGACCCCATCCAGGTCAATATTCATGACCAACCAGCTTATTGTGCTCATGTTGAGGAAGAAGCCGACGGGAAACCATGGTTCCACGACATCAAAGAGTATTTGACCACAGGAGAATATCCAGAGCTTGCCAATGCTACCCAGAAACGCATGCTTCGGAGACTATCCAATAATTTCTTTCACAGCGGAGGAATCCTGTATAGGAGGACTCCTGATTTGGGTTTACTAAGGTGTTTCAATGCAAGGGAAACAACCAAGTTATTGGAGGAAGTACATTCAGGGACCTGCGGACCGCACATGAATGGTTTTGTTTTAGCAAAGAAGATACTCCGAGCAGGATATTTCTGGATGACTATGGTAACAGACTGCATCCAGTATGTCCGAAAGTGCCATCACTGTCAGATACATGCAGATATGATAAAAGTGCCTCCAAACGAGCTTAATACAACAAGCTCACCATGGTTGTTCGCCGCTTGGGGAATGGATGTTATCGGTCCAATCGAGCCTACCGCGTCAAACGGGCACAAGTTCGTCTTGGTAGCAATTGATTATTTTACTAAATGGGTTGAAGCAGCATCATACAAAGCAGTTACCAAGAAGGTGGTAGCAGATTTCGTCCGTGACTGTATTGTTTGTCGGTTCGGAATTCCAGAGTCAATCATCACCGATAACGGTTCCAATTTTAATAGCGACCTGATGAAAACAATGTGTGAGACTTTCAAGATCAGACACAAGAACTCTACGGCTTATAGACCGCAGATGAATGGAGACGTAGAAGTGGCCAACAAAAACATCAAGAAGATACTAAGGAAGATGATCGAGATGCACAAACAATGGCATGAGAAGTTGTCATTCGCCTTATTAGGTTATCGTACCACAGTCCGCACATAAACCGGGGCAACTCCCTACATGCTGGTTTATGGTACAGAGGCGGTCATTCCCGCTGAGGTAGAAATTCCATCATTAAGGATCATACAAGAAGCCGAGTTAGATGACGCAGAATGGGTAAAAGGTCGCTACGAACAGTTAGCCCTCATAGATGGAAAGAGGATGAATGCAGTCTATCACGGTCAGTTATACCAAAACAGAATGTCCAGAGCCTTCAACAAGAGAGTTAAACCAAGGAAGTTTACACCAGGACAGCTGGTGTTGAAGATGATATTTCCACATCAAGACGAAGCCAAAGGGAAATTCTCTCCCAATTGGCAGGGTCCATACATGGTTCACCGAGTCCTAACCGGAGGAGCCCTTATTCTTGCAGAAATGGACGGAGAAGTCTGGCCGAAGCCGATCAACTCAGAAGCAGTAAAGAGATACTACATTTGATCGTATGCTTTTCTTTATGATGTAATTTGAACTACGCCTGACCTGATTCCCGTTTAAGAGGGGATACGTAGGCAGCCCTATGGGTTTGGTCACATTTTAATAAAAATTCCATTTTCCCCACTAGTGGAACTGGGGCAGAATTTTGAGGAGGATCCTCAAAATTCCGAAGTCAGTTTGTCGGTTTTCGCATCAACATCAAACCAGTAAACTGGGACCGAATTTTGAGGAGGACCCTCAAAATTCTGGAATCGATTCGCTTTCAGTTATTCAGCACAGCCGTCAGCAGCGCCGGCCCAGTGAACTGGGGCAGAATTTTGAGGAGGACCCTCAAAATTTCGGAGCAAGCAAGGTTGCCGTGTCTTGAACCACGTTGCAGTTGTTGGTTCATCCAAAATAAAATCATTTTTTTTTTCAAAATATATATACTTACATTACATTTACTGAATCATGCATAAACATCATTTGCATCACTGTCGTTTAGCAATGCTACCCCAATGATACATAACGTCAGGAGCCAAGGGATACGAACTAACCTTCCCCCTCTAGAGAACTCACGATTTTTCTTTGGATGCAGGAACTCAGATCGCAATGCAAAACGCATTCACTCTTCAAAGTCGAAACCCTCGAAAGAATCACTCAACTCACAAAGGTCTACTATCTACACCCAACATTCCATAGCAGTCATGATATCGCAACCGCCTATCAGCTAAGAAAATTACTACTATTTGCTCATTTACATTCCTGCACTGTATAAGGCTACTTTCTGTCTTTCGAGACTAAGCTCTGTCTCCATCTGCATTCTTGCATAAGGCTACTTATCTGCCTTTTAAGACTAAGCTCTATCTCTATCCGCATTTTGCATAAGGCTACTCTCTGCCTTTCGAGGTTAAGCTCTACCTCCATATTGCATAAGGCTATCTATCTGCCTTCCGAGACTAAGCTCTGTCTCCATCCGCATTTTGCATAAGGCTACTCTCTGCCTTCCGAGGTTAAGCTCTACCTCCATATTGCATAAGGCTTCTTTCTACCTTTCGAGACTAAGCTCTATCTCCATCTGCATTTTGTATAAGGTTACTCTCTGCCTTTCGAGGTTAAGCTCTACCTCCATATTGCATAAGGCTATCTATCTGCCTTCCGAGACTAAGCTCTGTCTCCATCCGCATTTTGCATAAGGCTACTCTCTGCCTTCCGAGGTTAAGCTCTACCTCCATATTGCATAAGGCTATCTATCTGCCTTTCGATACTAAGCTGTCTCCATCTGTATTTTTGCATAAGGCTATTCTCTGCCTTTCGATGTTAAGCTCTACCTCAATATTGCATAAGGCTATCTATCTGCCTTCCGAGACTAAGCTCTGTCTCCATCTATATTTTGCATAAGGCTATTCTCTGCCTTTCGAGGTTAAGCTCTACCTCCATATTGCATAAGGCTATCTATCTGCCTTTCGAGACTAAGCTCTGTCTCCATCCTGCATGGCTGAAATATCGCCACTTTATTTAAATTCTCGCTTCGGCTGAAATATCGCCACCTGCATTCAAATTCACGCCTTGGCTGAAAAATCGCCACTCTTTGCATTCATTAGGCTGAAAGATTGTCACCTTCTCATGGGCTGAAAAATCGCCAACTTATTCAAAGGCGTCATAGTTCGGAGGCACCATCTGCATAGCCCGAGAACACCATTTCATGGCCTGCGAATCTTTATTTTATGCTCTTCATGGCCCAGGACATCATAGTTTGAGGACGTCATCCTAACCGTCCAAAGACAGCATTCATGGTCCAACGGGAATTTGCATCATGTTTAAATTACGCACAATATGTGCATCGGCTCATCTACAGGTACACCGGCTAGCGAACGGTCGTCTCAGCAGAAGCAATCCCGCTCCGGTTTTCCTCAACCTATCTGATTCCAAATGCCTTTTCAAACTTAACCATTGTGTCCGTCTTTTCGAATCTCCATCGACACATTCCGTCAATGGTTCCCGAACTACATGTGGCCTGATTCCTGTAAGACCAGGGATATGTAGGCGGCTCAAAAACCAGATCTCGATTAAAATTCTTTTCAATTGCCGCTTCCGGTCAAAATTGGTCATCTTATCTTTACCCGACAACTCTTTCATCCTCCTCGGGTAAAGAGGGGCAGCTGTTGATACCCAATTTTTCCCAATATATTTTCAAAATGACATATATGTGCATATATAAGCACCCCAAAGAGTTTTGGCATTTTTTAACGATTTTAAACCAATTTATGGCCTATTTTTACACCATAAAATCCCATAATTATTCCCAAAGCTTGCCATTTTGGAGAATAATTTATTTCATTCTCATATTTACATCAAAATATAGTCGGCATGATTTTTGCATATTTTTACAAATTCATTTGGTATTTTTAAAACTAAATTGCATATAATTTCAATACTAGCCTCTTTAATATTTAATAGCATTTTATAATTACAAAATTGATCCCAATATTTTTGAATTAATATTTATATATTATTAGTTTACTCAATGCCTTCAATTTGGTTTTAAAACATCTTTTACTATTTTTATAAAATCAAAAGGGAAAACTGGCTATTGCAATCATGGCCTCAATTTCTTTCAATTATAGCATATCTTGACCCCCCAATTGACCTCAAATCAGGCCCCAAATCAGCGACCCAATTTGATTTTTTTACCCGTCTTGTCTTACCCGCCCGTTTGTATCTTCAGATCCTGGCCGTTGATCATTCTGATCAACAGCCCACATCCCTCCTTTCCTTTTTTATTTCAAACGACCTAACCCTATCTCTCATTTATCTTCAATCGCCGCCCTCAAACACTCCCTTTCTCTCAAACGCTCTCTAACACTCAAAACCCTAATCGCCTCCCTCGTCTTCTCCGACCAATTCTCGCCGGAGTCCATGGCTTCTCAGGCCATGGACGACCTATGCTCACCTCCCTTCACCCCCAAATCATGGTTGTTCGAGATTTCGAGGTTCGACCTCAACGAGTCCTGTTCAGATCCTCCGCCGATTTGTGTTCCTGTGGCTTCTCCGGCTCCGTTCCGACGTGTTCGAGCCTCAAGAGCCTAGATAAGGCTCAGATCTACTCCAGGCCAGATCCTTTCCAAGCCTTCTCGTTTCTAGGGTTTTTGAGAAACCCTAAAAGCTGTTCGAGGTTCTTTCTTTCTTTAGTTTTCTTAGATCTGTGATAGATATGATGTTATACTCGAAGTTTCAAAGCTTTTCCCCAAATTTCTCTTTTCAAAATTAGTCTGTTCAATTTAGGGGTTTTCAAAATCTTAAAAACGATTTCCGTTTCTTATTTTTTATTCTGTCTTTGTGTGAATCTGTTTGTTTATGCCATGTTTCATGAGTTCTCGCTTATGTTTTGTATCCTTTCCTCGCATGTCTTCTCTTATGTTCTTATGATTTTTCCGTTATTATGCATGTTCTTCTACTTGTGCTCTGTTATCTCTTCTACTAGTTCCTACAGCATACTTTTACATGTCTATCCTATGTGTTCCTTCGCTATTTTCTTACTAAGCCTCTTGTTTGCCTTTACTGGACCTTTGTTTGACCCTCTTTGTTATGACTCTGAATTTTCCTATACTAGTCTCTCTCTTTTCACATGTCTGTATGCTTTATATATGATAAACTCTTCTTTCAAAAAGGTCTTTTGCCAACGTGTAATTGATTCCAATCTCCTTTACAAGGCTCGATTGATTTGTTACTGATTTTCCAATTGAACTTTTCCTCACCCTTTTTCTGACTAAGTTCATTCGAATAAATTGCTGGCTATTTGATTGATCTACTTGCCTTATTTTTCACAAATCATGTATCATGGGACTTTTGCCTTAAATAATCCCTATGTATTTACCTGTGTTATGTTACTTTGGAAAGATTTTTAATTATTCTTCTTTCCTTAATTGTCTCATGCCCGTTTGAAATCAAATCCCTTAACCTTAGGGAGACCTTCTATGATTGATTGCAAATTATTTTCTTGCCTTTTGCTTACTCGTTTTCTGCACTATTAAAACAAGACACTACACACAATTTCACAAGATACACACACTTCAGACTTCAATTGAACACTACACAAGCTCAATACTTTCTCTACTGCTGTTTTCTCTACTTCTAATACTGAGCACTTTGCTCTTCTTCTCTTTACTGCCTGAAACATTCTTGAGTTCCTTTTGAACTCTCAAGTGTTTTTGCTGAAGACTTAAGTCTGCTCCTGCTGATTTCTGGCTGTCTGCTTACTCTGTTATTCTGCTGTTTATTTACTTTGCAACTGGTATGTCACTCTTAGTTTAAATAATGCTCCTCCACTATGTGTTTACTTCTTAGTCTGTTATGTTCTTCTTTACTATGTTTCTGCAACTTTGTGGCTACTTTTCTTATGTGAATTCCCTCTCCTTTTTCCTCTTTGTATGAGAGTATGGTTCTAGCCATGACAGCACTTTGTTATTGCTGCCCATGACTTTGAATTGGGTTCTTTGAACCCCTTAACTCAAACCAATTCCCACTTCCCCTTTCCCCTTATGTGTGCTTTGAGCCTAAGACCTTGGTCTGGCAGTGTCCTAATCACTGTCCAGACCTTGGTCTGACCTTCAATAGGTCTTGCTCTCATTTGTTTGGCTAAACAAGTTGGTTAGAGGGTGTTCCAGCCAGCCTTATGGCTGGGTATGACCACCAATCTGTTATGACTTCCCCAACCCCTTTTCACACTTACACTCATTCTTAGCAATTAAGTTTTGCCCCCCTCTTGCAAGCCATGCTTTGGGACCCTTGAGTTCCCACTGAACTTGGATGCCTGAGGGCTGGCTCTTCCATACTGCACTATTCTTTGAATGGTATCCTGGGTGTAAGCAATGCCGAGAATCCTTGAGATTCCTTGGAACTCTGAAACACTTTGGATAAGAGAAGGCTTTGGAAATCTGGATTCGGAATTGGTTAATCACATATTATTAGACAATAAGATTGAATTAGGTTCCTCGGACGCAGCTGTTGGTCTTTGATGTATTTTTATCTTTTCTTTTGGTCTGTAATAACTTGTACAAACTCGGGGAATCTAGTAAAAGGGTGCGGGAGGGATTTTACTTTCCTGCATCAAAGGGTAGAAACCACGCTTTAGGGTTTTAATTCTTTTTAATGT
This sequence comes from Nicotiana sylvestris, assembly GCF_000393655.2. NCBI lineage: Eukaryota > Viridiplantae > Streptophyta > Magnoliopsida > Solanales > Solanaceae > Nicotiana > Nicotiana sylvestris. The sequence goes on along the minus strand of NC_091060.1, from coordinate 107,706,837 downwards.
TTTTGATCCAATCCCATAGAAATCATGCCTATAGGAGACAATATTTAACTTTCTGCAATCTTGCATATAGAAATAATGCCTATAGGAATGTGCATGTTCACGATATTAGGCAAATTTTTAGGGTTAATCAAATCAGCATCTATTTACAAGTTTGTTAACATGGTTTAAAACAAATGACTCATAGAGATCATGTCTATAGGAAGTTTTTAAAATCAAACTTGTCTCACTCGTCTAAAAGCAGTAATGATTTCATTGACTAACGGACAAAAACCAGTGGTTCTTCGAACCATTGAGCCTCTTCTCAGATTAGTACAACTCTTTCTAAAACCTAATCTTCTGGTAAACTTGCATGCTTTCTGAAACTTACTGCCTTTTCTGGTAGTTTGATGAACGATTTCCAACTCAGTTACATATCACTTTTCTGTATTTTATCATTTTTTTATAAATTCTGCAGCTCGAACTCGTTTTCTCCTTAAACAATCCGCCTCTTTTGAAACTTGTTTAAAATTGCTCTTTCTCTGCTAATCTGCAATTCAATGGTCTGTCTTCTGGGAACTATTCTACGTCGTTTTGTTAAGTCTGCGGCTTGCCTTTTCTTCAAAACTTTTCTGTCTATTTTCAAAAGAATCAGTAATCCCACTCGTGTTAATTAAGTGCCTTAATCTCTGACAATTGTATCCGAATTGCCTAATGCAAACTTTCTGTCTAAATATATGTGTTGAATCAGTCCGCTCGCCGCTTAATTTTTAACTTAAGACCAAATCAGCATATGCTAAGACATGCTAAACTAAGTGTTGTCTGATTTAAGGGGTTTATTTGAGCCTTGTTTGCTTGTTTACTCATCCCTTTATTTGATATTTGTTTTGAATGTCGAAACTAGAATTTTATCCTTTAAACTCCATAAAGGCCCCATCCCTTTCTTCCCTCTTAGGATTAGAAGTCCTAATACCTCGGGACTGATAGGTCGGGACGGGTATTAGCATGCAAAAAGTAAACGAGACTAAACGCGCTTTAATACCTTAACGGGGTAGGAAGGGTAGAATATGGATATGATGGCTGGTGCGCTAATATCACGTGCGACCCCTCTTTTGAGGAGTGATTGCTGGATATTGCATTGATGTGATCCATATTATCAATAAACCTAGGACCCCCTTTCCCTTTACTTGTTAATTTTTTTTAGATCTCTTTTTCATGAATTTCTGCCTTCTCTACTTATCTTTGAAAATTTTCAACTTGGTCGCAATCTTATGTGCGAATCCTTATTTGAGCCTTGATTGTTTACTTGTAAAGTCACAATTGCAACATGGCCGGGAACCACACTAGTGGATCTTGAGGGGTGCCTAACACCTTCCCCTCGGGATAATTTCTAGCCCTTACCCTAATCTCTGGTCTCTTCATCTCAAACCCTTCTTAAAGTGTCCTAATGCACTATAATCATTAGGTGGCGACTCTTCAACTTCCAAACCCAATTCTCGAAAGGGAATAGAGTTGTCCTCCCAATGTCGTATACCCGATTTCTGACCCCACGGTTAGAGGAAAAGGGGGTGTCGATAGTTTGCTAATTGACAAAAATTTAAAAAGGAACCAAAGGTGGCTATTCTTGCAAAATAAGCCTTCCAGCGTCCTTTTGGGGACGTTTTGGCCATTTAGACAAGAACGACATTACCTAACTTATTTATGACAAAACAATAACATTTTTGTTCTTTTTTGGGGGTTATTTTTTTACAAAATGGAGTTGGATCCGGTGGGGGTTGCCTACGTATCCCACATCTGGTGAGAATCAAACTTGCGTAGTTCGGGCAGTTTTTGACATAATAAAAACAATACCAAAAAAATTTCTTGAAGAAAAAATTCCTTTTCTTTTTTTTTCAAAAATTTGGCAGAGTTTTAATACTTTTTGGATACCGGGTTTTTCAAAGACAGGTAATTATCTCTCTCAGCCCTCAAATTGATTTTTCTCTTTCCAACTTTTCTCCATTATTCATAAGCCGATCAACATGCAATCCGTAGAAAATGAATGCACAAGTAGCAAGTAGAATGCATCGGGATAGTCTTTTCATTTCGGGTACACCTATCCTAGACAGACCCAACCCCTATGTTGAGTCTCCAAAGTCAAATGCACGTGATGCAAACAAGCGTTCCTACTAGGGATCCGGCATGAGGATTCGTTATACTAGGTTTTAAAAACCTGGGTGTATTGTTCTAGACCTGGCTTACCCGAGCGGACAGCTCGAGCTGAGGGGGGGCAGCATACCGGGAATACAGAAGCTTCACCGGCTTTGCAACTTGTCCGAACCTCGTTCTAAAATTGGAATATGACTCTAACAAAAAAGAAGTTACACGAAGTGTAAACTTCCCATATGATTTAGAAGACTCAGAGAGAAGAGGGTTTCGTAGCAATTTATATACAGTCCAAACAATACCAAAGCGATAAAAAGCGGCAATTAGCACATTAGGCTCAACATGTAAAAATCAGATAAAAACAAGCCAACTATAATAGTTATTCTAAGCTCGAATTCTTGAACCCTAAACCAAAGTTCTGGGTTTGGATCCCCAACAGAGTCGCCAGAGCTGTCACACCTCCTTTTTACCACCCGAGAGGGGATATAAGGGAGTTTTTCCAATTAAAGTGACATTATTCGAAATGAGATTATTTAATTTATCAGAGTTGCCACTTGGAACAGTTTATTTGGTGTCCCAAGTCACCGGTTTATTTTAAAATTCCAAATCGAGAAAATTTGACTTTATTTTAAAGTCTGCGAACCAGAAATTCTAGATAAGGAACTCTGTTAACCCGGGAGAAGGTGTTAGGCATTCTCGGGTTTCGTGGTTCGAGCATGGTCGCTTAAACTATTAAAATTGGCCTAATTATCTGATTATTTACATGTTTAACCTATTGTGCATTTTTAGCTTTATAACCGCTTTTAATTAATTTACAACGCTTTTAGGAAGATTCAACGTTATTTAAAATACGTCTAAAAGCACGCTACATGAAATGCACCCGTGGTTCGCAACACGTTCTATTTAACATTGTTGAGAAATTGAAATTGGGTCATATGAAATGTACACCCGGATTTAGTAATGAAAAATCACAACTACGTCACGGGAACTGTACCCGTAGCTATGATGAATTATTTAAATAACGCGCCTAAAGCAACTACTAAGGTTCAAATTAATAACAACATTTACGAGGGCCATGAGAGTTTAATTGATGGCACGCCTCAATTTTACAAGGTTTGAATTAATTTTATGAGGGCCATGGGTTATTTAATGAAAATGGCACACCTCAAATTTTCTATAAGAGTTAATTCGTTTTATGAGGGCCATGGGTTATTAATGAAAAATGGCACGCCTCAAACTACTTTAACTAAAAGAAGTTTACATTTTAATTAAATAAGACTGAAAATACTTATATTTGGGTCCTAACTTGAAATTCGAACTAATGGTATCTTAACTATGGATAAACTTAGAGTGAGGAGATATACCTTTAATTGTTTGCTGGAAAAAAAAGGTCCTGGGCCAGCAAAGGCCCATTACGTGACTAATCCAGCTTTGCAAGCTGTTTTTGAACCCACAATTTGGCAATGTAGAAAAGAACCTCAATTTTCTTTGCCCATGCCGGAACTTCAGTCAATTTTACCCACATTGGGCTCATACCAGGCCGGCCTCAGTTAACGTCTAGGCATATCTACCTTTGTGTTCTAAACTTACCCAAACTGCACGAGAAATTGCAAGGAAAACGATTCACTTTAATCAGAAACAAAATAAACAAAAATATGCAATCTAAATTCGAAGATTCATTTTTACCAACCTGATTCTAATTTTAAAGAAAATTCATCAACTGATTTTCTAATGTAGAAAGAAAAGCATTCGCGATTTAGGATGGAACGGAGGCTTATAAGTCTGACTCAATGTTTTGGGCCTATGGACTAGGCCCAAATCATTTAAGGTTAGTCTTACACTTGAGCTGCAGATTCAACCCTTTTCTTTTATCAAATGAACAGCCTTTTAGTTCTAAGTGGGCTCAAAACCCAGTTCCTCTACACCACTATTATTTTTTAAAACATATGATTAAATTCCTAAATACAGTTAATTTGAATCCAAAACATGAAATTAAAACCTAACCGTTATTGCTTCAAATAAAATAACGAGCTTTCAAATTACATTAATACATATTAAATACATAAACTAAACTTCACTACAAGCTAATCTATTACAGGTTTAGGATAGTTGACATCCTGAAGAATACCTCCTCTTTTGGATATGGTTTGTCCATTAGAGCTTGGTCCTCTCTTATGTTAGAATGGTATAAACTCCAATTTTCATCTTTTGAACCTGCTGATTTGGCCAACTAGTGGCCAAATTTGCAGGTAGCATCTCAAAACCAAACAGACAAAGAAAGAAGATGAATGGATTTAAGTAAAGAGAATGCCATTAGATGAAATAAAGAAGGAAAAACATGACTAAAACTTCATAATCAGTATTAATAACCAAGAAATTTGACTATAAGCCAAAGCTACTTTTGCAAGATGAAGCCACAAAGGTACTCATGTATTGACTGAATTATTCATGCTAAGTTACTGATAATAGGTGAATTGGACTATAATTAGGCCCTAAAGAACCACCTTCTTGTATAGTTTTTATGGTAAAAAGTGATAACAAAATGCTCTGATTAGTGCTTTTCATGCTTTGCAGGCTATATACAATAAAAGAAGTCTATGGAGTACTTTTGAGATCAATTACGGAGAAAAAGAGGCCAATCTTACAATATCCGCTTAGTGCACCACACGAAGGCAGCAAAACCAGAACTGGAGATGGACTGTCGCGGTCCCGGCGTAACCGCGGTCGGACCGCGGCAAAAGGCTGTTGCCGATTCTAAGAGGCTAGTTGGCCACGGTCCTGGCATAGCCGTGGTAGGACCGCGATAGGAAGCGTAAAATTGAGGGACTAAAGTGCAAAACACGGGATTTTTAGCCCAAAACCCTATATTAAACAATAGAACTCGCCCAAGGGAGGCATGTAATGTTTTAGAAAGTACTTTGGCAAGAGAAACAAGTGTGAGAGATCACCCAAAACATCATATTTTCTTCTTCTCTTTATTTTTCTTGCAATTTTGATCATGAATATTTTCATAGTTTATGTTAATGGAAACGTAAAAGAAAGAACACAAGATTTAACGTGGTTCGGAGCAAAATAATCCTACGTCCACCAGAGAACAGTTACCTTTTTAATATTAACAAAGGAAGGGGAGAGTTCCCAATTACACTTAAGAGAATTTCTCTCTTAACTCTCTACTCACTACAATGTATTGTATTATTTTTGGGATGGTTTCTACAAATGAAGGAGTGCATCTATTTATAGAGGTAAAGACCTCCTCTTGATGTCATTGGTGACATCAAACTACCTCCTCTTGATGTCATGGGTGACATCAAAGGAGGAAGCTTCCTCCTAGCATCCACACCAACTCTTTCCACCAACTCTTCCAATTGGCATGCCATTGTTGACTAAACATAAACCAACACCTTCAATCTCTACCTTGGTTTGCATTTCGAGCGTGCGTGTGAACAACTCTGGCCAAAACTTCTAAGCTTACTGGGCAACCCCGTTGTAAGAAACAAGAAGAATCAAACCATTGTTGAACATACCACCTCCACCTAACAACTGTTCTCTTCGGAGTTGCATCAGTTGATGCACACCCCCGCCAAGTCCTTGCAGTGTGCAAACTTAGCGAGTGGGACTATCTTGGTCAACATATCTGCAGCATTATCGTCTGTGATAACCTTCACGGCCTTGATAGTTCCCTCTTCAACAATATCTCGAATAAAATGATATCTGACATCAATGTGTTTAGTGCGCTCATGAAATCTCTGATTTTTTATTAGATGAATAGCACTCTGACTATCACATCTAAAAGTTGATTCCAGCTGAACCAAACTCAATTCCACTACTAAACCTTTCAACCAGATAGCTTCCTTCACCGCCTCCGCTGCTGCCATGTATTCTGCTTCTGTCGTAGACAAAGCGGCAATCGACTACAGAGTCGACTTCCAACTAACGGCACTGCCAACAAGGGTAAAGATGTATCCAGTTGTGGACCTTCTTTTGTCAAGATCTCCTGCATAGTCAGAATCTACATAACCGAGAATTGAAATACCTCCACCATTTTTTCGAAAGATCAGACCAACACCAGAAGCTCCTTTGAGATATATCAATATCCACTTGACAACTTCCCAATGCCTCTTTCCTAGGCTGGACATGTATCTACTTACCACACTTACATATTGAGCAATATCTGGACGTGTGCATACCATAGCATATATAATGCTACCAACTGCACTGGCATAAGGAATCTTTGACATATGCTCCACCTCATCCTCGGACTGAGGCATTTGTAACTCTGAAAGTTTAAAATGAGGAGCTAATGGTGTACTTACAGGCTTGCACGTATGCATATTGAATCTCTTGAGAACCCTTTCAATATACCTCTTCTGAGAAAGATGTACAACACCGTCTTCTCTTGAAATCTCCATACCAAGGATTTTCTTTGCAGCTCCTAAATCCTTCATGTCAAATTCCTTACTCAACAGTTTCTTCAAAGCATTTATCTCTGTAATGTTGTTAGCAGCAATAAGCATATCATCAACATACAACAGTAAATAAATCATTGAGTTACCAGACATCTTCTTGTGATACACACAACTATCAAATGCACTCCTTGAGAATTCATGTGTAGTCATGAATGCATCAAACCTCTTGTACCACTGTCTAGGGGATTGCTTCAAACCATACAAAGACTTCTTTAGTTGGCATACGTGATCTTCTTTTCCCTCAGCTAGGAAACCTTCAGGTTGATCCATATAGATTGTCTCTTCTAGATCACCGTGTAAGAAAGCAGTTTTGACATCAAGCTGTTGAAGCTCCAAGTCAAATTGTGCAACCAATGCTAGTAGCACGCGAATTGAGCTATGCTTCACGACCGGAGAGAAAATCTCATTGTAGTCAATTCCCTCCTTTTGGCTGAAACCTTTTGCAACCAATCTCGCCTTGAACCTAGCATCTTCCACTTCAGGAATTCCCTCTTTCTTTCGGTAGACCCACTTGCATCCAACTGTCCTCTTCCCCTTTTGTCTTTTCACTAAGACCCATGTCTGATTCTTGTGAAGAGACTCCATCTCTTCAGTCATGGCTAACCGCCATTGTACAACATCCTTGCAAGAAGTTGCTTCAATATACGAGGAGGGCTCCAGATCCTTAATCTCTTCTTGTGCAGCTACGAACGCATATGCAATCAAGTTTTCTTGATCTATAAGGCGTTCCGGTTCTCGTATTTTCCTCTTCTCCCTCCCCTTTGCAATTGTGTTTGGTTCATTGACAATAAGTTCTTCAAGGTATACATCTTCTGACTCATCTTTAACCTGAGTCTCTTGATCCTTTTCCTTGGCAAGCTCTACCAGAAGCTCCACCTGCTCGTCGTTCTTGTTTTCTGAAAACTCCACAAAAACTTTACGGGGATCAAGTATAGAGGATTCATCGAAGGTGACATCTCTACTAACTATAAATTTGAGTAAAGACAAACACCAAAGTTTGTACCCTTTTACTCCATCCACATACCCTACGAATATGGCCTTCTTAGCCCTTGGTTCAAGCTTTCCTTCATTAACGTGATAATAAGCTGGACACCCAAATACTCGTAAGTATGAATAGTTAGAGGGTTCACCTGACCATACCTCATTCGGAGTCTTAAAGTCAATTGCCGATGCTGGAGATCGATTGACAATATGAGCAGCAGTGTGAACTGCTTCAGCCCAAAATACTTTGGACATTTTGGCTTGTAGGAGCATACAACGAGCCTTTTCAAGAAGAGTTCTGTTCATTCTCTCGGCAACTCCATTCTGCTGTGGGGTATGCCTGACAGTCCTATGTCTTGAGATCCCATGAACCTTGCAGAATTCATTAAACTCTTCATTGCAAAACTCCAAGCCATTGTCTGTGCGAAGATACTTGATTTTCCGCTCCATTTGATTTTCAACCAAAATCTTCCACTCTTTAAATGCTTCAAAAGCATCACTTTTTGCCTTCAAAAAATACACCCAAACCTTTCGTGAGAAATCATCAATAAAAATGAGAAGATACCTCTTTCCGCCCTTCGATGGAAGTTTAGAAGGACCCCATAAATCTGAATGGATGTAGTCTAGCACTCCTCTTGTCTTGTGTTTGCCAGTGCTGAAGCTGACCTTCTTCTGCTTCCCTAGAACGCAGTGCTCACAGAAGTCAAGCGTGCTGATCTTCTCACCTTCCAAAAGTTTACGATTGCTCAACATCTCCAGTCCACGTGCGCTCATATGACCCAGTCTCATGTGCCATAGTCTTGCCTTGTCATCATTAGATAACTGCACTGTAGATGCATTTGCAGAGCCAACAATGGTGCTTCCGGCCAATGTGTAAAGGCCATTCTCCAGCTTGCCTTTCAGCATGACTAAAGAACCTTTAGTCACCTTTATAGTTCCTGCTTCGCTCATGTACCTGTAGCCTTGTTCATCCAGAGTACTCAGGGAGATCAAATTCTTCTTCAGATCAGGAACATGACGGACTTGTGTAATAGTCCTCACGACTCCATCATGGCAGCGAACCCGAACTGAGCCAATGCCAACTATTGCACAAGTTGCATTATTGCCCATTACTACGGTTCCTCCACTTTTCTCATAGCTGCTAAACCAGTCTTTTCGGAACGTCATATGCAGAGTGCAAGCAGAGTCTAACACCCATTTGTTTCCATAACTACTATTATTATTACACGATGTTGTTAGTACATAATCATTATCAAAATCATGTACCAGTTCAATTGTGGATGCACTCGCCTTTTCCTTGGACTTTGACATTGGGCAGTCTCGTTCAAAGTGCCCCTTCTTGCCACAACCCCAACACTCTATATTCTTCTTGTTCACACGAGACTTTGATCTGTGCTTTGATTTGCTCTTTCCCTATTGGCTAGTCCGGCCTTTCACAAAGAGCCCACTTGCCTGGTCATCTTTATCTCCTTCAATGTGCCTCCGCACATCACTAGAGTTAAGTGCCTACCGCACTTGCTCAAGCTTAATAGGCTCCTTGCTATACATCATTGAATTCTCAATATCAAGATATCCTGAAGTCAATAAAAATAGCAAAGCACATGCAAACGTCTCATCCTCCTTTTTAATTCCTGCAATCTGTAAGTCCATGACAAGTTTATTGAACGCATCTAAATGATCTTGTAACGAAGTACTTGACCCCATCTTAAATGTGTGAAGACACCGTTGTAACAACATCCTTGTTGTCATTGATCGGTCTTGGTATAGCCCTTCTAGTTTTTCCCATAATTGTTTGGTCGTCTCTTCGGTACCCGTACTCACTTCACAAAGCATGTTAGGTGCAAGGGATAGTTGGATTGCACTCAATACATCCCTTTCAATCTTCTCCTTGTCGGGAGTTGATATATCCTTAGGATACTTTCCGTCAATAGCATGGATTGAACCTTCCTCCGCAGTAACGCCATCATCTGGATCTTCCAGATATTGAAGTTGTTGCGTCCACTGAATCTATCAATTTCAAACTTCATGGAACTCATCTTTGCTTGTTCTTCCTCCTTGGATCGTTAAAGAATCATGTTGCTCTGATACCAATTGTTAGCGGAAACGTAAAAGAAAGAACACAAGATTTAACGTGGTTCGGATCAAAATAATCCTACGTCCACCAGAGAACAGTTGCCTTTTTAATATTAACAAAGGAAGGGGAGAGTTCCCAATTACACTTAAGAGAATTTCTCTCTTAACTCTCTACTCACTACAATGTGTTGTATTATTTTTGGGATGGTTTCTACAAATGAAGGAGTGCATCTATTTATAGAGGTAAAGACCTCCTCTTGATGTCATTGGTGACATCAAACTACCTCCTCTTGATGTCATGGGTGACATCAAAGGAGGAAGCTTCCTCCTAGCATCCATACCAACTCTTTCCACCAACTCTTCCAATTGGCATGCCATTGTTGACTAAACATAAACCAACACCTTCATTTTATTTACCCATTGTCATGAGTAGCTAAATACTTTGTCTAGGGTTTTGATGGAACCTATTTAAGGATGAACTTCTTGATTATGTTAATATAGTTTGCTAGTTTAATCCCTATTTGTTCAACTACGTGTTTGTTGTAGTTAATTGATAAGATCCTCAATTAGTTGTGCCTATTTAGTATGCATAACTCGGGAGAGAGTGCATATTTAGATAATTGTTGAACAACATCACTCCCAAAGTATAAGAGGGATCTATAACTGCGGGTTTAAAGGCGTGATTAGGGATAACGAAGTCTTGGGTGTAATCTAAAGTGAACTGTAATAAACAAAGTCAGCTAGCGTATCTCGGGAGAGTGCGTCTAGTAAATTATCGTAATTACTCGGGGGAGATTCACGGTAAAAAAAGTGTTCATGATTGATAGAGATGTGTTGGTAAATCTATATGAAACATAAACAGAAGGGATTCCGTCAATAGGGGAAATCACTACCTTAGAACCTTCTCATTATTGTTCACAACTTAAGCTTATTTAATTTACAACTGTTTATTCACTTTCAATCTTAGTTATTAAATATACCATCAACTGTTATTCACAACGTTTGGGGAAGTTGATTCTAAAGAATTTAGTAAGGCCAACGAAAGTAATTAATAGGTTAATTCTCTGTGGATTCGACTCTGGGCATAAATACTCAGGTTATATTTGCAACATCCGCATTGTCCTTTTATAAGGCATAGTTGGGTGTGATCAAATTTTGGCACCGTTGCCGGGGATTTAACGGTGTTATCAATTACAATTGAAAGAAGTGCATGCCTAGAAACTCATCGAGATCTGGTGAAGTATTTGAAGCATTATCAGATCCCGAGAAAGTTTTCAAGGCCTTGAATCGGGCTAATCGGAAAAACAAACAACAACCAACAACTGTACAATTCGAAACCGTCATGGGGGATCACGAGGAAAACCCAGCGGTACCAATAGTTCCAGAGGCTGCTCTCTATGACCGGGCACAACCCACAGCTAAAAATCTGTCCACAGCCATTGTAGTTCCGCAGATACAGGCTGAGTCATTCCAAATTACGAATAACATGCTGCACTTGTTGCAGAACAAGGGACTATTTTCGGGGTCGCAAGTCGAAGATCCTCAGTAGCACTTGAAGAACTTCCTCTCTATCTGCAAAACCCAAAGGCAGCCCAACGTAACTCCTGAAGCAATCAAGCTGTTATTGTTTCCATTCTCAGTGACTATAAGCCAAAGCTACTTTTGCAAGATGAAGCCACAAAGGTACTCATGTATTGACTGAATTATTCATGCTAAGTTACTAAAAGAAAACTCATATAATAACAGTCAACCAGATGACACCACAGGTTTTACACATGATTTGCAAATCAGGCTGTATATCATTTCAACAAAGAATCTTTACATGGAGAAAGATGAAACCAAGTACCTTGAATAACACAGCAGCAAAAACTCAGCAAATTCAAAACTGGTTGAAACCTTAAATGATAATGGAGCAGCAGCAGAGGAGAAGCAACAACAAAAAACCCCGGATTTTCAAACCCACAACCAACAACTTGAAACCAGAAACAACCAACTAAATGATCCAAGAAACTCCCTATTTCAAACCATTCCCAACTTGTAAAGAATCAGAAAAAAAAATGAGGAGTTTTGGAGTTTTCAAGATTTCTAAAAAATATGATGTGTTTTAATAGATTGCAGAATATTAAAGCTGAATCTGTGTGAAAAATTCTCCTCCTTTTTCAGAGTGAATGAGCCTATCTATAGGCTGCCTTGGGGAGGGTATCTTTTAGGCATATTCCTTATCCTAGGGAATAATAATACTGTCCTTTTTAACAACCCTTGGTACAACTGTCCTATATTTCAACATCTTTTTTTATAATAGCTAGGACAGTTGTACATTTCTAGAAACTTCTGATTTTCAGCTTAAGTAGAAACCTCTTTTTACCGTTTAGGTTACTACTTATTTCAGCTTTTATCCTAAGTTTCTAAATTGAATTAAGTCCTTGAAGTTTCAAATGTTTTTCAGATTAGGACAAACAAAACAAAACCTAGACAAAATGAGAAATTCGAATCAAAAGACCCAAACAAACAGAAATTCCCAGTTAAATAAGCCTAAGAATGGAGTCTAAATCTAATACACTTAATCAATAAATAAAATGAATTAAACTACAAAGAAGAACTAGAATTCAGACTATCAGTTTTTAAATTTAAACCATTAGGGCAACAATCGACCTAGATATCTTGTTGATTCAAAATAAAACTGATAACCAAATGACCTCATAGAAGCAAATCAGTGTAAGCATCAACAAACCCTAAACTAAAAATTATGCAATTTGAGTACTAAATGCAAACATTCTTTAATCAAGAATATCTAAACAACTAAGCATTTTCTGGAAAAAAAAAAGAAAAGGAACAAAAATCTAGAGTTAAACATAAACATGGGACTAATGAACATGAGGAAAGCAAAACAGAGCAACAATTCACAAAAACCTAAATAAGCCTAAACTTAAACAAATTGAACATGCTTTAATTACTTTTAATAAAACAGATACCAGAAATCAACTAACAGTCACAAGAGGAAGAAGAGAAGAAATCTAAACATGCGTCTAAATAAGAAAACCTGAACATGCAAAGAAAGGAAACAACAAATAAAAACAAAAGTGAAAAGAATTACCTAAACTTCGTTTATTCTTTTAGAAAACCAGGCCAGCTCAAATTTGACCAAACTTCTTCAAAGCAATCGTGAACCCGAACTAACATTAATCGACTGTTCTCACAAAGAACAATCGACTAATGAAGGTTTGGGGTTCAAACAACCGAACAGAAACCAAAATCAGAAAAGGGAGAAATAGCTAGGGTTTAAGGAATCTTAGATTCAAGATTCGAAAGAATGAACGAGGCCTTTTGGGAAATTGAGAGTGGGGTAGTGGTGAGGGGAGGTTGAGGACTGTGAGGTGTGAATTTGGGGCTTTTTGGGAGAATTAGGGTTTTTGACTTGAACCTTAGATCCGAGATTCGAGCCATTCGGTGGGGGTTTGGAAAAAAATGATTGGGGTTTAGGATAAGAAGGGGACGAGGATTCTATGGTGTTAATTTGGGGAGCTTTGGGACGGTTAGGTTTTTGGTCCGGACTTTAGATTTAAGATTCGAAAAGCTCGAGCATGATTCGAAGGGAGAGGGTTGGAGATATGAATTGAGGAGGTAAAGGGGGTTTCAGGGTATTATTTTGGGGAAGATTGGACCACCGGAACTACCGTGAGGCAATTTCTGGCGGTGGTTTGCGGTGGAGGCGGCGTGGGGATACGAGGTGGCTAGGGTTTATTAATTGAGAGCAAAAAGATGAAGTGAGGAAAGGGGTCTGATGGGGGGTCCGATCTTCGGGCAGTCTTATACTAAGCGAACTGTGAGTTCTGAGCCGTTGGATGATTAAAAGTCAACGGCTGTGATCGAGTGTTACCAAAACGGGGTCGTTTGGCTTCAGGTGGGTCTGGACTGGGTGGATTAATTGTTTGGGCTTCGGTTGTGCTCGTGAATTGGGCTAGCTTGTTCTAGACTTGGTTGTGAAATAAACCCAATAACACTCTTTTTTCAAATCTCTCTTTATTTTCCTTTTCCATTCTTTTTCTTTTCTTTTTTTCAATTAAAAATCCTAAATTATCTAAAAATGTGAAATTAAAATATTTAACTAATTATAAACATCATTTATTTCTAAATTAAAAGAGAAAATATCAGTAAATTAAAAATTAAAGACAAAAAATGTAAAAATAAGCTCTTTTTTGTGATTTTTAAATTTCTATAAAACAAATAATTACTGATTGATTCTAAAAATGTAAAACAAATCCTAAATGCAAATGCATGATATTTTTGGTATTTTTTCATGATTTAAATAAATTAAACATGCACAGAAAAATGCAAATAATTAAGAAAATTCTACAAAAATTCCTAAAATGGCAAATGATTAACCAAAGATCTATTTTCTTGGGATTTTATAGGAGTATTTCGTATGGGGCAAAAATCACATGCTCTCACATATAATATAGATCGTCTCCTTCCTTCCCCCAAAACAGAATCGTAATATCTCCCCCCCCCCCTCCTCCATTTTTAATCAAAAAAGAAATTGAGTGGAGCACACTCGTACAACAAAAAATAAATATTCTCGGTCTCACGTGCTAGCTAAGGCGTTATCTCCGACATTGTTGCTTGTTTCGGCTCCAAATCACAAAATTTTCAACTTTCTAAAAACCTTATATCGAGGTATTCTGACTTAGTTTTGTTAAAACTTGTATAAAAAAACATATTAGTTGTTTTTTATGTGCTCTATGTTATTTTGTGATTGTTTTGCGATTTAACTAATTTGTTATTTTTTATCCAGACTATAGTATTATTGTGATAAAAAAATTCGTAAAATAGAGAAATTGTTATTAGTTGTTTAAAAAAATGTTAATTAGTTACTTTTTACTGTGGTATATGTATTTTCGTGATTATTTTGTGATTAAATTAATTTTTTGTTTTTATCCGATTTAGATTATATATTTGCTAAAAGACTAGTAAACTAAAAAAAATTGTACCTTAGTTCCCTGTAGTGGTATCTTGTGGCCTAATGTAGTGCTCGTATTTGTAATGTAGTGACCTTTTAACGTAGTAAAACGTAGTGGCTTTTAGCGTAGTATCCTTGTAGTTATAGAAATTAATCATTTAAGTATCTCTTATTCCCAAAAATACGTCAAAAAGCTAATAATTCAAACACAAACTATCTCCAATTATAGTCAACAAACGTAAGAACATAAGAATGCATGATTCATTGGTGCTACTGGGCTTCAAATATTGTGTCCGGAACCAAATGAATATTTAATAATTAAATCTTGTATAGTTATGAAAATTAATTATTTAATTTTAGTATAGTAAAAAATAAGTCAGTAACAAATAAACAAACATATAAAATAATAAAACTAACATATCAAATAATAAAACTAACATATGCAATCATAAACTAACATATACAATAACAAACCTGTTGAGTGATAAATCGGGAAAATTTTCTCATCATGAACATAAGAATTCAGGATACATTGGTTCTACTAGGCCTCAAATATTGTGTCCGAAACCAAAATATGAATATTTAATAATTAAATATTGTATAGTTACGAAAATTAATTATTTAATTTTATTATAGTGCAAAATAGGTGAATAACTAACAAACATATAAAATAATAAAACTAACATATAAAATAATAAAACTAACATATTAAAGTAACATCTAAAATATAAAATTATAATATTGAAAATGTATCAACCTAATTAACAATATAGTAAAAATATCGAAAAAAAATTTAATATTAAAGGTATGTATTGCAATATATTTAAGCAATGGAAAAGAAAAATAATGTAATTAATTTTATTCAATTTACAGTAGTCGTCATGGAGGTTCCACCTTTGCATCCCGGACCTACCTCCCTAAAGCTACTATTGCTACAGGCCGAGCATAGGTATTCCTACATATGGGAGAAGCAGTTATTGGCCCAGACTTTCCGTGCTATGAGAGTAAACGATATGTGGGACTTTCACCCACCAGCTCTATCCCCATATACTCAGACGCCTGCAGGATACAAGTTTCTATAGGATTATTGAGATCGGGCGGCTGCAGCTGGATTGGGTGTTGATCACGGATTTGATAGAGCGGTGGCGACCATAGATGCACATATTCCATTTGTCCATTGGCGAGGCCACTATCACGCTGCAGGACGTGAAGGTTCGGTATGGGTTGCCGGTTTATGGACTTCATGTTGCTTTGCCGCATGCCATGAGAGATTATACGGGAGATCAGTATTTGGAGACATTGCAGCGGCTCACCGATTTCCAACCAGAGGATGAGGGTGCATTGGTTGGGGCTAGTCGTCTTGCGTTGATGCTCGTCTGACTACATCTTGAGGCCATGCATGCTGACATTACTCATGATACACCGGATCTTAATATTAACCGGTACATGAAGTTGTTGTTGTTGCTGCTTATGTTTGGAGGCGTATTGTTCCCGAACACTTCGGGAAACCTAGTCAGCTTGAGATTTCTTCATCATCTCGAGCAGCTAGATGATTTACATCAGTACAATTGGGGTACTGTTGTTCTTGGTTACTTGTACAGACAGATGTGCCAGGCATGCATGGGCACCCAGCGAGACGTTGTAGGATTTATGCTATTTCTGCAGGTGAAAACATAGTCAAATACTCTCTTCATTATAACATACATCATAAAAATATACCTTAAATTTTACGTCCAAATTGTATATTAGGTTTGGGCCTGGGAGCGGTTCCTACAGTTTCAGCCACCTCTACCACCCATAGCTCAGGATGCACCACCTCCACCATTTCTCCCTTTAGCTAGGAGGTGGGTTGATAGGCGGGGATACGGATGTGAGTACGAGGCTCGATATAATCTCCCCTATTACAGGGATTTATTGGATTTGCTGGAGGCCGCGCAGGTAATTCTATACTTAAGTTTTACTTGGCCTGAATTTATATGTGTTGCATATACTAACAGTTCCTATTTTTACGTAATAGTTCATTTGGAGGCCAGACAGCGACGAGCTAATAGCTGGTTTGCCCGATTATTGCTCGACCGGGCGACTTATCTGGAGCTCTTCTGTCCCGTTGATGTGTCTCGATATTGTCGAGCATCATGCCACCGAGCAAGTCCTTCGACAGTTTGGTCGACCGCAGCTTGTACCTCTACCGTTTCGTAATTAATATTTTACAAGTTGTGGAGGTTATTGGCCTACATCTGTTCCACTAGTTGGGACTGCAGATGCAGCAGCATGCCGGCAAGAGAGCGACCGCTTTGCATGAGTATGGCCGACAGGTTATAGATTTGGCTGTGTGAACATTGCAGCGAGCCCGGGATGATGAGCGCTTAGGACACGATGCTGATTATATGGCGCAAGAGCAATACCATCGTGGGCCAGCAGTGCAGTATGAACTTGGTCAACATGGCAGGGGTGTGCCACGAGGTAGGGGTGTCCCACGAGGTAGTGGGGGTCAGTGAGGAGGTGGTCCCCAACAAGGGGGCGTTGAGGCACCTATTGAGGATGTTGGAGTTGATCAGCCGAGTGACCACCCTGATCCTAGTGATATCCTGTCATATAGCCTGGGGCTTACTCCAGGGACTTCGCAGGTGACCCCGTCAGCTCCATTGTCAATCACGGGAATGGCATTTACCTCTCATGATTGGGATGCGTATTTTTCTGACCCTCCAGAGGCATCGACGATTGTTGATGCTCGTCTGGTACAAGTGTGGATAGTGGGCGCCGACTTAGTTATGGCTCACCACCGTGGGATGTTGAGGATCTTCCACAGGATTTGGTTTGTTTGTATTACTATTACTTATATTTGTGTTTATCTCATTGATTAGTCATAAATATCTAAAGCATATTTTTTTAAGCAATCATCCTCGCCCGTCGCGGAGGCCACTAGGTGCGACACTGACATGCCTGAGACGGATTATTATATTCAGGAGTCCGTTGAGACCATGGTAAGACATTTTAATTTTTTTAGCTAACATGTGCATTACTAATATATATTTCATATACTAAAATATCTCATTAATCTGTAGGTTACTGCTGCACCGACGGCCACTTCTACCGAGCATGTCAGCCTTACTAACGATCATGTTGCAGCTCATCCTCCGATAAAGAGGCGACGTGATGAGGATGATCCTAATAGTATAGTCGGGCGGGATGGAATGCACCTGAGGCCAGCGGCTTCTTTAAAGCATAAAGGTTGTGGGATACATTGTTTTTTTTTGTTTTTATGTACATATGACAATCAGTAAATAATAGCAACTTTATCTATGGTTTAGCATTATATGCGCATTATGTTTTTATTTCTCGGTTTCTTTGTTATTTTAATAGTAAAACTGCGCAAAACAAATGTAGCAACTTAACATAATTTAAATTCGATACAACTAATGAAAATACATGACACAGAAAATATAAAGATAAAATACCACACTCAACACATACATGTGTTTGTTTAGTCACTACCACCCATTATTCTCTGCTCCAACCACTTAATTTCTCTTCCATTTTATTTTTTTCTTCTTCCGCCTCTTTTAGTTTCTCCTGCAATGCTGCAATTTGTTGTTGCATTTCAGAGATCTGGCGTTGGTATTCAGCGTTCATATTCCAAACATAGTGCAAAATTGATTTGTAGTATTTCTGGTTAATGGGTTCATCATACCGTTCCTCAAACATACAATGATTTCCGTTATTACCTCCAAACCTGTATAGACGCATCCAGTATCTGCGCCCAACATTACCATTAGACCAACATGCCTTCATAATCAAATGTTTGCCACAATAGCAACTTGGTTGGTCATTGCGTCCAGACATTTGTTAATGCAAGAAATATGAAATATCAAAAAAATTGTTTTAAAGGTTGTTTTTTAAAATGGGTTTATATTAGATTGTTGTACTGAAGTATTAATGTTAAATATTAAAAAGATTTAACAGCAATGGAAACATAATTTTATTTCATACATTCTGCAAGATAAACAAGTACATACACTTATTACAACCACATTACGGAAACAAAACACTACGTGTATCCTTGATTGTTGGACACATTAGATGAACTTCCACCAGAAGATGGATTACCGCCGCTGCCCAAACCAGCTGAAGGACATTTATGACGGTTGTCTCCTATTTGCGAGCATATGCCACAATTACGCGCATAAACGGTATCACCAACATCCATTTGGTTCCGTACACACATTCTTTTTTGCACTTTTAGCTTACGTAAATACTCCTTGTTATACATCATTTTAAATGGTTCTGATGGCCAATAATGCTCGGCACCCACTGGCTGCAGCTGTCCACTATAGGTGTTTAAGTACGCAGCAACACTATATTTCTTATCAACATAGCTGGTTATCGTGAAACATGTATGGTGAAAGCACTTCATGGCATGTGAGCACGGCATATGGTAGATGGACCATTTCCCACAAGAATACAACCTTCTGTCTTCATTTATGGTGTGTGTATTATTCCTCCAATTTTGATGGATAGCAGTGCAAACTTCAAAAATATTTTGCTCGTTACAATATTGTAAATATGAATGCCAATGTGCTCGCCTCCTGTATTTCTCAAATCTTTTTATTGGTATTGGCATAAATTCAACACTCTTATCCATCAATGACGATGCACCCCTAGCCCTTTCAACAAACCTCTCTACCATCTGTTTAAATGACATCATGGCAGTGACAGGCAATCCACGTGCAAACTTCAATAACCCGTTGAAAGACTCTTGACACATTTGTAGTTAGGGTTCCCCATTGTTTGCCACTATCCGCATGCAATGTCCACTTGTCAAGCTCATGTCGCATCAACCAATGATAGGCTATTTCGGCTTCCTGCCTGATCGATTCCATGCGCCTCCTGAATTTGCACTCCTGGTGATCAGTTGCAGCCAACCATATTAAATCATGCAAGTCCTTGTTGGGATGTGCCTTCTAGAAATTGGCCTTCAGGTGACTCACATAGTAAAGGTGGTATGAGTACGGTTCCTTCCATTCAGGCAAATGTTGTACAGAACTTAAAATACGCCATGCCGATCAGATAATAGACAAATACCTGAATGTTGTCTGACAACGTGCTCTTTCAAGTGGTTCAAAAATAGCGTCCACACCTCTTGACTTTCATTGGCACAAATAGCAAAAGCTAGGGGAAATATACATTTATTACCATTTACTGCAACCGCGATCAACAACTTAATATCATACTTTTCATAGACATGAGTGTCGTCTATGAATATTACTGCCCGACAATGCACAAAACCATTAATTGCTGCTTTGAAGGCCTAGAACACATATCTGAATATATGTTCTAGTATTTCAGGACTCCGCTCAAGCTTCCATTGAACAACAGCCTGGGGGTTAAAGTGTTGCAATGTGGCCATGTACCTGGGTAGAGATGCAAATGACTTATCCCAGTCACCGTAAACAATTTCTAATGCACGTTTGCGCCCGAAAAATGCCTTTCTTTTGGTAACGGTACACCCATATTCCTGGTGGATAGATGTAATACACTCTTTGATCTTGTACCTTATGAAGTCTTCAATGTGTGGAATCAAGACAAGAAAAATCAAGTCAACATCCAAGTTAAAGTGATTCCCACTGAATGTGTCTATTTCACAATTGTGGGTGCCAATGTATTTACCCACAACCCATATATTTTTTTTCTTCTTCCTCGCACGCAGTATCCAATTACAACACGCAAACCATCTACGGCAAACAACCTTGTATACATTCGAAGATGACTCCCATACCATCATCTCACAACACTCTTTTACACTGTATATTTTTACTGCCCTGATTAGGCGTGCTTTATCAGGAAAAAGCATGACATTTGACAGCTCCGTTGGTCTAGATTCATCCCATATTGTTGTCCGAATTTTGTCAATATCCCTTGTGAGGGCATCCACATCCGGCATACTTGGCAAATGATCAAGGTAGGGAATATGCCTTGAATGAAACGGCATGTGAGACTCGCACACTCTTGGTCTAACGGGAGGTAGAGCATGCTCCCTCGTCAAATCAAGTTCAACATCCTCTTCCTCTTCATCATCACCCTCGTTAAGGAAGGGTGTGTCATCTCTAGATTCATCTGCATTGTTGTCATAATCACTATTCCTTCCTGACTCTGTGCATCTGCCAGATCTCGATTAAATACGTCGTCTTCGGGCAATTGAGTGAGGACATGACCATCAAGTTGCTCGTTTTCACTGCACAACCAAAAAAATAATGAATTACTGAAATTGGTCCATAATACATAAACTTTATATATTCACTTACATATCATAATGTGTTGATATCCCATGACTCCCCGATGGACCACCATGATCCAACATACCAAAACTAGGCATATTCCAACTGGTCATTGGTTTATAACTTGTAAAATTCATATCTGGTCGGTACCCCCTGTGAAATATATGAGTGTTAATACAAATACAATACACAAAAATATACATCGTAACACAAAGGAAAATTGAAGTTTACCCCTCGGCTTGTGGATTATGTATATTAGGGGAGAAATTATTTCCTCGCTCCTCATTCGCCCGTGGAAATAAGTTTAGATCCGGCCAAACTCTTTCATCCGGAACCTGTTCGGCTAAACTGGTCCAAAATAACCACCAAATGATTGAGGGATTTTCCTACTTTGCGCAACCTCATTATTGCGAATGTCTTCAGCCTTGACGTACATTTCCAACAGTTTTATCACAATAAATTCCCAGTATTCATCTGGAGTCCTCAAAAAATCTCTCAGAGTTTCATCGTCTTCGATGTTAAACTCAGCATAACAAGCAACCCCTTGCGGAGTCACTGAATACGGATATCTTCCAATTATTTTATGATTCACCGAACGTTTTCTCACACTCATTTTTTACATAACAACGATACAAATGTATCGTACTCCATTGTAAGTGGCAACTTAACATGAGACTGTGGAGATAAACTATAGCTTACTGAGTTATTCGCCACCACAACCTCACCCCCCCCCCCGGTCAATATAATGAAACCCTAATTCTTCGCTCTTCAGACATTATGACAAAATGCAAAACAACTTAACAAAGAAAAATTTCACAAGACTTGAGAATATTTCTGAATGGATTTTTACAAAATCCTTAATGTCCTTAAATAAGGCAAAAACCAGTCCGAGGGGAATTATTTGAGGTTTAGCGTCTTAGCTTAAGACGCTATATCCAGTTGAATTATTGTTATGTCAGTTAAGCCCAGAAGACTTATTTGTGGACCCACATAATATATATATTGTCTTAGTGAAAAATGCTCTCTCTCTCTCTCTCTCTCTCTCTCTCTCTATATATATATATATATATATATATATATATATATATAGCATCTTTTTAAAAGAAGCTATACTTAACTGGCCAACGGCCGTTAAGGTATAGCGTCTTTCAAAAAGACGCTATATATATTTTGGTCATTATGTTTCTCTTCTACATGTTTTTGTTCTTTGAATCCAAAAGAACCATATTTTGGTTCCGGACTCGTCGTTTTGCATGTATCGTTAGGCAGACGTTATTTGCTACATACTCTAAAACGGTCACCTCAACGTTTTACTACCTTTGGAAATTCCAACGCCGTTGTGCTTTTTACGTTGAAGACTTGAAGTGGTCTGTTCACGTAGCAATCAGTCATTCAGTGTCAGACCGCCCCAGGAAGAAGAAAAAAAGATGCAAGTGGCAATGATTTCTCAGCAATGAAATTAGAGATCAGTCCTAAAACTTTCTTAATGTGGTCAATTGAGTATCTGACTGAAAACAAAATCATTCTCTTAGTAATCGAAAGTGTGCCATTGACCCTTCATAGAGAGAAAATAAAGCAATGGAGACTTCCACTCCTCAGTTTTCTTTATCAAAATATATTTATCCACATCCAAAATGCCGCTGACATGATAGGATATTTTTTATGCTTTCTTGTGGACTTTGCTTGAAGCTTGGGAAATCTTTCGATTTGAGCAGAAACAACTTCTCGATTCCATACAAGGATTCCATACAGAAAGGGGTAGGAAGTACAAGCTCTTAATCGGCTGCCCTTACAGAAATACAAGCTCTTAATATCCACCTTTCTTTGAACTAAGTTTCTTATACAATTTCGAAAGCTGAGTGCTCTCTTGGACACCATTACTTTATATTCCCCAACAAGTAGTAGCACTAAACAGCAACTTCTTTTCACTCTCTTCTGAATCAACTTTAAGATCTACATAATAGTCCATCATCCTGAATCACAGAATTAAGAGACAAGCTGAAACTAACATAACTAGGTATATAACAACGCAAAAGCATTAATGCAGAGCCATACAACACCAATGGCGGACTCCCCAGTTTACTGAATTTCTTATAACTGGTAGAAAGCAAGCTCACAACCACAGGAGCAATGCTGTAAGGGCAACTGCTATACATTCATCAACACCACAGTGAACCTAAAGTGACCTAGTTGCAGGAAAAAAACAGACAGCCAATTACTAATGTTCCAATCAACTCTTAACAAATCAGTCTATATACGACTTGAGCAATAAACCCATCAGGGACTTTCAGTAACTTCATGGACTGAAACCACCAATGAGACCGAACTTTATTCTGCCTACCACAGTACCACCACACCAATAAATGGCGAGTGAGCATTAACCCATTCACAATGGAAGCAACAAGCAGAACCAAGAGAGAGACTCTTATCAGAAAAGTCATTGCACACTAGCCCCTTCTACAGGGTTTCAAGGTTCATAATCTGTAACCTGATTTACAAAAACTAAGTTGATCATAGTTGTCCATACGTTTGTAGCGTAAGATCAGATTCTCTAAGATCTAACATCTTGGACCTACACCTACTGCTAAAGATCAGTGCATCCCATGCAGCACAACTTCTGTATATACAAAGAACATAAAATAATACACACATGCTCAGTTTTGCTCCTTATATGGAGTCCATATCAATTTGCTGACATCGACATCCAAGCCACCCCGCCCAGCAGCTTTCAGATGACGATCCAAGACTTTTGGATCTGCACAGATAACATGCTGTCCCTTACGATATTGGATCAACTCTAAGCCCTGAAGGGTGGACAAAATATCTTCTGCCTTGATGGCTGTCATGTCACTAAGTTCCTACCAGAGGCAAAGCAGAACAGTCAAAGCCATAATAGATTGATATCCATCATCACAGAGATCAATGGAGGCCTAGATAGACCAACCTTCTTCTGCAAGTTAAATGGAAGTCCAAAAAGGCAAATATAAATGTAAAACAGAAGAAAAAAAAATTGATTTTCTGAAACAAACCTTGATAGATATATTGCCCTTGTGCTTTTTCAGTATATCCAGAAGCACACGCGTCCAGTAACCCCTATAGCTTAACATTCCTAAATCGGAAAGGGGTCTTTCTGGTGTCCCCACTTTACCTTCTTTCTTTGAAAGTTCATATGCTGCACAAGGTTTACTCATTAGCTCATTTATTCGAAGGACAGGTAAGGATAAAAATAATGGAAGGAGTTTTCTAATATGAAGATCAATTAGAATTTTGGTTAATAATTTGCATCACATAGACCCTGGCTCTCACAAAAACGATAAATTCATACTTAATAGATAAGTGAACCAGAGAAAATTATGAATATCTCCTCAAAGCAAAAGCACAAAGTCACTACGGGAATGGACAGTCCACAAAATCATTACCTTATGTACAACACTCTTGTGCTTGAAAGCGCACACAAAAAATAACGGTCAATCACTCAATGTCGTTGTTTAGCTGTGAGATACTCCAAGAAAAACAATGAGGAAGGGGGCCAAGGTGGGGGCTATAGTTATTCTTGTGGTCATTGTTTAGTGCAAGTTCACACACCCCCACATATAAATACGCGTGTATAACTTTCAAAACAAATAAATAAATAATATGTGTACACACACACAGTGTGTGTGAGAGAGAGAGGAGGAGGGGGAGAATATACACTCTTTTTTATGAGTAATATACACACATTATATTAAAGGTAAAAGTCATTGTATGGCTCTTTTTATCTGATCGGTAAATACGCCAAATAGAAAGGTCCCCTGTAGGCTACAACTTATACAAGTGAATGTTTCTCTAACCTCATTCTGAAAGATACTAAAAAAACTTGCTGAAACTGGTGAAAACGAGTTGTGAAGTTCAAGAGCTTACAGAATGCAATTAGGAATTTCCCGTAGCCTTTTCTCTGATAAGGAGGAAGTGTCAGAATGCAGGCTAAGTTATAAGATTCTTCTGAATGCTTTTCCTGCAGCATGAAGAAAGTAATCATTAACATAGCTCTTTGGGGAACCCAATAACATAGGAGATTGACCAAATATCAAGTCTAGGTCAAATATCAAACTCATTTCTGTTCCTCATACCAAAGTTTTTTCCCCTTGAATAAGGATAATAAGGGGTCGTTTGGTACAATGGTAGGATAAACAAGGATATCCCATGGGATTAGCTATCCCACCTTCTATATGGGATAGCTAATCCCACCATTTGTGTAAAACTTATCCAGGAATTAGCTAATACCTATAACCAAACATAGGATAAATACAATCCCAAATTTTATCCCGGGATTATTATCCTTATTCCTTGTACCAAACGACCCCCTAAAGGTATAATGAGGACAAGGTACAAACTGACTGGACAGATCAAGAACACCGGCCTAGAATGTCTAAAGTTTGGCTAGAAAAAATTGGTAGTTGAGCAAATATATATCACTTACTAGAGCTTAGTGTGTTTGAGCAGGTTTTGGAAGAAAACTATTTTTTGGGGAGAAGTAGCACTTGGGTATTTGTTTCCAACAGGCCCATAAGAAACCCTATTTGGCAAAGTATATGTTGGCGGGCACGACCAAAACATGAAAAGTCAAATTAGGATTGTAGATTTTAGGCTGCAAAATATTCGAGGAATTAGATGGTGAGCTTCAAATGTGATTTAAAGCCACTTCATCAAAAAAAAAAGTGATTAAAACCTTGCAAACATGTTTCAAAAGGCCTCGCAAGGTTGATGTACACCAGCAAACGTTCCAAATCCAAAACATGTATATGCTTTAGTTTGATCCAACCTCTATTCTTCAATGTCCTAGAGTTCTTGAATTTTTTTTTCTTTGCTAACCGAGAAATCCCGCATGGCCAGTAGCACACTATTCGAAATCTGGGTATTAGGCTTGCCCCTCTAAAGTTCTTGAATATTGAGAACATCAAATAAGATCTATCTACAGATTCTCTCTTTCCAGGACTCCATATCCAGATTTTAGATCTATCTAAAGTTCTTGAATATCCAGATTTTTGCAATGCAACTTAAAAGCAATACTAGTTAACTACTAATTGTTCTCTCCCTTTTTTAACTTTTTAAAAATAGATAAAATCTTAAGAAATATGATAAGGTCTTTTTTAAGCAACAAAAATATTTTGTTTCATGGGCCATTTAGAGCAGCCCGGTTCACTAAGCTCCCGCTATGCGGGGGTTCCGGGGAAGAGGTTGTTTCCACGACTTGAACCCAGGCCACATGACAGCAACTTTACCCGTTAGAGCAACCCTCTAAAAAGTAGAAAATGTGGTCAAAGTTTAAACACACTTCGATAGCATATTTTGCTTCAGCTACATCAAGATGCAACATTTTTTAACATTCAGATACAAAATTGACTGCCTCGATAACATGGTTTGGAAATGCTCTGGCAAGAAGCTTACAAGTGCTTCCCAAATGCTTGTCAGATCATAAGTTACTCCAAACATATATGCAGGTAGGATCTCACTCTGTCAAACTGCCCTTGCTACTATCCTAGTTAACAATTTCAACCCTACTAGGAAATGGCAGTGAGTGCTAACAAATCAAAGTAACTTTTCGTAGTTGCAGAATGATGTGAGAATTCTACAGATTCACAAGAGCTGCATAATCTCCCTAAGTTGAAGACTCGTAGCAACTGAAGGTAAAACTTCCCCACTACTACATAATGATGACTACGCAAACTCACAATCCCTAAATATGCAACACAGTGAGAGAACGGAAGAAACCCATAAACTTTTTCACAAAAAATACCGATATAGATATGGCAGCGGCAGTTTTACCTTTGAAAAATAACCAACCATATGGCAACCTCGATCATCACATTCACAGAGCACGTAAAAGAGGAACAGGTCAACATCATAATATAGAGTTTTATGATCAAGAAACAATTTGGCCAAGTAGCATAGATTTTGCCCATAAACCTTGTTCTTTTTGCCATCAACCTGAAGCAAATGTCCAACAAACGAGAACATTATAAGATACCGTAAGCATATCTCTGTAAGGCTTTCCTCTAAGTCCGTCAAGGACAAACAAAAGAAAGAAAACTGGTACTAAGATCAACTAACACACCTCAAACATTGACAGTGTACCACTTCTATAGATCTCATCGCCTGGGGGATGCTTAAGATCACATTTTCTCTACATAAAGAATGAGAATAAGTCAGAAAAAAGGAATACCGATGTATCAAAAGGTAAAAGGCGTGGATATTTGATATCTACTGCTCTGAAAAAACTTTTTTTTCCTACTTCCAATTGATTTAATCCCAAAATTAGGTCTAACTTCCCTAAAGGGAAACCGTTTCTCTGCATTCTTCAATATCATTCCAAATATTTTATTATCAAGCGAAAAGGTCCAAATTGCCCCTGAACGGTGAGAAATGGAGCAATTTTGCCCTCCGTTAATAGTTGGGGTCAAATATACCCCTACTGTTACCAAATGGACTTAAAATTCTTATTGACTAAGAGTCAACTATTAAAAAAATAATTACTCTCATCGAATCAGAATTTACCACGTGTCCAAGCTTACAATTAAACCAACATTAAAAATTCTCTCTTCCTCCTCATCTTCTCACACCATCACTCCTCTCTACAAGCGACAATGGTCGGAAATTTTCACGGCAATTTTGAGCTCATATTAGAACTATAATCTATACCTCAATTGGTTATTTTAGCGAACTAGCTCACAATTCTCCCTGATTCTTAGACAGCATTTTCTATTTATTGTGGATGTGTAAATCATCAGTTCTTTGTTGGAAAAGTAATGTGATTTTAGGACATCATTAATGAATCCTTGTAGACAAGGAAAGCTAATGACTTTCTTATCTATCCAAGACACCAATTGGTTTTCTTATGCTGCTTCTGACAGTGTTAGTTTCCCCTACTATGAAAGCTTTCTCCATTATCACAAGTCCCACGCATAAATTACATATCAAATAAATCTTTATCGAAATCTCTGAAGAAATATACTTTGATCCTTATAGCTTAGTAGTCACTCGAATAATCATCTTCATCTCATATCTCACGGTTGTTGCATCTTGTAATGTGGCATTCTTTTCTTTCTTGAATCTACAACTTCATGTTCATTCTCATGTGAATTTCATGATCCTTAAACCTCATTATTTGTTTATTGATTTTTAATGGAGGTTTAATTGTGGGTTCAGGAGGGATAGGATAAAGATGGGGAGGCCACCTGCGAAATTTCCCGCAAAAGTTCCGGTGATTGTTGCTGCAGAGTGGTGGTGTGAGAAGATGAGGAGGAAGAGAGGGTTTATAATGTTTAGGGTTGGTTTAATTTTAAGCTTGGACACGTGGTAAATTCTGATTCGATGAGAGAGTAATTATTTTTGAATAGTTGATTGTTAGTCAATAAGGGTATATCTGAGCCCATTTGGTAACAGTAAGGGTACATTTAACCCCAACTATTAACGAAGGACAAAATTGCTCAATTTCTCATAGTTTAGGGGCAATATCTTGGACCTTTTCCATATTATCAAAAAAGGTATGCAAGTCCACACGTTTATTCTTTAAAATGTTCAAAAAATTTCAAGAATCTAGCTTTAACTCCACGTTACACCCACTTCTGCTAGGAACTGGATAGGTAAGAAGAAAACACAATTCTTACTCTTACCTTAGTACTCGTAGTCAAACTAAGTGGGACAGGAAAATTACGACAAATGGAGAGAGATAAGAATAGCACTTTCAGAAAACCTTTTGGGTGCTTAATTTGAAGGTGTAAGACGCCCAGAAGGTAGTAGGATAATGAACAACAACGACAACAGCATGCTTCAGGTGAAAGGGGTAACAACATGCCGAAAGGAAAAACGGAAGTTCTCACCCTTAAAAGAACAACCATCCCGTCATTTTTTTATAACAACCATCCTATCAATTGATCTTCTTTTAGTTAGGCGAACATCATGTAGCATAGCATGGTGGGGGGAAACTAGACCTTTTGATAGGGAATTATACACAACTGAGGTTAACTCCCCAACAATTGTAGTGTTCAACTCCCATGTAGATAAGGCGCAACCAAAATGTTAAAACTTTATTGAACAACTGTATACTTCTAACTAATCTAGTTGTATCTGTAGGTTGGCAATCCAAGATGGGAATCAAACAAATACAAGGAATCTCCCCAAAGTAATAGATATTTGCCACTAACTACTTGAGAAAATTAATTAAATTGAGATGACATCCTAGATTTGCTCAAAAGCTTCAACAAAGAAAGGCATAATAGCCATACAGATCCAGGAACGAAGAGATACTGGCTACTTCCTACTTAAGTAAAGGACTAATATATACCACATAGACCTAAAAATTGAGCATAGTAATTAGGCCTGCAAAAACAATTTTAGCATTTTAAGTTGTAAGCACAGAAGTTAATTATTGTAGCCATACTGAATCAGTGCCAAATGTGAAATATCTCAATGTAAATTTCGCCTCTCCTTTCCATAACAAGAAAAGCAAGAAAAATTTGGGAAAAGGCTCACCATGTGCCTCTGAAGCTGTTCTTTGCGCTTCATAAAATTGAGACAGAACTCGCAAAAGAACAGCTTCGAACAGTCATTGTATTCTGGAGGAAATGGGGAGAAGTACCACGTTTCAATCTCATATCTTCCAAGTTCTATTGTTGCAATGTTCTTAACTTTCGTGAACTCTTCATGCTCCCGCAAACTGGCAGCATCAAGCTCCTCATGACCCTACAAATGAAACAAATATTTTTGGCAAGATCAATAAATCACCCCCACAACAAGTACTCCTCCGTCCCAAACAGTTGGGGTCCGCTAAATGAATCTTCACTTCCCATTTAAGCTCAACTCATGTCATCACACACTCACACACACACGTGTGTGTATATATATATATATATATATATATATATATACAACGATAACGATGATAATAATAATAATAATAATAATAATAATAATAATAATAATAATAATATAATAGTAATATAATAATAATAATAATAGAAATAGAAATAGAAGTTCTGTAACAAGTCTAAAACCTATTCCCAATTAGTACATATCACCTATATGGGTCTTTTCTTCCATTGTGCCATATCTTTAGATAAATCATCCGGAACTAAGAAATGTTTTACTTTGATATGTCAAATAACAAAGAAAAATAATTAAAACGAAACTAGAGAATCTATAGGAGGATCTTAAGAAACAAATTTCAAAAAGAGAGAGAACAAAAACCCAGAAACATCAATAAAGAAAAAAATAATAATAAGTAAATAGCTAAAAGAGCCCAATATAGTTCTGGCGGTTAAGCTCGCTAAACTACTACCTCCACTCCATCAAAAGATATTGTCCCCTGATACTACTATATTTAAACTTACTTAGAGTTCACGTTTCTCATCACAAAGGGTGTGTTTAAATGAGCATGGAAAATACTAAGGCAAGGGAGAGCAGGAAAAGTCAATAGCTATATTGCGCGGACTCTCCAAAATGTAGTCGCACCCGTGTCGGATCCTTCAAAAATGCACTACTTTTGGAGGATCCGACACGTATCCGGCCACATTTTCGGAGAGTCCGAGCAACATAGGTCAATAGTAACTCCAATTAAGGTAAGAAAAGAAAAAAGTAGCCAAGGTGGTTTTTCATCAGTTAGTCCTCTGAAATCAATCCACTCCAAGATTAAACAGCTCCCTAGTTCATATTAAGGAAGAGAACTCATACTTCGAAGCAAAAAGCAAAAAGCGCAGAAAAGCACCAAAGTTTGTTGGGACTTTCAGCGCAAAGAGGAATTAAAGGGCGGGATTTAGCAAAAAAGCGCTAATGAAGAAAAAATAAAATAACTTAATGCAAGATATGTGATTACAAACACAAAACAAATTGTCTTTTCAAGGATGGTACGGTTAACACAAACAACAACAATTATTTAGACAAAAGAACAGAAAAAACTATTATTAAACCATTTGCATGGATTTCCTAATCAAACTGTATGCATGAACTAGAAATCATCTCATTCAAGTTCAAAAACTTATAAATTTCTGACTTAGATGAAAGATATAGCTTTAAATTTTTAGTGGCTAGCTTTCTTATACTGCATTTATTTCTACATTTATAAATTGTTATTCCTAATCCTAGAAAATTCAGTCATAATATTTTCTTAGCAATTAATGTATTGCTTTATCAACTATTTTTACAATTTAGTGCTGCGCTCTTAGAGAGCGATGATGGGTGAAGAGGAGCATGCCTTAGCACCTTGACGCCTACAATAAAGCACCAACTAAACGAGGTGCCTGGGGTCGTGGGCTTGACCAAGCTTCAGTGCTTAGCCGAGCAAAAAACGGCAAGACTTTACAATTTATGAAATTCAAGACATTTACTAGAGCACAGCGTGACAAAGAACTCCTTTGCTATCTTTGTCTCTATTGAAACTCTCACCATCCCACCCGGACCTAACGCAAAATCACAAATATTTCACATGCACAGTTCATTGGCACTCTTTCAGAAACTTTCAAGAGAATCTGGCTGGGATAGCTTTAAGCACTTCGGATAACAGGCAACTAGAACTAGAAATGCTGGGTACATCAAATAAAGGAACTAATTTTGACTGAATAAAAGAAGGATGATGCCAACATAATATTGTAAACCATGAAAACATCAAAGAGAAAAATAATATCCACAGTTAGGGTGTAGTTAAAAGTATAACCCTCTAAAAGGATATAAAGAATACAAAAAGTACCTCGACATGAGTCTCGTCTATCTTACGTTTCTGGTGGCGTGTCATTTTCAAACTTGTCACCTGAAAACTTCAGTTGTGAGACCTTAAAGCACCAGACAAAGGTACTGGATAGTTTATTTTTTTAAAAGCAAAAAACATGAAGGGCAAGGTCATTATAATCAAAACAAAGAAAACCAAATGCAGCAAGTATTGTAGGTGGAACTTGAATCTGACATCTACAGGTTGTACTCCTAAACCTCACCCGCCCAGCCATCCACTTGGGACACAAAAAGAAAACCTTCCAAAAGGGATGAGAAGGAGAAAGTTGTAAATTCTTCTGAAGAAGAAAAAGCCTATCTATGAGACAACAGAGACCATTGGTCACGTTGCATGCAGTAGAGTGATCATAGCTCTCAACCTATTATCCTCAATCCCCACCCAAAAAGAGAGACAGAATCTTAATTTTCTCTCGGATCTACATAAGGGTTTCTCCTTTGTCTTAGCATGAAAAATCCCACCTCCCAATAGGAGAGGTGCAACAAGTCTCATAAGTACCCCAAATGGAAAATTACAAGCAGATAAATATAGCAAGTATTACCTTGTCCTCGACCTTCTCATCCACAACAGTCTCTACTGAATTAAGATCAAGCTGTTCAAGTTTAACCCACTCATCAAGTCTCCGATTGACTGTCCAAGATCAGAAAACAAAATAAAGGCGTAAAAGATGCAATTATTTTCATCGGTTCAGCAAGTATTATTAGAAGATGAAAATTTTATTTCACTAAAGTAAAATAGTAATGAAAGACATTCTTTGTAATTAGTAAGATCAACATAATTGAAACTGTGGGCAATGAAATAGTTCATGCTTGCTGATATAGAGAAAAAGAAAGTGCAGGAAAGTTAACAGTTGCACATTTTCTGTGCTTTTGTTAAGCAAGAAAATTGTGGAAAGAGACTCTCCAAATTAAGCGATGGAGGAAGGGTGGAATTATGAAGGGATGTGGTTTCTTGAAACTTTAAAACTTTCCTTTCCTTTCAAATGAATACATAATACAAAACGAATTTCATTTTCTTTTGTTTTATCACTATTTTCCCAAGAAAAATATGTTCTAGCAACTTTGTTGACATCCGAATGAAGCCTAAAGGCTCAACCGACAATGAATCACGAATTTCCCCCAAACCCATTACTAATCACTGAAATAATTTAGGTAAGAATATTCATTGCCTTAGCTGCTCAAAATTAACACAAAATTAAGAGGAAAAACGAGTAGCTTGAAAATTACTTACATTATAAGTTGTAAAGAGTTCTTTCGGCTCAACCAACTATGTAACAAGAATGCCAATTATAAACCCGTAAATTGTGGTAATAACTTAGGACAGACAACTGATAATACTCCATCCTAAATGAACTATGGATTTCCGTACGCTGGTCAAAGCATTTAATTTTCAAATCAATTTTTTAAAGTGAATCTTCCAGTACGAGGGTCAATCATTTATTTTCAAGTCAATTTTGTAAATAGAATTCTCCATCTTTCAATTTACATAATATGAAATCGTACTATCAACCACATTTCTTAAAGTTTTAAGAAATACGTAGAAAATAGTTGAACAGTTCACCGTCGAAGGAACTACAGTTAGCCATAAATGGCAATTATTCAACTAATATAAGAAAACTAGGAAAAAGATATCCAAACCCTAGCTGCTCCAAATCATCGCAAATAGAATTAGAAGGAAAACGTAAGATTGGCTTTAAAACTTTAACTCACATTCGGTGTTTTGTTACCACCTGTACATTGTATTCAAATAATTTAAGGGGGGAAAAAGCTCCAAACCCTAGCTGCTCCAAATTGATGCAAATAAAGTAAGAAGAAAACCATAAATTTGAAAATGTTCACTCACATTCAGTGTAATGAACATAGTATTCGTAGTCATTAGCACCGCCACAGGGCAATTTACGGCGTTCAATGACCTTAACGGGATGATACTTGCCGTCTCTCCAGCGGCACATGACACGTGTCCCCACCTCCAGCGGCAGGACACCACTTCCTTTCCTCTTCCTAAACGGCTCGTTTTCTGCCGTAGCTCCGGTGGATTCCACCGCCGGCGGATGGACGGAACCGTTCCCGGCGTGATGCCCATTGGCGGTGCTGTTTGGGGTTGGGATTGGGTCTGAACCGCTCTCTGCCCTCGTTGACGTGTCTATCGATCCCATTTCCGTTTTTCCCTCCGTTGAAGTTTTTTTCCTTTTTCACACAAAATGGTGCTGTTTATATGTGGTCCGTCTACTATGCACGTGGCGAGCACGTGAGATGGGGTGCCACAATTGTCTCCGGTCTTTTTTTCCTTTCTTTCTTCTCGTTTTGTTTTCCTTTGCTCACTTTTTTGTTCTTTTCTTTGGAGATTTGCATATGTACTTAGTTTTGGGGTCATTATTTGAGTTATACCCATATTTAGGGATGGCAAACGGCGGGTTGGGTCAGATATAAGCGGGTCAAAACAGGTAATTTAAAAACGAATAATTATCCGATTTGACCCGTATTTGAGACGGATAAAAAACGGGTTATCCGACGGATAATATGGATATGTGTTTACCCTCAAAATCGGATAACAATTAAATTTATAAGTGATTTTAAGGATATGTCGATTAATCTGACACGAATCTATGAATTGAATTGTAATTAAAGCGAACAATGATAAAATAAATTCAAACCGTGCGACTTGAACAGTTATAGCCTTGAAAAAACGAGTTTCACTTGACTGGATGCAATTCAAACAATATCAGGTACAGAAGAACAGTAGCTTACAGAAAGAGAATAATGTTATATTGCTTTGGGATGCGTGTAACAATTTGTTTTACAAAATAATCAGACCCCCTTTATATAGTAGGGAAGTCCTACTTTAGGTACAATTCTATAAAAGGTAAAAAAATCTCATGATTTGCTAATTAGCTGGCGTCTCATTGATATGTGCCGAGATTTCCGCCGTGATACCCAACCGGTTACGGATATTTTGCCTTCCGTTATTAGGTTTGGCAATGCTTCCTCGAGCTCATTCGGGATCATGGTTGATTATGGGGTCACGGACTCAATGTTCTCGAGGACGAACACTCTGACCTCGTATATTGGTTTGATGGACCCGGGGTCGATCTTCAACTCATCGCGTTTCAATCTCGATCTGTCGTGTAATAGACGAGCCTGATTTGGACTGTAGACAGATAGTCCCCTCGTTTTTCGGAGAGTAAACGACGAGAAACGATATGAGCCCCCGATTTTCGCCTCGATACTCTGCTTCAGAAATGACAAAATGAACGAAACGTCTCCTCAGTCACGTCTTACGGGCATTAAATTCTCGTCAGTTGCTGGTCGGCCACTCCTGGTTTTGAACCGTCGTTTTGAAAACTATAAATACATCATTCTTCATCCATTCAAGTCTTCTCTACTCTTGTTCTTAAAAACTTTTTGCATTTCATAGTACTTGTGCCTAGATTTCTTGAGCTCTTTGTAAAAACTCTTGCTTGTCTTCACTCCAAATCTTCAAGTGTATCCTTTTCACTTCCTCTCCTTCATCTTTTACCTTTCGTTTGAAAAGAAAATGGCGAAAACTTCTAAGATAGTTCCTCAAAATGCAACTGCTTCTTATTCACGGCCTGTCGGCGAGGAACCAATGATGGAGCCTCCTCTTGATGCATTTATTCCTAGCGGGTGCTCGGTGGCTGCCGACTTCAAAGTTGAAAAACCTTCACCTATTCCGGGCTGAGGCGAGAAAGTATCGAGGTATATTTGCTCGATCACCGAAGAGACCCTCCCTACAGTCATAAAGGACTACAACTATGCCAGAAAAGACGTGGTGATTCCCGGGCCCAAAGAAGATATCACTACCCACGTTAAGGGATACTTAAGTGTTTACACTTACCCCTTAACGATGGGCCCATTAGACCCGGTGATCATTCAATTCAGTAAAAGGTACAAGGTGTGCCTTGGTCAGATCCACCCCTCGTTCTAGAGATAGTTGTTCTTCTCCGATTCTTCGTGAGCAATAATGATAGATGCCCATTCACCGTTGACCATCTAATGCGCCTATACAGCCCCCGATTCTTCTAGGCGGGCTAATTAAACTTGCACATCGGGCCTCTAAAGCCCCGTTCTCGAGCATCGATAAAGATCGAGACCGAGGTTGGCTAGGCCGATTTGTCTGGGTGAGGAGCTCGAACCTGATCCCGGCCAAAGATATGTTGTTCCCCGACGAGTGGAACACAAAACGTAAGTAAAGTTCCATTTTTCCCAGAATTTTATTTTTACTCTCTTTTTCTCCTATCTTATCGATGTTCGGTGTTGATGCAACTGTTGCTCAAGTTCAGGATGTGGTTCCTCGACTCAAGGAATAGGTTAAGGACATTGTCTCACAAAAACGTATTGCGAGCGCACATGGTGCGAACTTTTGAAGGGCCGGTGGGAGGCCCGTTCTCATAGTGAGATAACTTTCTTGAGTGATCAACACTTGGATCCCCTTTGTGCTGTTGAGTTCTTACTTTTTTTTTCTTTGCAGGTCTTTCCATGGATGTCGCCATGAGGCCTCCATCTAGTGACGAGGACAGTTTCGCCGATTCCCCTGCTCCGAGGCAGGAGAAGAAGAGGAGAAGGGCTTCAAGTCCTTTGAACTCAGAGAAGAAAAAATCGAAAATGAGGCTGGTGCGAAAATTCAAGGAAAGTATCAGCGCCCGAGAGCTCCCATCAGACTCAATCCACCGGCTAAGGGATGAGTCAAAATAAGAATAAGAAACTTCCCAACTTGTGGCCCACTTGAGAGGTAGCTCCGAACTACCTCAAACCAGGGGGCCGATGAGGAGGCAACGGTCGAGGCCTCCGAACCATAGAGGGGTGAGGCCGATTTGTCCCAAGTTGGGGAGGCTGATAAAGAGGCTACAGCTGATGCTCCTCGAGAAGAGGATAATGCCCCGAAGGATGCACTTGGAGTGATAGATCTCCCTGAGTCGCCCTCATTTACCGACTCCATGATACACGATGCCCAGAGGCTAAAAGGATGCCCAAATGAGGGCCCCCGAGGGGTGGTAGCCTCCTTCCACAACTTTTTTGAAGGTTTAGACTCTACCACCCCGGAAGACACCGCAGGATTGAGTGACTTTTCGGTACCAAGGAAAAGTTTGTCTTCAGGAACCAGCGGGCCTTCTTCGAGCCCGAAACTAGTAAACCGGTTCCCAGCTCCGAGTGCAGATCCCGATCGGAAGCGGTTGATTATTATGTCTATTCCGGAGGATGCCCGGGTCCGCTCTGTCCCCGTGGAGGTTGCAAGTTATCTTCAGTGCTTGGTGATCGAAGAAGATCAAGCAAAGATGAATGAGGTGGAGGCGCCATGCATGTTCAATGAGGCCCAACAGGCGTTAAACCGGGTAATTTCAAATGCCTCTTGACGACTTTTATCATGTACTTAGATTAAGTCATAAAAATTGTTAACTCTTTCCTTTACGTTTTAGGCCTATATGCTCTACCACGAGACTTTTCTCCGATATTGAGAAGAGTTTACCCAATATGAGGCCGAGACCCGAGGGCTCATTGAGAAAAGAGATGCTTGCAAACTTCTCAGTGAGTAACATGAAGGGGAGGTCATGAAATTCCAAGCTGAGTTAGAGGCGACTCAGAAGGAGAATTCCAACCTGGTCGAGCAGGTAAGGAGAATATTTGAGGTTAGTGATGATGAGTCAGATACGGTGGCTAATGGTCCAAACCCGCAGGTCCAACAGAAGATTAACCAGATCGGACAGCTCTTGGCAGAGGTAGATGCGGTAAAGGCCAAGGGCGAAGAATGAAAAAAGAACATGGATCGTCTGGCCTCAAAAAAGGAGACCGCCTGGGCCCAACTGCTTCGACTGAGGTCCAGCTCCGAGCTGTAAATGAGAAGCCCTTGGTGTAGGCTAAGAAGATCAAAAAGCTCCAGTCCTAGTTGAATTCGACCGTCTCTGATCAAGAAAATTTGGCCACAAAGCTTGAAGCAGTCAAGTTGGAGGCCAAAGTAATTAAAGTTGATACAGATGAGATAGTGGCTATTTATAAGGCCATTGCCGAGGCGGCTCAGGTTCGAGCGAAAGACATCATCGAGCACTAAGTGGCAATCTTGAAGAGAGGACCTTGAGGAAATTCATGCTCGGGGTTTCGACTTATCAACTAAGATTGAGAGTGCCAAAGAGCTCAAAGTCGATGCCAAAAAATTGGCCTATTCCAAATATGACAAGGAGCTCGAAGATTTGGGCGAGTCCGAGGATGGCGAAGATCACGAGGGTGACGAGGCGGTCCCTGGTGAAGACTAGACCACTTAGGCTCTTTGTAAATGTTTCTTGTTTTTTACTTTTTGGTTTACCTTTTGGTTGAGGTTGTTTGGCCTCTGTAAAGAATTTGTGTCGAGGCCGTTTCGGCCCTTGTAAGAAATTTTTGATATGTATGTAAAGCCTTTTTTTCACTTCAGCATTTTCTAAGTTTTTTTTTTCCTTTGTCATTTATATTTGCAAATATTAGAATGCCTTAGCATGAAATAGTTAGGTTATGCTAGGGGTTTCGAACAAGTCTTGCCTTCAACATTATTATTTTTTAAGGCATCATGGGGTTCGGCATAACCGGAAAAAATTCCCCAAAGTACTTATACTTTCTTAGATCATAGATTGTCGAGGGTAGCTTTTAGAATCGGTTAAGAAATTTTAAGGCCTTTTTGTTACGGATCTCGAACGTCTCCGAGCCATTTTAATTTGGCCGTAGCCTTTTTAGTTCGGGTGTCACCCAGTAGGCTGGTTACCACGAATTATTAGAGCTTGCCTAGGATAACAGTCCCCGAATGGGGATGGCCGTGGCCTTTAAGATTTGGGTGTTGCTTGATAGGTCTGATACCCCCGAGCTCTGATAGCCCGGACCATCCGAGTTTGTTTTCCGACGGTAGTCCCAAGTTAGACTGATTGTTCTAACTAGAATTAAGATGACCATTGGGCTCAATACCTTTTTGGGATCGGATGTAGGAAATTCCTTGAGAAATGCAAGAAAAAATTTAAAAAATGCGAAATATTTATCCGCAAGGAATAAACTTCATTTTATTCTTGTGTAGAATATTTATACACGCGAACACGCTTTGTGCCAGGGCTCGAGCAATCTATGTGAGTATGGTTCATTTGACCGTTTGGCCCTTACAATAAGTCCTATCTATCGAGACCCTTCAATCACGAAGTTTCTTCCTTTGCTATAATCGATATCCGAGGGCAATGTCCCTCATTATTCGAGGTTGATCGTAGAGAAAGCCTCAAATACTGTTGATGCAATCTTTGACACCGAGTCATAATCGGCCTTCTATTATAAGTTAGCACGATCTACTGTTGCCTCGTTAAAACCTTGTCGGAAAATCCATTTGGGACAAAACCAGTTCAAGGGAAAAAGAGTGCAACGGGTGCTTTCAAACCTAAAAATCTATACCGTTTCTTGTTGGTTACCTGCAAGTGTTAGTTCAAAAATAAGCAAAAAGGAAATGAATGGGGTCGTACCTTAGCAGGAGTATCACTTCAAGTGAGTTATGTTCCATTATTCGGTAGTTGCTTGCCCTTCATTGTTCCGAGTTTGTAGGACCCCTTTCCGGTGATCTCAATAATTTGGTATGGTCCTTCCTAGTTCAGCCCCAACTTCCCTTCGTTCGGGTTTCGAGTGCTTAGTGTGACCTTCCTTGGTACTAAGTCCCTAATATTGAAATGCTAGAGTTTGGCCCTTCGATTGTAGTATCTTTCGATCCGCTACTTTTAGGCGGCTAGCCGAATAAGGGTGGCTCTGTGACTTTCATCCAATAGCTCTAGGCTCGTGCTCATGGCCTCATCGTTCGATTCCTTGGTAGCATATCAGAATCTGATACTTGGTTCACCGACCTCGATTGGTATTAGAGCTTCGACGCCGTAAACCAACAAGAATGGGGTAGCCCCGGTACTAGACTTCGAGGTCGTACGGTATGCCCATAGGACTTTGGGCAGGATTTCCTTCCATTTTCCTTTGGCTTCAGTTAACCTCTTTTTGGGGTTTTAGAGTATGGTTTTGTTGGTCGATTCTGATTGTTTGTTCCCTCTAGGGTGATAGGATGTTGACAGTTTTGATCTTATGGTCTTCGAGAAATTTGGCCATTTTGTTGCCGATAAATTGTTTCTCATTGTCGCACACGATTTCGGACGGCATTTCGAACCGACATATAATGTGGTCCCAAATAAAGTCGATGACTTCCTTCTTCTTGACCTTCTCGTATGCCTAGGCTTCAACCCACTTAGAAATATAGCCAACCATAAATAATATGAATTGAGCCTTACTGGGAGCCTATGGAAGGGGGCCAATGATATACATTCTGCACTTCATGAACGGCCATGGTGACAAAACCAAATGCAGTAGCTCTCTGAGTTGATGTATCATCGGAGCATGTCTTTGACATTCATCACATTTTC
This sequence comes from Nicotiana sylvestris, assembly GCF_000393655.2. Lineage (NCBI taxonomy): Eukaryota > Viridiplantae > Streptophyta > Magnoliopsida > Solanales > Solanaceae > Nicotiana > Nicotiana sylvestris. The sequence continues at coordinate 107,666,798 of NC_091060.1, read as the reverse complement.
GTACAAACTCCTTTGCGTCTTTTTCTATATCTATCCAGTAGTAACCGACTTTGATTACATTTTGAACCAATGATTCAGCGCCTGAATAATTTCTGCTGGTGCCCTCATGAACTTCCCTCAAAACGTACTCGGTATCTCCTATCCCTAAACATATTGCTAGTGGGGCATCGAATGTTCTTCTGAACAAGGTTCCATCTTCGGACAAGCTAAATCGGGTTGCCTTTGTACGTAGGGTCCATGATTCTTTTAGATCTGAGGGCAGTTTCCCAGTCTTCAAATATTCTACATATTTGTTTTTCCAATCCCAAGTCAAGCTTGTAGAGTTTATTTCGACGTGACCTTCTTCCACTACCGATCTCATGAGTTGTACGACTGCCCCCGAGTTGAGCTCGTTATCCTCGACCGATGACCCTAAGTTTATAAGGGCAACAACCTCGCTATTTTGATCCTGAGGTACGTGTTGCAAGGTCCACTCCTTGAATCGGTGTAATGTTACCTACAACTTATCTTGGTACCTTCGCATTCATTCTTCTTTGACCTCGAATGTCCCATTAACTTGGTTCACCACAAGGAAGCAGTCACACTTAGCTTCGATCCCCCCCCCCCCCAATCCTTTGGCTAATTCGATACCTGCAATCATGGCCTCATATTCGGCCTCGTTGTTAGTCAATTTCATAGTTTTAATAGATTGTCTAACTACATTGCATGTAGTTGGATTCAATACGATGCCAAGTCCAAACCCTTTTACGTTTGAGGTTCCATCCATAAAGAGGGTCCAAATTCCCGAAGACGTCCCCGAGTTTACCAACAACTATTTTTCGACTTCGGGTATTAGAGTCGGCGTAAAGTTAGCCACGAAATCTACTAAAATTTGAGACTTGATGGCTGTCCAGGGTCGATACTCAATATCGTACCCGCTGATTTCCACGGACCATTTTTCCAATCGTCTCGAGAGTTCGGGTTTTTGCATTATATTTCGCAATGGGTAAGTTGTCACAACACATATGCGATGGCACTGGAAATATAGTTTCAATTTCCTAGAGGCACTTAGCAAAGCGAGCGCCAAATTTTCTAGGTGAGGGTACCTAGTTCCGGCCTCACCTAGAGTTTTGCTAACATAATAAATTGGAAATTACGTACCTTGTTCTTCCCGGACCAGGACTCCACTTACTGTTATCTCCGATACAACTAAGTACATGCATAGTTGTTCATCTGTCTTCGGTGTGTGAAGCAGCGATAGGCTCGATAGATACTGCTTGAGTTCTTCCAAGGCCCATTGGCACTCCGGGGTCCACGAAAAGTTCTTCTTCTTCTTTAGTAGCGAGAAGAATCGGTAACTCTTATCTGAGGATCTCGAGATGAATTGCCACAGGGCGGCTATTCGTCCGGTTAATCTTTGCACGACCTTCAAGTTGTCCACGATCGTGATATATTCGATGTCTTTGATCTTGTCGGGGTTGATCTCGATTCCTCAATTGGATACCATGAACCTGACAAATTTACCTGATCTGACTCCGAACGCACATTTTTCCGGGTTCAACTTCAGATTGTACTTCTTCAACATGCTGAATGTTTCCTGCAAATGCTTTAAATGGTCCTCTTCTTGCAGGTATTGAACCAATATATCATCAATGTAAACTTCCATTGATTTCCCTATTTATTCTTCGAACATCAATTTACTAAGCGTTGATAAGTGGCACCAGTGTTTTTATTCAGAATGCCATTATGTTATAGCAATACGTGATGAATAGGTTTTTTCCTGATCATCTGGGTTCATCCGTATTTGGTTGTACCTGGAATAGGCGTTGAGAAAATTGAGGATCTTGTGGTCGGTTGTGGCATCGATCATGCAATCGATGTTAGGCAAAGGGAAAGAGTCCTTGGGATACACCTTATTCAAATCCTTATAGTCTACACACATTCTTAATTTGTACCCCCTTTTAGGGACTACTACATTTGTTAACCAATCCGGGTATTTTACCTCTCAAATGAACCCTATTTTAAGGAGTTTAGATACCTCGTCCTTGATGAAAGCATGTTTGATTTCGGACTGGGGTCTCATTTTCTACTTGACTAGCTGGAATTTTGAATCCAAGCTCAGCTTGTGAGTGATTATCTCCGGTGGGATCTCTGTCATATCGAGACGGGACCAAGTAAAACAATTCATGTTAGCTATAAGAAATTGAATGAGTTTTTTCCTGAGCTCGGGGGTTAACCCCGTGCCCAGGTATACCTTCCGATCGGGTAGACATTCAATCAATGTGATTTGTTCCAACTCCTTGACCATTGATTTGGTGGCGTCAAAATCGTAAGGGACTATAAAAGATCTGGGAACCCCGTAATCATCATCTTTGTCAGTCCCCTATTTATCTGATTGGGTCGTGGACGATGTCGATAATGCTATTTAGCCTCTTGCTTTGTATCCAAACTCGGTTCCTTTGATGTCTCCAGTGTTGATACCGGGATCACTTCTTTGATTGCAAACATTTCCTTTACGGCTGGTTGCTCCCCGTAGATTGTTTTTATCCCTCCTAGCATCGAGAATTTTAACACTTGGTAAAGAGTCGAGGGTATTGCCCTCATGTTGTGGATCCATAGCCTCCCGAATAGAGCATTGTACCTCATGTCTCCTTCGATCATATAAAACTTAGTTTCGTAGATGGTCGCGGTGGTATTCACTGGTAATTTTATCTCTCCCTTAGGGGTTTCATATGCCATGCTGAATCTGTTTAGAACCCGGGCCGCAGGCACGATTTGATTTTGTAGTTCGAGTTGTTCTACGACCCTCGATTGGATGATGTTGGTCAAGCTACCTAGATTGATTAACACACGCTTAACTCGAGAATTATTTATGAGTATAGATATTACCAATGCATCATTGTGGGGCTGCATGATCCCTTCCACGTCCTCATCGTTGAAAGAGAAAGTTCCTTCTGGTATGTAGTCTCGAGTCCTTTTTTCCCTTGTGATGGATACTTTGGCGCATTTTAGCATTGACCCTTGAGGAACATCGACCCCACCGATAATCATGTTAATGATATGTTGAGGCTCCTCTTGCTCGATTTGTTTATTAGAATCCCTATTCCTGAAATGATTCTTGGCTCGGTCACTCAAGAATTCTCGAAGATGCCAGTAGTTGAATAGCCGGACCACTTCCTCTCTCAATTGTTGGCAATCCTCCGTTCTATGGTCGTGAGTACCATGGTATTCGCATATCTGGTTAGGATCCCTTTGAGCAGGATTAGATTGTAGGGGTCGAGGCCATTTGGTGTCTTTGATGCACCCGATAGCTGATACAATAGCAGTAGAGTCGATGTTAAAGTTATATTCCGATAAACTCGGTGCTTCCTTAGGTCCGGTAGGCCTGCCAAAACCGTTCTTGCTTGCTCTGAACTCGGTCACTTCTCCTTTTATTTCACATAGAATTTCATCCAGATCCATTGCTTCTTTGATCTCCATTGTAAGGCTGATACTGATACTTGTTCAACCTTAGTTCACGGTCAATATCTCTCTTGACTCTGTCGACGAGTCTAATAAGATAAACGGACCCAAAAGGAGCCCCTGGTTGATCATTTTCGACTTTGATTTTCGATTGATATCGGTTATGCACATCAGCCTAAGTAACAACCGGATACTCAATCAGATTTTGCTTCAACTATTGTGAAGCCACCGAACTTCGAACTTTGAGTCCTTGGGTAAAATCTTGAACGTCCCAATCATCAACGACCAGTGGTAGGTCCATTCATTCCATTTGAAACCAGAACACGAACTCTTTGAGCATCTCATTACCCTTTTGCCTTACTTTGAAGAGGTGTTACTTACTGGTCTCAACCTTGATAGCCCAGCGTGTGCTTTCATGAAAGAGTCTACAAGCATAACAAATGAGCCAATTGAATTAGGAAGTAAATTGTGATACTATATCATATCTCCCTTCGACAGGGTCTCTCCTAATTCCTTCAGTAAGATAGACTCGATCTCATCATCCTCCAATTTTTTTCCTTTGATGGGGCATGTGTATGAAGTGACATGTTCGTTTGGGTCGGTCGTCCCATTGTACTAAGGAATCTCGGGCATGCAAAATTTTTTAGGGATCGGTTTCGGGGCCGCACTCGTAGGGAAAGGTTTTTGCACGATCTTCTTAGAATCTAAGCCTTTCAGTATCGGTGGTGCTCTTGGGATTTGGTCGACCCTGGAATTGTAGGTTTCAACCTTCTTGTCATTTGCCTCGATTTTATTCTCCCCTAATTCTATCCGTTTTGTCAGCTCCTAGAGAATTTTTATGATCTCAGGGTTAGTCCCTGACTCATCTCCATTCGATCTCTTCGCGACCGGTTCTTCTCTATGGGTGATTTCCCGGGATGGATCAGGTTCAGTTCTGCTCGGTGTGTGGCTTTGATTTTGTAACAAAGTTATGTGAGCACGTGATTTTTGCTTCACGAAAACTACTCCCAAAGAAATCGAAAAATAAAATAAATTGCTTTTGGGTACAATTTTGAGAACTTTGCGTGACATTTTGGATAATTATTTTTGTCTGTGAATATTTAGTTTGTTTTAATTAATTAAAAATATAAAAAATATATGTTGCATGCACATTTAAGATTTAATTGTGCACTTAGGAATTAATTGAACCATGTTTTGTTTTTAAGAGAAAGAAAATCACAAAATAACGTATTTTTTGCATTTTTAGCATTTCATGTCCAAGTTATGTGATTTTATTTGATTGTGTGTGTTAATTGTTATTAAAAAGTTAGTAGTACTTTTGTAAATTAATCTAGTCCTATAATCTAGTTTAGGATTTTTGGAATTTTTAGTTTTATTAGTTAAGAAAAGAAAGACAAAATAAAGGAGTGTTAAGTCATATTTGGGCCAAATCAATTTAAAGTCCAAACAATTTTTCTTCCCCTTTGAAATTGAAACCCGGGTACCCAGCCCATACCCCATCCCCGACCTGGTCTGCCCCACAGCCCAAACAACCACCCCCCTTTCTTCCATTTTTCATTTCCAACCCCAAAAACCCTAAACACCCGTCTCCTCTCCTTTCTTCTTCTTCTTCGATACATCTATGGCAACCAAAACCTGAGGACAAAAATATGACACCCTAAGCAGCCATTAGCAACAGACCTCACCAACGACCACACCTCCATTCTCTAACCATCGCCGGTGGCAAGCAGCACCCAAAAACTGCAAGGTCTGGACGGGAACAGGCCGGCGCTGCCTCCGTCGAACGTCGAAATTCGGCGACGGTAACATCACCACGAGGTTACGCCATTTTCATGCACCAAAACAGCGCCGGATTCTCCTCCAACCTCTGTTGCAACCAGCTGTAAAACCAGCTCCAAGAACATGAAAACAATAGTTCAAACCAGTTATTTTCAAGCATCGAACCAGCTGCAACACCAGACCTCACGTCGACCAGCAGCTCCTTCAAACGACCACCTCCTTCTCCAGCGGCAACCACCAAACCAGCGACGCAACCAACCTTCCTCACTTCATCGTTCACCTCCAGCCAAACCAGTCCGTCGACCACGCTGTCGATACACCCAGCGACTGATGACGATAGTATCATGTTTGACATGAAGTCGTTGCAGCAAAGTGATTTAACAACGATGATGCTGACGAGGACTATAGGGAGGGTGTGTTGTTTGAGCTACGACTGTATGCCGGAGGATGAATCGACTGACAACATGCCTGGACAATTTGCTGAACCAGAAGAAGTCGCACCTGAGACGGAAGTTGTTGATAATTTGAAGGACGCAGTGTAGCTGAAAGAATTGGGAAATCTTACTTCCTAAAGAACTGGGAAATCCATTTTTGGCCATAATAAAGGTCCATTTCTTTTTTTCTTCTTCATCTTGTCTTTGGTTAAACTGATATCAATGAGCTGCGTGTTTTCATGATCGAACGTAGTGAGCAGCAGTACAAGTTCATGAATCTGTCGTTCTTCTTGCTTGTTTTAATTATCTTGCCTCGTTCTAGTTTCTGTCTTTTCTTGGTTATGTTATGTTGTTTCTTTTCTTGTCGTTGTTCATCATTTCTTGCATATGAAATCAGTTTGTTTTCATTTAGTATGTTGACAGTGTTTATTTGTTTTATTTAGGTTTAATCTAGAAGTGTGTTAGTTTAATCACTGAATCTTTATTTTGATGATATTTGGTCTGAATTAAGTTTCAAGCTTAAATTGTGATTTAAGTTTGATGAATCTTAATGTCATTGATTGGGGGTTAGTTTCATGTGTTTAAATTAGTCAATTATTAGGATTTCTCAATTAAGATTGGTTATAGCTGCTATAGTTTGGTTAATTGATTAGGAGGATTGGATATAGCTGATGGGGTAGAATGGTAATTTCAATAGTTTCAGGGGCATTTTTGGGATTTTAAGTCTTAAAAAATGATTAATTTGAGTGTTTTGTCCACTAAGCACTAATAATATTAAAATAATACATTGTTTAATACATAGTGGGGGACAAGACATGTGATAGTGTGAACTAATACATTTGTTTAATGTAGTGGGGGACAAGACATTTGCTAGTGGGGAACAAGGCAGAGTGAGGAACAAGGCATGCAAGTGTGGGAAACAAGAGGGAATGGTGGGCTGAAAATAAGGAAAAGTTTTCCTTAGTGGGTTTTAAGTGGAAAAATTCAGATTTTTAGTGGGAAAAGGGGGTCGGGCAATAAGTTGAAAAGAGAGGGCAGATCTGTATAAGAGGGCAGAATGAGGTCTGTAGAAAGGGGATTGAATTTTGAGAGCTGGAAAAGTTGGAAAAGAATAGCCATTGTTTTTCATTGCCTGGTTTTGGATCTGAAATAGCTAGAACTTTCTTCCTTTTACTTCTGCTTTATACTTGGGGAAGTTTATAGCTGCTGGTTATTTGTTGTTGCACTGCTGTTGCAACTTCTATTTATTACTACTGCTGCTGTTGATCCTCTTCTTCTTCTTCTTGTATTGTCAATACTAGGTACATGCTTCGAACACCCTTGATGTAGTTCCTTGAAGTTCACAAAATGGAAATATTCACAGATTTATGTTCATTTGTAGGTCGCCTGTTGTTTACAATTGGATGAATTGTTAGTTAATTATACCTAGTCGATATTGGTTATGTGTTTTGTATTATGTGAACAGTGGAGACATACGGATTGTAATTAAGAGCTAACTGAACTGCTATGCTCATGTTGACATGCTGTTAGTTTACAAATTTGAACTGCTATGCTCATGTTGACATGCTGTTAGTTTACAAATTTGAGCTGTTAGGTTGTCAGTATGCTTTACCTAAACATGATTTGAGCTAGAGTTTGTGGTTATAACTGCTGCACCGGTATTTTAGGAGTGAGCTTACTTAAAGGATGATTTTGTGATTGTTGGCACTAGAACGTATTCAGCCATTGGTTAACGTATCTGTATGTGTGCTGTTAGGTGAAAAAACATTCCCAGTGTAATAAGTTGTACCTTTAGACTTAGTCTGAGGGTGTAATATATTCTCTAATGTAAGCCAAATAGGAAAACTATCCACTTTAGTTAAAATTCTTTCTCCTTTTGCCAGATTGTCCCATATAAATTGATAAACTCATTTCACAGAACAAAGAATCAGTCCTAGGCCTCAATCTCATGAAGGCCGAGCCCAAATCGAAACAAATCAGTTAGGCCCATATCGAAAAAGGGGGCCTAAGTCTGGCCATCTCGCATGAGCTAGGTTTGGGCCCATAATTTTCGGCTAGTTATCCATAATCGCAGTCACATTTTATTATTCTGTAAAAGCATTTTAAATCCTGTTATAAGTAAACTCGCAATCATGTAATTAATTAGGACTGTCTACCGTTTTCAATTGATAGAGACGAACACGACAAGAAACGTAGTTGCTATAGGATATCCTTTTAAAATAAGAACGAGATGAGCCTCGATGAAAATAAACAAAACACGCAGATGCGGGGCCCTTGTTAAATGTAAATCATTGAAGCATTTAGTTTCCCGGACGGGTTGTTTAGCAAATCTCACAACCTTCCTAAAATGACAACACGTTAGTCTCTTTAGGATACGCTTTAATAAACTTTACCTTCTTAAACTCGGGTGCACATTTATGTGACCCAAATCCAAATCTCGACGGATTCGAAATGCCTCTCTAATCACGGGTACATTGACTGTGACGTGGTTCGAGATGCATGTCCATGACGTTGCAAATTCATTAGAAATAAAGAACGAGGTGAGCCTCGCCAAATAAAAATACAAATTGCGGGGCCCTCAATAAATATTGCTTTAAAAATTGTTTAGGCTTCGGGATGGACCGTTTAGTAAAATTCCACGGTCCTACCCAAAATAAATACGCTAGTCGCTTTAGGCGCGCCTTTAATAATTTAATTTCCTTAAACTCGGGTGCACATTGATGTGACCCAAATCCAAATCTCAACGGAGTCAAAGTGTGTCGACGACCACGGGTACATTGATTGTAACGCGGTTCGAGATACATTTTCACAACGTTGCAATTCTTGATAAAAACAGTAAATGATAAAAGCGGTTAAAAGTTAAATTTTGCACATAAGTTCACACTTGTATAAAATCAGATAATCAAGCCGAATATAACAGTTGAGCGACCGTGCTAGAACCACGGAACTCGGGAATGCCTAACACCTTCTCCCGGGTTAACAGAATTCCTTATCCGGATTTCTGGTGCGCAGACTGTTAAACAGAGTCATTCTTTTCATCGATTCGGGATTAAAATCGGTGACTTGGGACACCATAAATCTCCCAAGTGGCAACTCTAAAATAAATAAATAAATCCCGTTTCGATTGTCCTTTGATTGGAAAAACTCCTTTATATACTCCCTTAGCGGGGGGGTGTAGGTAAAAAGGAGGTGTGACAAGTTATCGTCGCCGGTTGAGCCTGTAACATTTCGAATATCATCCGTAGATTTATCCCGTCTCCCCTATTGTTTTGAGTATTTTGCATCGTTGATCGGGCTCTACCACGGATGCTATTTTCGGGATCGGTAGGCAGGTTCATGTCTATAGCCACATGCGATTTAGTGTCCAACGGGTCCGCGACTGAAATTTCGATGGGATCAGCGGGTGGTACCTCGTTACCGGGCGCTATGTTATTATTTTCGTCGTGGTGACCAGACTCATTGTCAGTAGGTAGGGGTGCCAATTGTGAGTTTAACATTTTGAGCTTTAACCCGAAATTAGAGACACTTTAAAGAACAAGTGTAAAATAGTGTGTGTTATGGAATTTTGTATAAAATAACCACTATTATCCTTAGCCCCACTGTGGGCGCCAAATTGTTTACCCTCAAAATCGGATAACAATTAAATATGTAAGTGGTTTTCAGGATACATGGATTAATCTGACACACATCAATGAATTGAATTGTAATTAAAGCGAATAATGATAAAATAAATTCAAACCGTGCGACTTGAATAGTTATTGCCTTGAAAAAACGAGTCTCACTTGAACTGGATGCAATTCAAACGATATCAGGTACAAAAGAACAGTAGCTCACAGAAAGAGAATAATGTTATATTGCTTTGGGATGAGTGTAATGATAACTAGGGATTCTAGCCTATTTTATGCTCCTTTTTGCTTAGATTTTGGATTAAAAGTGTGTACAAGTATTCCCGAAAGCTAATTTATTGTGCTTGATTGCAATGTTTGGTCAAAAAGAGACAAGGAAGTCATAACCAGCTCAAAAAAGGAGTGAAACCTGCACAAGTTCAAAGGTGGGTCAAAAGAGCGCTGACAACGAAGAAACAAACGCGGACGCAAAGGGTCCACCGCTGAGGCAGTCTTGATTTCGCTTTCAGCGGTGGCATAGTTCAGAGAGTGCATTTTGGGCTTAAAATGTCACCGCTGCCCGCGGTGAAATTGCGCGGCAGCAGTAGCTTTAGCGCGACCACGGTGAAATTACCGCCCTCAACGGGAACCAGATTCAGAGAACCAAAAATGGAGCTAAAAAATGAAGACCGCGGTTCGCGGTAGTTATAGCGCTGCAGCGGTCCATTTTTCGCTGTCAGCGGAACCTTCGTAGGGGCATTTTTTATCAAAACATTTAGCTGCATATAAATAGTTCTTTTTGAGATTTTTAGGTCATCTGTTGTTTAGAGAGCATGTGAACGGCCTCCTTTTACCTTTTTGAGTAATTTTAGAACATCTTTAGCAATTAAACTTAGATTTTAATCTTGTAATTACTTTTTATGGCTTATATTTCATCTCTATTTTTGATTTCTACTTTGATTATGAGTAGTTAAACCTATTAGCTAGGGGTGTGGCTCAACCCTAGTATGGGTATTTAATGGATCTTCAGTTTTAGGGTTTAAATTTTTATGGGTGAATGATATTTGGCTTGATTTATGCTTTAAATGTTGAATTGGTGGTTGCAAACACTTATTTGTACCTTTTGGACTTAGGTTCTTCTTGAGAAAGAGATACTAAGTCTAGTAAATTCAAGCCAACAAGGAATTGGGGTGCATTCAAGAGATTGATAGCCCCAATTAAAGGGTTAAACCTAGAGATAGTAATACTCGACTTGAGACATATTTTCTTGCATTGTTTGACACCCAATTGGGCTTGATAAAGTCAATTAGGGCAAAGTCACTCAAACTACCGAGAGGTATAGAGTGAATAGTTTCGTGCAATGGCTATATCATGATCCCAATTATAACAAGTTTGCCCTAAGTTTTAGATCCCGTTAGATACCCACCTAGGTGCAAGTCACTTCCCTAGTGCCTTTAGACCAATTAAGAAAACCCTACAAAAATATCATACTTAGCTTATTTTCCTGCATCATTAGTATTGAAGTAGAATAGTAAACAAACAAAGAATGATTGGAAGTGTAATTAAGAACATCGCACATTGCTAGATTAGATAGGAACCCAATTCCAAACATATCTTAGCTCTCTATGGATTCGATCTCGACCTTTCGGGTAAAAGCTGCATCGATCGCTCTTGCCACTCTATAGTGGTGTAGGGTTGGACACGATCACTTTTTGGTGTCGTTGCCGGGGAGCTAAGCGGTTTGGTTATCTATCTGACTAGTTTTTGTGTCTTGTTTTTCTTTTCTTTTGTGTTACTAACTTGTGTGTGTCATCAATTCAGGTACAAAATGGCAAACAGTGATCCTCTTGGAAATGTTCTCCCGGGGGAGGAGGTAGATGATAATGGTGAAGATGAGGTGCCTCTAATACCTCAAGGTCAACAAAAGGGCCGCCAGGCCAATGACAAGGCTCCAGACCATCCCCCTCCTCCTCCAAGAGTCACTCCTCAGGTGATTCCAAATAAAGGATACGCAAGTGCAATTGTCCCACTCCGGATCCGGGCGAGCAATTTTCAAATTACAAATGTGATATTGACTTTATTGGATCAAGGAGGGTATTTCACAGGCGCTCCCCATCAGAATGCATATAAACATATTAAAGGCTTTGTGGATACCTGTTGGGGAAGCAAACAGACCAATGTGTTGGATGATGCATTGAGATTGAGATTGTTCCCTTTTTCACTTAGAGGGAAAGCTTTGGACTGGCTCGAAAGGCTTTCCAACCATTCCATCACTACATGGGATGAGTTGGCGGACAAGTTTATAGCTAACTTTTTCTTGCCAAGGCATATGGTGACTTTTAGAGATGAGATTTTGGCCTTCAAACAGGAACCTAATGAACCACTTCATGAGATCTGGGAGAGATATCAGACAATGGTGAAAGAATGTCCGAACAATGACATGACCAAAACAATGATCCAGCAGACATTCTACCATGGCATTAACACGACCAATTAGTGTGTAGTGAACCAACTAGCAGGGGGAAATTTTATGAACACACCTTATGTTGAGGCGTGTGAGATATTGGATGAGATGGCAGATACTTCCTCAGCTTGGCAAAGTCGAGCTAATGTGCCATAGGGTGATCCGACTATCATTCACTTGCACAAAGAGCTCCACGACCATGGTCAGGCAATAACAGAGTTAACTACAACAATGAACCAGTTGGCAAAAGCTCAATTGCAACAAATTCAAGCACCGAGGCAAGTAAATGCTATGGAAGGTGTCAACATGTTGGTCAACAAGAGGCGACAAAGAGGTTAACAAGGTCAAGGTAGTCCAGATCAATATGAGCAGTGGGTAGTGGTGGTTTCAACCAAGATGATGGGTATGATGAGCAAAGTGAAGAATTGTAGTACATGAACAATTATCAAGGACAAAGGGGCAATGCTCCTAACCAACAATAATAGTGGAGATCCCAAGGAAATTGGGGGAATCAAAACCAACAAGCAAATAGCAACTAGGGGAACAACAATCACAATTGGGGCAATCAGAACAACCAGGGCAACTAGAGTGACAACAACAACAATTGGGGAGGAAACAACAACCAAGGGGGTTGGAATAATGGCAATCAAGGGAATCAGGGGCAAGGCTTTCAAAGGCCTCCGATGTATCAACAACCAAACAACCCACCTCCATTTCTGTCTCAAGGTCCTAGCTCGTCAAATAATGATATGGGAACGATCGAGATGATGTTTGAACAAATGATGAAAACGAATGCCGACTCTGATGCCCAGTTGGCATCCCATAATACTTCAATCCAAATTTTGGAGGTTCAACTTGGCCAGATTTCTCAATCTTTGAATACTCGCCCTAAGGAGGCTCTACCTAGTGATACGGTAGTAAACCCAAAGGGTGGAACAATAATAGGCATACAATGGCGATGATCACAAGAAACGGTCGAGGTGGTGATGTGAATACCTCCAAGCAAAAGGAAGTTGTGAGTGATGAGGTTCAAGTGCAAGATGATGATGTTCCTATAGTTGATGAGCAAGCGAGTGAAGAGAATTTGAATACGAAAGTGAGAATTGATATTCATGATAATGAGGTGGAGACTCAAGATGACGTGAACCCATCTAGGGAACACGTAATAGACATACCAGAAATGGTAGTGCCCAAGGCTAAGGCTCCCTTGCCAAGACCTCCTCCACCTTACTCTTAAAGACTGGCGAAGCAAAAGAATGAAAACCAATTTAAGAAGTTTATTAAGATGATGAAAAGCTTGTCAATCAATGTTCCTTTGGTGAAAGCTCTTGAGCAAATGCCGGGTTACGCCAAGTTCATGAAAGACTTGGTGACTTAAAAGAGATCCATGGATTGTGAGACCATCAAAATGACTCATTAAGTAAGTGTAATTGTGAACTCAATGGCTTCAAAGCTTGAAGATCCCGATGCTTTCACCATTCCATGTACCATTGGGAGTGCAGATTTTGGAAAAGGCATTATGTGATTTGGGAGCAAGTATCAATTTGATGCCTTACTCCGTGTTCAAAATGTATTGGTCAACCGAAAGCTACTTCAATGAGATTGTTAATGGTGTATAGAACAATGAAGAGGCCGCTAGGTATTATTGATGATGTTCTTGTTCGGGTGGACAAGTTTATTTTGCCTGCTGACTTTGTGATTTTGGACTGCGAGGTCGACTATGAGGTGCCGATAATATTGGGAAGCCTTTCCTTGCAACTGGGAAAACATTGGTTGATGTGGAAGCAAGGGAGCTCACCTTCTGGGTGGGTGATGAAAAAGTGGTCTTTCATGTGTGCAAATCAATGAGGCAGACGAATAGTACTGAAGTGTGCTCTTTTGTGGATCTTGTCATGGAGGTGATAGTCGATGATACTAGTGCTATAGTCAATGTGGAGGATCCTTTAGAAGCGGTATTGTTGAACCTTGATATGAATAAGGATGAAGGTCGGGTGGAGTGTGTCAATGCTTTGCACGGAATGGGCTCTTATTCTTATGAGCCCCGTAAGCTCTCTTTGGATCTTGAGAATAGAAAGACTCCGCCAACAAAGCCCTCAATTGAGGAACCTCATGTTTTGGAGTTGAAGCCTTTGCCTTCACACCTCAGGTATAAATTCTTAAGCCCTAGTTCAACTTTACCTATTATTCTTTCATCTTGTCTTACTAACGTGCAGGTAGATGCAACACTAGAGGTGCTCCAAAGTAGGAAAAAGGCAATTGGATGAATTTTAGCTGATATTCGGGGAATAAGACCCGCCTTTTGCAAGCACAAGATTATACTTAAAGATGATGCAAAGTCTTCCGTGGAACATCAAAGGAGGTTGAACGAGGCTATGCAAGAGGTTGTCAAAAAGGAGGTGATCAAGTGGTTAGATGTAGGGGTTGTATACCCCATCTCAAATAGTTCTTGGACTTCGCCGGTGCAATGTGTGCCGAAGAAGGGTGGTATAACTGTGGTTACCAATGAGCAAAATGAGTTGATTCCCACCAGGACTGTCACCAGATAGAGGGTGTGCATGGACTACCGCAAGTTGAATAAAGTGACCCGCAAGGATCATTTTCCATTGCCCTTTCTTGACCAAATGCTAGATAGACTAGCTGGGCGTGCCTTTTACTGTTTCTTAGATGGGTACTCAGGTTACAACCAGATTTTGATTACTCCGGAAGACCAGGAGAAAACCACCTTCACGTGTCCGTACGACACCTTTGCATTTTCTAGGACTTCTTGGAAGTGTTCGTGGATGATTTCAGTAATTTTGGTGACTCCTTTGATGAGTGTTTGAAGAATCTTGACAAGGTGTTAGCCCGATGTGAAGAGACAAATCTTGTACTTAACTGGGAAAAATGCCACTTTATGGTCGATGAGGGCATTGTCCTCGGCCATAAGATCTCAAAGCATGATATAGAAGTGGACAAGGCTAAGATTGAAGTGATTTCAAAGCTTCCTCCTCCTACTTCAGTCAAGGGGGTTAGGAGTTTTCTTAGGCATGCGGGGTTCTACCGAAGATTCATCAAAGACTTTTCTAAGGTAGTGAATCCTTTGTGCAAGTTATTGGAAAAGGATTCCAAGTTCGTGTTTAATAATGAATGCATGAATGAGTTTGAACTTCTCAAGTACAAATTGACAACCACTCCTATTATTACCGCACCCAATTGGAGCTTACCTTTTGAGCTCATGTGTGACACAAGTGATGTTACGGTAGGAGCAGTCTTGGGTCAAAGAATAAACAAGAGGTTTCACCCAGTGTATTATGCAAGCAAAACAATGAATGATGCTCAAGTGAATTACACGGTGACGAAAAAAGAGTTGCTAGCAATTGTGTTTGCAATGGAGAAGTTTAGACCTTATCTCATGGGTGTCAAGGTGATAGTTCATACTGACCATGCAACACTTCGTTACTTGATGACAAAGAAGGATTCTAAGGCTCGGTTAATGAGATGGGTTCTATTCCTTCAAGAGTTTGACCTTGAGATTGTTGATCAGAAAGGGAGTGAAAACCAAGTGGCGGACCACTTGTCCCTCTTGGAGGAAGAGGGGAGGCCCCGTGATGGCATCGAAATTAATGATTCATTCCCTGATGAGCAACTCCTCTCTCTATCTGTGAATAGAATGCCTTGGTTTGCTGATGTTGCTAACATTCTTGTGACCAGCATTATCCCGTGTGAGCTCTCTTCTAACTAAAGGAAGAAGCTTAAACGGGATAGTTTGGACTACTACTGGGATGAGCCTTACTTGTTCAAAATCTGTAATGATGGTGTGATCCGGAGATGTGTTCCGAAAGAGGAGCAAATGAGTATTCTAGATGCTTATCATTCCTCTCCCTACGTTGGTCATCATGGTGGGGCGAGGACAGCTTCAAATGTGCTTAGCTGTGGTTTTTATTGGCCTACATTATACAAGGATGCAGGTGAGCTTGTGAAGAGATGTGATGAGTGTCAAAGAGCAGGTGGAGTTTCAAAGAAGGATGAAATGCCTCTCACTACTATTCTTGAATTTGACATATTTGATGTGTGGGGCATTGACATCAAGGACCCTTTGTGAGTTCATGTGGCAAAACATACATTCTAGTGGCCGTTGATTATGTTTCCAAATAGGTTGAGGTTGTGGCTTTACCCAACAACGAGGCCCAAAGTGTGGTGGCTTTTCTCAAGAAGAATATCTTTACTCGGTTTGATACTCCTAGAGCAATCATCAGTGATGGGGGTTCTCATTTCTGCAATAAGACATTTGACACTTTGCTTGCAAGGTATAGTGTCAATCACAAGGTTTTAACCCCTTACCATTGTTATACCCCATTTTAACACGGATCAAATTAGAGTATAACATATTGGTGATTCTTGAATTAATTATTAACTAAAGAGTCGCCACCTACCTATATTAAAAGGTGAGTTAGGGCACCCTAAATTATCTATTATTAACTATGTATGGTCTACTAAACATTAGAGATTCTAAGGTAAGAGTTCGATTAATCTTAAAGAGAAGGTGTAAGGCACTCCTTAAGATCCACATTAAAATGGTTTACCAACCGGACTTAAGTTAATTGATTAATGCTAAGACTTAATGTTATGTCTAAAGAGTTCTACAAGTCTACGTGCATGTAAAAAAGTAGATTAACTTAATAGAAGATTTGGTTAAACTCACGTTTTGCTCATTTTACAAAGCTAATTCCAAAAGTTCAAATAAGAAAACAATTCCATAGTTGAAAAACCAATGTTGTTGTTTAAAGAAAAGGACGACAGTCAATATTTTAAGCACACTTACAGTTCAATTCTAATACCTCAAACCTGAATCAAGCTAACCAAATTCTTAATATCCTTATGTCTAGATGTTATGTTCTATGTGATATGATGAGTACCTCTATTATTATCCATACGTAAACACCTCACTGAATTGATATAGTATCACATAACAATTAAGATTCTAACATATTAAGAAACAACATTGTGATTAACGCAGAAATCAAAAGGACAATTGACTGGCTTCTCCGCCAACATCCCACGCGGGATAATTTTGTTGTTTTATCACTACATCAGCAGTGAGAACGTAAAAAGTGTGCTGAGTCCATGCAGGTATAGTGCTGCAGCGTCGTCGAGTCTCAAAGTGGGACACTTCCGCTCCGGTGTTCATGTGAAACTAAGAAAGAAAGAAAACAAAACAATTAGAAGTGGGACATCTACATCATAAACTTTCATAAGAAATAGCTAAAGTGAAAAAAACATATTGTTATCTAATTTAAAGTCCTAATGCAGGATCTCTAAACCGAAAATAAAAATATGTGATATAACTCCTAAAGCATGACCACCAGTTAGAGGGTGCATCCCACAAAATGAAAGTTCAAATACAATTCTTTCATGGAAAAAAAGAGAAATCTTTATGGACATGGTTCATCGGGCAGTTTTGGACAAAATAACAGAACATCAACAACAAGATTTAGACCACACATGTCTAGGTAAGAGAACATTCATTAGTGCGACGCTTAATAGAAATTCCACTTCAGTAATCTTTCCTATATAACATGGTATCTAAAACATGGAATCAAATTAATTGAGACTGACATAGAGCAAGTAAAATAGATGGTCACTTCATTGCATATTTATTAATCACGTTTTTTGCCGAAATGTGACCAGAATAACAATAACCTAAGAACTATCTCTTTAGATAAAATAGGAGACCTTAAATCATAACTTCTAGCTATATGAAACAAATAATATCACATTGACAGCAAAAGCAAAAGAAAAATAATAATGAAAAGACAAGAAAAAAACTGACCTTTTATGGGGCAGTGAACTGTAGGCTTTGAGGTCTCAGATCCACTACTCTTCACTACTAAACTGAAATTTAGAACTTGAATGTAAATTGAAGCATGAATTTTTTTTTTTGGTGATTCAAGCCTGGTTTTTACCTGTGTTCAAGCTTGGTTTAGGCTGAAGGTTTTAGGAGTATTTATAGGCGAAATCAATATAGGGTTCGAATTTCTGAGCGAGATTTGAAAATCAAAGAAAAGGGGGTCACGGGTTCGGCTTCAGTCTCTGAATTGTAGCCGTTTGAGAGTCAAATCTCTGAAAAGTGTAGAAGAATCTGATTTATTCAAAAGTTCTTTGGCCTCTTATTCTTGACCAAATCTTGTGATAGAGATGAGAGAGGAAAGCGTTGGAGAGACGTTATGGAGTTACCAAGGTTTGCACAAAAATGGTAGAGCATCCCTCACTTAGGTTTGAAAAGCTTTGGAGTTTGCTAAAAATGGCCATGTGAGATAGATGAACGAGAGAGGGTGACTGCTATAGAGAAAAGGAACTAGGGTTAGGTTTAGTTGGGCTGGCAGCTTTAGATTATAGAAATGCTGGGTTGTTGGGTGTGTTTTCTGGGCTATTGAGGAGTGGGCTTAGAATACAAATGGACTACATTAATTGGAAGAAATTTGGTGGGTCACTATTGGACTAGTTAGAATGACTATGGGCTAGATATATTAGGCCACATTTGAATGACCTTTTTTCTCCTTCAACTAATTTCTTTGGGATTCTTTGTCTTAATAATTTGGACTAAAATTGACCACTTTTAAAACATATATATAGTTAACTAATAGAAAAATCTATTACTGAAATATTTGAAAGCATTACTATAATATTATTTTAAAGTAAAATTATTGAAAAATACTACATAAAATAATATGTCCAAAGTATTAAAAATCAAAAAGCATAAAGAAATTAATTGGAGGAAAAGTAGGACAAATTGGATGTCAACAACCATCCTCAAGCTAGTGGGCAAGTTGAGGTCTCCAACATGGAGATTAAGAGCATATTGTCAAAGACTGTCAATGCAAATGGGACCGACTGGTCAAAAAAACTAGATAATGCTTTGTGGGCTTACAGGACTGCTTACAAGACTCTGATTGGTATGTCTCCATACCGGTTGGTGTTTGGGAAAGCCTGCCATCTCTCAGTTGAGTTAGAGCACAAGGCCATGTGGGCCTTGAGGAAGTTAAATCTTGAATGGGATGTTGCATCAAATCTTCGGGTGGAGCAACTTAATGAGCTTGATGAGTTCCGGTTTCATGCCTATTCTAGCTTGTCCTTGTATAAGGACAAGATGAAGTACTTACATGACAAGTATGCCCGTAGCAAGGAATTCAAAGTAGGTGACTTGGTTCTCTTATTCAACTTCCGGTTACGACTGTCGGGAAAGCTCAAGTCAAAATGGAGTGGACCTTTTGAGGTGGTACTTGTGAGTCCGTTTGGTGCTCTTGATTTGAAAAATTAAATTGGTGAAATATTCAGAGTTCCAGAGTGAAGCACTATCTTGGCAAGTTTGATGATAGTCACGTGGTGGCAATGATCCATCTCAAGTTATTGATGGTAACATGCGTCGTGTCGCGACGTTAAATCAAGCGCTTCTTGGGAGGCAACCCATGTGTTTTTCGTCTTTTTTTGATTTACTTTGTAGTGTAAGATTTGTTTTTGAACTAACTGATTGTGAGATGTGTGTAGGAATGTTTGATGTAGTGCAGGACTAAGTTAGAAAAATTTGTCACTCTCTAAAGTTGGACCGTTGACAACGCTCCATTTTCGCAGTTATCAGTGGCCTTATCGCGGAGGCAAAAATTGGTAGCGAATGTGGGATTGGAAAGCCCAAAATGAGACTTTCACTTAAGTTTCCACCACTCCGCAGTGCTATTTTACGCTGGGAGCAGTCCTTTACCGTGGTCGCGTACCATTTACCGCTCTCAGCAGTAGTCTCAGAAAAGCAGTCCTTCTGTTCGTCATAAGCGCGGACCGCGGTGATTTTTCGCGGCCGCACCAGGTGAGTTGTGTGGGCCCCTAGGTGTTTTCTATAAATAGGACCTCAAGAACCCTTTTACACTTTTCGATCTTTTCTCTTTCAAAGTAACAATTTCACTGTTCACGTTAGCCCTAATCTATACAAACACAATCAAAGTTCATTTTTCACCACTCATCTCACATCTGGGAATTTCACTCATTCATTAGTCTTTAATTTTGTACTTGTTTTTTTTAATTGTTAGTTTTTTTACTCCTTCTTATTTTCTTTCAATTTTGACCTAGGGTTGTTTAGTATTAATTAGATTAGGCTTAAAATAGTTAGGATTTATTAATGAATACCTAGTGGGGTTAACAATGTAGATGATATTGCTAAATGCATAACAATTTGAAACCCTAGGTTGACTCAGCCTGATTTTGACGGCCGCAGTTGATTTTTCGCTATCAGCGCTGCTGAGTTATCTCTGAGTTGGAAATATTGATGACCACAGTCAGCGGTGAAAATTTCTGCTGACAGCGATCCAACCTCCGCGGTCGCGATGCTTTTCTCGCAGTCTGCGGTGCTCAAGTTCAGAGAAGTAAACATAAGGGTTCGCGGCCGCGGTTGATTTTTCGCGGACGGCGGTGCAAACTCTGCGGTCGTGCCCAATTTTCCGCGCTCAGCGGTAGTATAGAATTAGAGGGTGGGTAGTCTGATACCCACACATCCGCAGCCGCGATGCATTTTCCGCGGTCAGCGGTGATCATTCCGCGACCGCGCTTTATTTTCCGCTGTCAGCGGTCTGCAAGTTTTTCATGCACTGTAAATTGTTCTTATGCTTTTCTTCAATGCCTCTTCTAGTACCAGTACTAACACTCTTCCACTGATTATGTTTGCAGACAATGATTAAATCTAGAGGTGGCTGCGAGAAACAAAAGGGGAAAGCAGAATCCTTCGGGGTAAGGAACGAGGAAAATTAAATTGACCCCAGCAATTTGGAAATCAATTGGGGAAATGAGAAAGAACATCAAAGCTGCAAATAGAGCTACTTCCCACTTAGAGGGAAGTGACTATGTCCCCTCCCATGAGGCCTCCGAGGGTGACTCTATGCCAACACATATGCTAGACTTCCCGGGGAGACTCAGGTTGATTGATGAGCCTACACCCCTAGCCTCTCATACTTCTCATGCCTCTTCTGAGTCGTCTGATGGCTCAGCGAAGAGTGGTGAGTCCTCAGCTTCAGCCTCACCCACAACTTCATCACTGGCACAAGATCCTATAGATGTAGATGCCGGGTGATGGGAGAGGAGGTGATACCCAAACCGGAGGTATGAAAAGGACCAGAAACCCGGAGGTATGGCAACAGAGGTTTGTCAGTGAGATGGCATACCATAAATTCAGGGAGTGGTGGCCTCAAAAGTCACTCATTTATGAGCGCCAATTCATAGAGTGGGATCTTCTGCCCCACAACCCTAATGTGAAGCAGCACTTCAATGAAAGAGTGGGATGGGAGTACTTCACTAGCAAGGTGCCGGATGCTAATGAGCACCTAGTCAAGGAATTCTACGCCAACGCCTCCCATATCAAAAAGGGCACAAAAGTGACTAAGATACGGAACCTGAAGGTCAAATTTGATGGGAAACGATCAATGATTACCTGGGATTCAATTATGAAGATGAGTCACTGTACTTGGAGAAAGTGGCTACGGATGAGGCGGCCCACCCGTGGTTAGCATCACTTCTGGCTCTCTCGGATACTACTCCAGCATGGTTGAAAGTAGGGGTTCCTATCTTGAGGAACACCCTAAAATTTGAGGCAAAGGGTTGGGAAACCTTTGTATGTAGCAAATTAGACCCCACTACTCACGACAACACCATATCAGTTTCCCGGGCGATTATAGTGGAGGCTATCATAGCAGGGTTCCCGATCAATGTCGGGAATATCATGTCTAGGGTGATCAACAGGGTGGTCAACAAGGGTGATAGATCTTACCCCTTCCCGAACTTCCTCACCATGTACTTGGAAGATCAGGAGGTGGAGAAAAGAAATTTCGATGTCATAGTAAAGCCCAAGAAGCCCTTTTCATGGTACATCCTTTAGGGTCCAGGCAACCCCAAATCTAAGCGATCTAAGGGAAAAGCTAATACTTCTACGGGCCAGTCTGAAGAACCAATAGCGGTAGTCACTACTTCATAGCCTCTCACTGCCATACCGAATCTAGCCTCAATACCATCTAATTCCATGCCGTCAGTGCCATCCTTCTTAGCATACCTGTTGATCGCTCAGAGGTTAAACCAAACACTCTCCAGCATCAACAACTGGATGCATGCAACAACTTCTAAGCTGCCTGTGCTATCCAGTTCAGTGGCAGCCCAGTTAGTTCCCGCACAGCCATAGGTGCCAGCTTCAATAGAGGAGTCTCTCAAAGAGCTTCTGGATAACCAGAAGACGCTCTTGGAGAACCAAAAGCTTATCATGGATGCTCTTGCAGTTCAAGGAAAAACACTTAAGGAGCTGAGCAAGCAAACAAAGAAGCTGAAAAAGACTTGGGCCTCGAAGGAGTCGGTAAAACAATTGAGGGGAGAGGTGGAGAAGATGAAGTCAGCTGGCGACCTACCATTGGAGCTACTATTATAGGACTAGCTTCCAGCAGCTCAGACAGAGCAGGTTCAGGAGAAGGAGACTGAGGGAGAGCCAGGAGGAGGAGAGTGATGCCCCGGGTTGATGATGTAGAGATTGAGCTGGAGGATCGTGAGGGAGGTGCCTCTGGCCAGCCACAAGTCCCCGAGCCAGGTGATCCAGGGACCCAGCCATAGGATCCCATGCAGAAAGAGGACTCATAGGGAGTTTTCTTTACTCTCTACCCTTCTTTTTGATCTTATTTTTGGTTAGTTAGCATTGAAGACAATGCTAGTTTTTATTTGAGGGGGTGGTCCTACTTTGATGATTTGGTAGTTGGTTTGTAATTATGATACTAATTTTTTTATGTTTATTTTTCACTTTTGGTATGTATATAATTTTACCATTTATTTCACTTTTCGTTATTTTTCAATCTTGGTCTGTATATAAAGTTACTCTCTCATGTATATATTCATTCCCTCTTATGTATATTCATCTAAAGCCCCTATTGTACATATTTAGTTTACTTTCCGCATTTTACTTCATAACTTCTTTTACAATTTTCCTTAATAGTATAGCTTCTTATTTCATTTAGTAGCTTCTTTTTCGGTTCATAGCTTCTTATTTTACAAGTTTTTGTGATCAATAAGCCTTTAGTTTTCTTAATGCCACAGTTCTTTCCAAAGGTGGAGTTTGTGTGAACCGGGTGGCTCTTCCCGATGATGGATGGCATGACAACCTTCTTAAGGGTTTGAGTCTGTTTTCTTTTCTTTTTTGTGTAAATAGTAGCTAGTGAACAACGGTGCCTCAGGCAAAGCTTCACTTGGGCCTAACACATTTACCTTTGACCTTATGGTTAAAAATAAATTGGTGCGTATATGATGGTGATAGTTGTGACCTTGATACTCTTGTGTTGACTAAACAATCATCAAGTGGTTTCTCGGAACTATTTGTGTTGCTTAAATCTTAGCTAAGGTTGTTGTGGGCCCTCGACTCTGTCTCTTTAGCAATCCTATAGCTTGTATGGTGAAATATTGATTTGCAAGTCCAAGTCCCGTTCCAATGAGTCTAGAACTTGCCCTAAATGTTCGTCTAGGCGAAATCCTAAGTGTAGCTCGACTTGAGAAGTGATTATAGGCTCTCCTTGATCCTAATTGAGATTTGAAAACATCCATAGCCTACCAATGATGATATCCCTAGTCAACCCCGTTGAGCCATAAACCCTTATTCTTTTAAAAACCATGATACAAGCTTTTATCCGTTCTAAAATGATCCTCTCTTGGCACCCGATCTTTCCTTAGCACAAGGCAAAAACATAAGTTTGGGGGGAGAGACGAGGAATACAAAAGTGATAAAAGATACAAAAAGGAAGAAAAGGAAAGGCAAAAAGAAAAAGAAAGAAAAGCCAAAAAGTCAAAAAGAAAGTGAACAATGTAGAAGAAATTAAGGGATTCAATAAATGCAAAAGATGAATGGCGTGGAAAGATTAGAAAGGAGAAAAAGGATTGAAATGAACAAGAAAGAGTAACAGTGCATCTCTCTAGCCCTAAGGAAGAAGTAAATGACTCAAAGAGTCAAGAAAATGTGTATCAAAATGAAGCAAATGAAGAGCTTAGGGAAAGATGAAGCCTTCTTAGACCAATATATCCTACCCTGAACCAAAAGCCTTTATTACATGCCCGCAAAAGCCCTATTGTCACAACCCTAAACTCAGACCCGGTCGTGATGGCGCCTCTCGTGAAGACAAGGCCAGCCGACACAACACCCAGTTAAATTAACCGATAATACTTCATAATTAAGTCATTAATAATGATAAATCCCATAATAAAGTGACATACATCAACTGCGGAAAACCAAACACAACCCGACATCGGGGTGTCACCAGTCATGAGCATCTAACATAAGTCTAGGAATACAGAAAATGGACTACATAGTCTATTACAAAAATCCAGTACAAGGGAAAGAAATCATGATAAGAGGGAGAAACACTGGGCTGTGAACGCCGTGCAACTACTTAGTGGACTCCGAAAATGTGCTAGAAGCTATCAACCTCGCTAGCAGGACCTGAAGCTCCTGAATCTGCACACAGGGTGCAGGGAGTAATGTGAGTACTCCGATTCAGTGAGTAATTATAATAAATGAAGACTGAGCGATAGGAAATCACGTAAAACAAAACAACATGCTATAAAGAAGCGATGTAAAAACCAATAAAAGGAAAAGAAACAATGAAATCTTATCAAAACACCTTAGTTCAGAATAAGCTTCTTTAAAACACTTTTTAACAGTTAAACAAGTAAATGGTAGGCAACTAGAAGAGATAAACACATAAAAACCACCCCTCGGGCACAATACAAATAGAACTAGCCCCTCGGGCAACAACATGGAACAACACCAGCCCCTCGGGCAATATCTCATATCACAATGGGTACCCGCGCTCACTGGAGGTGTACAGACTCTGGGAAGGGACCCTTATGGCCCAAGCGCAATATCAAGCCATCTCGTGGCATAATCAATAGGCTCTCGGCCTCATATAAAGCCACTTTATGGCATGCAATCTCAGGCCCTCGACCTCATAATCATAAATCAGTGTATCACTACTGCGGCATGCATCCCGACCCAAAAGTATCCTCACAATATAGACCCTCGGCCTTACACAGTCAGAATCACATAAGCCACTCGGGCAACCATAAAACATGATGCTCAGCCCAAAATATCATTTAATGTGTTAAAACAGAGTAAACATGACTGAGTTATGAAAACAATATAATATAGCATGACTGAGTACATATACTAAAATCAAAACAATGAGCAAATAACAGTAAAAATTCCCTAAGGGTCCAAATAGTTGGCACAAGATGTGCCTATAACCAACAAATTCCAACGCCTCGTAGCACGTAAAGGTAACTTATAGATCTCTCCAGGTCACTAATAAGCTCAACAACAATCGAATCAACACATCCATCAATAATACAACTGGGAGTCAACCAAGCCGACTCAAGTTGGAACTCACAACCACGTTGGCCTGCCAATGAACCCCTTATTAAGGAATCCCTAAATTTGTTCCTTCAATTCCTTTAACTCTGCCGGTGCCATACGATACGGTACCCAGCACCAAATGAATACCGAAATCAACAACCCTGTTCGACGACATGCCCGACAGCAGGATACATATCCGAAAAACCCCTCATCACCGGAACTGAAACAATGGTAGGAGTCTCTGCATTGATATCCATGACGAAGGCCAAATAGGAAAGACAACCCTTCCCAGCCATCCGCTGGGTCTTCAAAAATAAAACCACCCTACTGAGAACATAATCCGTCGAACTTTGCCACTCAATCCATAGCATCCCCGACGTTGCCAACGCCGCTGCCTTAATGTAATAGTCCAGAATAATACGACATAAAGACAACCATTTTATACCCAATATCACCTCCATAACCTAACATACCAAGCAACAAAGGTCCACTCGGGTCTCCAAACCCCCCATAGTTACCACACAAGGCCGATACACGTGGTCCACAACCACGACCTAACCTGTCTATGAGAACTCCCAGTCTCCAACTCCATATAGCACACGAATCACCATATCTGATCCCAACTTCGTTGTCCGAATATACAACACACCTCTAATACCCAATCATCCCATGAGAGGTATTACTATAATTCTTCTGTGCCATCAAGCAAACTCGAATATCAGTAGTCGATCCATCAAGAGAGTGCCACAATACTAATAATGTATCCTCAACTCAAACACATCGCCCTTTCTAAAATGTATACCGTCCTCAAGCCACACCAATCTGTGACCTCATTTATCTAGTCATCTGAAACTACCCATTCTATCTAAAGATTTGTGACGTACCTTTCAAATTTGAACCGTGACTTTACACATGCAAATCTCAATACTACACAACATATCGCACTTACCATATCATTCTAGGATACAAATGAGAACTTCATACCCCTTCCGGGCCACAAGCAGCTATGTACTCAACTAGCCAAGAAATTTCCATTGATCCCGTCTAGAAGAAAATCACTACACATCCCATGCTCCTCACACTCGTAGAAAATACGCATCTCTAACCGTGGTAGAAACCATCAAGAACTCTTCGAATTCCATTTGCACAAAACTAAACCGTCAGGACTGAATCCTTCTAACTCAACCAAGATACGCAGGCCACTAAAACCCAAGAGCATTACCGCGAAACACCTGTAGAAACTTATTACCTCGTAAGCACCCAAAGAACTAGTCATATCCTTACCATGCCGATCCGACCTACTACCAAGCTATCCTGTCTATCCGAGTTTCCTTCTGATTTACCTTCAACTTGATACTCCTTCTTGCTACAACACCATAATTCCTCAACCCAGACTCACCACACGAGACCCAAGCATAAAACCACACAGTCTAAGGCTCATAAGCCGCTAAGTACTCTCTTAAATATTCCCAAAAGCACCACGTTCAAAACACCTACCCGGAAGAGACTTCTTGCGAATCCAAAGTCATTACCTTCACCTTTCTGATACTGCTATACAGAATCCCCTAATGATATAGAAATATCACGAGTCTTGATACCCTCCAATGCAAACCTCAGTTTCTAGCCAAACATACAACCTGAAAATCTCCAATTATTACATGTAAATCTCGAACCCACTAGAACTATTTTCGAGAATCATCCACTCTACTCAAACCTCAATTAGACCGATCAAATGAACCGAACAACTTGTGCCTCATTAACACTCCAATACCGCAGGATGTAACATCACCTACAACCAAGCAACTTCCTCCTCTATGCACCACACATCCTTTACCAATAACCACTCAAGACATTCTGTGATTCTCATACACCCATTGAAGCATAATATAACCTGTCTAAATTTTCCTTTACTCGAGCCATCCTCGGTCCAAATCTCCATAAGCCATAACTGATTCACCAGCACGCCTCAAACGGGAACCAACATAGCACATAATCGTGCAATCAACTAATCAATCGCAGACTCCCCCACTTGGCTCAAAGCCATAGATCAAAACACACAATAACTCATAATGCATATACTCTATTACTGCCATAATACCATAGTGAGATTAAACACAATCCTTCATAAGGTCGTGAAACACAGACCATCTGGTACATTAAATCTTCTGCAAATCTCGTATTCACCCTCATAATAGTCAAGCCCACTCTCTTAGGCGACCCAAATTCAAATTGCAACACATATCTTCCGCTGGTAACAAAGATCTTCCAATAAACGACATAAAGGATCACACAAACTTCGGAACAATCCGTAGGATATAACCCACCTACTTCGCCTCAAACTAACATCTCTTTGTACCCTTCCACCAGCATAAACATTTCGCAGTCACTTAATCTTCTTGAGTCAGAACTCATATCGCAACATGAAATTTACTTCAGTCCCCAACTATAAAACATGAAAAGATTCTTGACACACCCATAACTCGGGACTATACATCAAATCAAGATGGAAATCAAGCACCAAATAGTTCTTACTGCCCCCAAGCAGACCCTTCTTGCCCCATTCAAAACATATGAACACATCTCACAGTCACCTCATACTCATCACATAGCTATCCAGTCATCACTCCGACTAATCGGGACACTATCGGGCATACAAATCCAGAAGCACGTGCTTGTGAGCACGTAATTTTTTCCCTATATGAATTATTCCCATAAATTCAAAACAAAATAATTTCTTTTCATTATTTGCAATTTTTGTGGATTTTGTGGCATTTTCTGATAATTGTTTGCATTTGTCTGTGCATTTTTATTTTGTTTAATTAATGAAAATACAAAATATCACGCATTGCATTTAGGATTTAATTTTACATTTTTATATTATTAGTAAATTAGTTTGAAAATCACAAAAAAATAGTTCATTTTTGCATTTTAACTCCTTAATTTGGATTTTATACTTTTTCTTTAAATTTAGGATTTAATTAATTATTGTAAATACTATGATGAGTGATTAATCTAATTGGGGATATTAATTTAGTTTAAAAATTAATTAAAGATTTTATTTTTAATTTGAAAAGAAAGGATTTGAAATTGAAAAAGAAAAAGAATTGAAATAAAAGAAAAATCCGAATTTTGGGCTGTTACAATTGAGTTTGTCCCAGGACCAAGTGTTAAACACCCCTGAAACCCGTCAAAGTTGAGGCCCAAGACCACCCGGACTCGGTCCAAGCTTCCCCTTTAATCAAACGACTTCGTTTGGATTGTAGAATCTGAGCCATTGATCTCCCCTTGATCAAACGACTCAGAACTGAAGCTTCATAAGTATATTAGTGTCCAAACTCAACCCCCTACCCCCTCTCATCGTCCCAGCACACCCTCAGAGAACCCTCATCGCCTCCGCCGTGAGCCGCCTGCCGGAAATCGTCTCCGCCGGCGGCGTTAGTCCAATCAATACCAAATTAACACCATAGATTCCCCTCCTTCTCCTCTTTCCAAAACTCCAAATCCCCACTCTTAAATCCCAGCCCAGCCTCTCGAATCTTGAATCAAAAAGAACGACCAAAACCCTAACTCATCAAATCGGCCCCAAAATTACAACCCATGAGCTCCGTGACCCCCTCTTCCTAAATCACAGACCAGCTACCCTCGAATCGGCCCCAAGCTCCTCAAATCTTAAATCTAAGTCAAGCCCTAAAATCCAAAAAAAAACCTCGAGTTCAAGATTTCAGTAAGGATTTAGGTCTAGTTCGACTTTATTCATGTGTTCTTTATAAGAACACATGATTAATGTCAAACTTGGTAGGAAAATTTGAAGGTTCAAAGTTTTTTTTTTGTATTTCTTACGGTCCAGGCCATGGTTAGGTATTTTGTTCTTTACCTTTTAAGTGTTAATTTTCATGTGCATTTCCCTTCTCATCCTACTCTGTTTCTTTTGTTTGTATTTTGATTTTTTCTGTTTTTCCGTTCTTGCAATCATTTCTGCATGTGTTTCTTTTTAAGTTAAGATTAATGGTTAGTTTTTAGGTTCGTCATTTTTATTTGAATTCGTTAGGTTAGCTCGTTTGATTGTTCCCTTTAGTCTTGGGCTGGTCGAAAGCATTTGGTCCAAAAGGCTGAAATCCTAATTGCCTTTCATTTTTCTGCCTTCTTGATTCTTCTGAGTTTCTGACTTGGACCTGGGACCAAAAGAAAGGGACTAGCCCGGGTTTTCGAAGGCCCATATCTGGTTCACCTTGGGTCAGCATTGACCCATACTCATTGGGTTCAAAAGGGAAATAACAGGGGCATGGGGGTTAGTTTGGATATTTGTTTGAGGGAATCACTCTGATAACAGAATAGGGAAGCTTCTAGGAAGCTGGGGTGGGGGGCTATTTTGGATTCTGGAAATTAAAACTAAGGGCACCTAGGCTAAAATGAAAACTTCAAAAGGGGCCAAGTGCAAACTTGATTTTCTTTAAGATACCCTAATAGCTTACCTATAAAGGCATCCTAACTTGACACTCAAGTCAGAAATTCAGAGATAACAAATCCAGAAAAAAAAACATCTGAAAATTTCAATAAAATCACTGTTTCATTGAACTTCTCCTGTGATTTTTGAAGTTTTCATTTTTTGATTCATCTGGGGTGGAAATGGATTGAATTTGGGTTTGTAAAGGTTTGATTTGAAGCTTGCTGGGTGATTGTTCGATTGAACTATTTTTTAGACTGTTGAATATCTTGTTTCTGGTTTGAAATTGGTTTTACTGGTTATTTTCTGCTGCTGAAGTTCTGGTTCTGTTGTTGCCTACTATTCCCTCACCTCTTTTTCCCTTTCAAATTCCAGTTACATGTTCTTGAGACTCATACAATGTGATACTCAAACTGACGATAAACAGAATCCTGAAGTTTTAATAGTAGTCTAATGGTCCATAGCTTAATTTCATTTCCTTTATGAATGTCTTCTGATTCATGTTCTTCCTACATGTTGTATGTTCACTTTAGGATTGAATATGGTTCTGTTGAAGTGTAGGCGATTCAGAATACTTTAGACCATACATAGTATGTGTTAAATGAGCCATTAATTGTATCTTATAACTCATTATGGAATTTAGGTGCAAAAGACTGCATTAGAGCTATCTTGTTGTATGATTCATTTAAGAGGATGTGATATATGTGTTGTGCTTAAATAACTTTCTGAAATAGCTAATCAAATGGGGTATACTAGCTATTGGATGGCGTTGAGATTTGTCAATACATGTTTCACTTGTTAATTATGGTTGTTCGCATTAGCATAGATTCGATAGTGAGTCTATGACCGTTAGCTTTGTTTTTTTAAATGGTTATGAGCTCATTGAGCTTTGGGCGATGAGGTCTCTTGCAAAGAAAATGACACGTTGTTGATACATGGGCTTGCTTCTTGAGCCAGATCTGAGGCTGGCCCATTTGACGCCAGTTATGGCTTGCCCAGTTTGTTTGGAGGTGTGTCTTTGGACATTCATCTCACATTAAGAATTTGGGCTCAATCTGGGCCCAGAATCTTAAAATGCAGTCGGAGGTATAAAACGGTGAACCTTGCATCATGCGTTTTGCTTAACTGGCCCAATCACTCATCGTTACAATTTGATTTAACCCGGTTTCGTGAATTTGATTCGCTAATTTTCTATGCCTTTTTATCAGTTAGCCAAGCCCTTTAATAATCGAGACAAGCCATATTATGTAACTTGAATAGTCTATGGCCCTCCAAATATAATTTGAATTCCCTTTTAAAATTGGATTTGAGGTGTGCCACGCCAAAAAAACTCTTGAAATGCGTGACCCTCGCTTAATTGTTTCTTTTAAAGTCCTTAGAATTCGAGGCATGCCATTTAGCTAATTTTTATGGCCCCCGCAA
This sequence comes from Nicotiana sylvestris, assembly GCF_000393655.2. Lineage (NCBI taxonomy): Eukaryota > Viridiplantae > Streptophyta > Magnoliopsida > Solanales > Solanaceae > Nicotiana > Nicotiana sylvestris. Next base: position 107,635,822 of record NC_091060.1, on the reverse strand, counting down.
AGTTGCTAACGCGTAGTTGCTCTAGGCGCGTCATTTTAATAAAATTACCTTCCTAAATTTGGGTGCGCATTTATGTGACCCAAATCCAAATCTCAACAATATTAAAATATGTCAAAGACCACGGGTGCATTTATGTGACGTGGTTCAAGACGTGTTTTAATAACGTTGCAATCTTCCTAAAAATGAATAAAAACGGTTTAAAACTAAAATTTGCACATAGGTTCACAATTGTTTAAAATCGGATAATTAAGCCGAATATAATAGTTGAGCGACTGTGCTAGAACCACGAAACTCGGGAGTGCCTAACACCTTCTCCCGGGTTAACAAAATTCCTTACCCGAATTTTTGGTTTGCGGAATGTTAAACAGAGTCAATTTTTTTCTCGATTCTGGATTGAACCGGTGACTTGGGACACCATAAATCTCCCAAGTGGCGACTCTGAATCTTTTAAGAATAAATCCCGTTTCGATTGTCACTTAAATTGGAAAAACTCCCTTATATATACCCTTACGGGGGTGTAGGAAAAAAGGAGGTGTGACACCTCTGGCGACTCTGCTGGAGATCGAACCCAGAATCTCTGGTTCAGGGTTCAGAATTCGAGCTTAAATGAATTGTTATATTTGGCTTTATTTATTATCTATGTTATTACATGTTTGGGACTAATGTGCTAAATGTTGCTTTTACCGCTTTGATATTATCTAAAACTGTATATAAACTGCCATGAAACCTTTCTCTTCTCATCTTAGGGGATGTGCTCGCTGGCCGAGACTCCCTATTCTGTTAGTGTCATACCTTGAAATAAGAAAGAGGCTCAGACAAGTTACAAAGCCGGATGACCTTTTGGTTCCCGATACGTAGCCCCTTCCTCGGCTCGAGTTGTCCGTTCGGGTACACAGTCTAGAACAAATACCCAGGTTTTGAACCTAGAATAACTCAGCCTCATGCCGGATCCCTAGTAGGAACATTTGTTTGCATCATATGCATTTGACTTTGGAGACTCAACACAGGGGTTGGGTCTGTCTAGGACAGGTGTACCCGAAATGTAAAGACCATTAGGATGCATCTTACTTGCTACTTGCACATTCATTTGCTTCGGATTTGCATGTTGACCGGCTTACAAGGAAAACTTAGATGGTTGAGAGGGATAAGTGCCTGTTTTGAAAAACCAATGTCTCAAACATACCGAAACTCTGCCGAAATTTTGAAAAAAAAAAGAATTTTGTAGTTTTCAAAGAAAAGAAAAGAAAAGGAAAATCTTTGTGTTTTAGAAAGGAAAAATAGTTGGTTTTATTTTGACAAATTTGCCTTAACTATGCCAGTTTGATTCTCATAGGATGTGAGATATGTAGGCAACCCTCATCGGGTCCAACTTCTTTCTGCAAAAATTGCCCAAAAGAAACAAAAAGTTTTACTTTTATTTGAAAATAATTAGGGTGATGCCATTCTTGTCAAAAATAGACGAATGTCCCTAAAAGGGCGCCGGAAGGCTGCTTTTGCAAGAACAACCACCTGTGGCCATTTTTCAAGGTTTTCACTGGTTAGCCAACACAACCTTAAAATCCTCGTCTCCGAGGTGCTGAAAGGCCGTATTTGCAAAACCGGATTTCATTCAATTTGAAAAAAAAAGTGTCAATTTGTTTTTGAGTTAATTGAATCATGATTTTTGCGTAACCACCCTAATATATGTGCAGAATGAGCACAAGTCAGAATTTGCCAATAACAATCGTGAACAAGATCCTTTGGAGTTGCATATGTGGTGGGATAATCTGGGTAAATTGGGACAAGACACAATCAATCTATACTTGGGAGGCCTCACTTGGTTGCTAAAGATTAATCCTTGGGGAGACATCATAAAGGCGTTGGTTTCATTTTAGGACCCGACCCACTACATATTTCATTTCTCAGATTTTGAACTTACCCCAACATTGGAAGAAATAGCCGGATATATTAGGAATCTCAAAGTTCCCCTGAGACACCAGTACCTGATTTCTCCAAGGGTCGTAGCCGTACACAAGTTCTTAGACTTTTTGAAAATAAGTAGGGGGTCCACAACCCAGACTTGGCAGCTAGTTTTTGTACTTTGTAGTTTATATACAACAGATATGGTCATATAAGAGGGTTCAACAAGCCGGAAAATAAAATTTGTAGCAAAGGAAACCGCCTTAAGTGGGAAGAACACATTTGTTTTGCATTTATGGTGGTCTTTTTGGGACTTTTGGTGTTTCCTAGAAAAGATGGGAATATTAACATACGAGTAGCCGGAGTTGTCAGCACTTTGCTTACTCAGGCCAATAACACCCTCGCACCCATGATAGTAGCTGAAATCTTCCGTGCTCTCACAGCCTGCAAAGCCGGAGGAGACTTTTTCAAGGGGTGCAACGTGTTGTTGCAGATGTGGATGATCGAACACTTATGCCATCGTCCTCAATTTATGAGTTATGGGTCGATAGAGAAAACATGCATAGAAGAATTTTACACAAGGGTTAACGGGATCAGCATGTCGGGGGGGGGGGGGTCACAGAGTGGGTAGCGCGCTTCCGTTCCATCACTGCAAACTAAATAGAGTGGACATTTGGATGGCTGTCTGTGGATGAGGTCATATACATGCCAGCCACCGGGCCTCATTTCCTCCTGATGGGACTCAGGAGTATCCAGCCTTATGCTCCATATCGGGTTTTGAGATAGCTGGGGAGATGCTAGATAGTTCCGAAAGATGAAGATCTTAGTGACCAAGTAGTCGAGATTGGACCTAACGGTCAGTTTCATGAAGCAGCAGTCCGCCAAATTTGGAGCGAATGTCAATACTTAACAGCCAATACCTGTGTACGTGATCGATCCAAAGGTGAGTTTCACCAGGGTACCTTGCTTGGTATAGGAGAGAAATTGAGTTTGGGAGGCCGGCTAAAAGACCCCATCTTTTGGAATTCGTCGAGGCGTCATAGGAACAATGGGCTTGGTTGACTAAGGAGAATGAGGACAGGGCCACAATAGGAAGGTTGGAAAAACAAGTCAAAGAACTTCAATTCAAGAATAGCTTGCAAGCAGCGGCAGACGAAGGTGAAAGAAAAGGCTAGCCAAAGAAAATGAGGTCCTTCGAACCCAAATTCAGAAAATGAAAATAGCGGCAGAAAACCCCGCCCGAAGTGCCAAAGATGAAAAACTCATAAGTAACCTGAGGCAGAAAGTAAGTGACTATAGTTTTGATTTGAACAAGGTAGAAAGTGAACTAGTCAGGGTTCGAAAGCAATTGGCTAAACACGCAGATGAACGAGCACGCCTGGTTAAGCAGTTGAAAGAGAAGTACGACAATGAGGTCGCGGGATTAAAGAAAAGGGTCATCGCCATGGAAAACAAAATGATCAAACAGGCGAAAGACTTCAAGGTTGAAAGGGAACATTGTTATACAACATTGGCACAATTAGAAATAGATTTTCAATAACTTCAGGAGCAGAATCATGCGGCCGAGCAAACTTTGGAAGCCAGGACCCAGCAGATCGGGCGTTTGTTGCAAGGAAAAGGTGTCATAAGAGAAAGAAATAAAACCATCGTCGATTACATTGTTGTGAAGTGCCAAGCCTATGAGGATATGACTCGCACCACCTTCTTCGCGGCAGTGATGACATTTGTTAAACAAATAATGAGTGACTTGGATCGACTTCAAAGGGATCTTGCTTATAGGCCTACGATGAGACCGAATGATGTCCCGCGGGCACCAGGAGCATTAATGTATTCATGATTTTTTCATTTGAGTCTATATTTCCTTTTCTGTTAGAGTCCGTCAGTTGTTTTGAGTCTGTATTTCCTTTTTGCTGGAGTCTGTCAGTTGTGTTCGAGTCTGTATTTTCTTTTGATTATGATAGTTTATTTCTGGAGTCTATATTTCGTCTTTTTATCAGTGTCTGTTAGTTTCCCTTGGAGTCTGTTAGTTCTGAGTCTTTGTAATCAAAGCATTTGCATTTATGAAAATTGAAAATCCCAAAAAATGTTTTTCTATTTACTTTCACACTTATCTCCCAGAACTACACTCGGTCTGATTCATGCGGGGTCATGATACGTAGGAAATCTCCATAGGATTCGAACATAACCAAAAAAAAGGAGAGAAGAAGAAGAAAAATGAAAAGAGAGAGGAAAAACAAGGGAGTAAAAGAAAGGAAAAGAGAGAAGAATAAGAAAACTAAGAGAAAGAGGCAATGGCAAAACCAGAGGGAAATGGGAGGATGAAAACAAAGAAAATCAAAAGCCAGGATTTAAAAAAAAAAGAGAAAAAGAAAGAAAGTTGCAAATGGAAAAGCCGGGATGACGCAAGCAGCCGATCAAATGCATGATAGAAACGGTTAACTGCTTAAGTGCATTCATTCCCCAAATGTATGGTTACCAATTTGTTAAAGACCTAACCACTAACAATGTTGTTGTTGATGTATTGAGTCCAGGCAGGTGGTTAGTTGATTGGCATTCTGGCAACTCACTCATACAACACCCGATCAAAACATAGGCTGAATATGGCCAACCAAGAACCGGAGACAAGTATTGTCGACCCGTCAAAAGAAGTGGAAGAATTGGATGTTAATGTGATGAGGGGAGAGATGTATAAGTTAAAACAACAAATGGCTGAAATGTACCAAGCCTGGGGAAAGGGGCATCCACCACCGATTTATCTCGCCAACCCTGCTTATATCCCACCATTGGCTCAACCTCAAGAACCTCCCATTGTGAACTCATCTCCAGCCTTTTCCCTCTACCAACAATGCCATGACACCACTTCCCATACATCACAAGCTCCTCCACCCAGACAAGTCCCCCACCCTCTCCCACCAATCACCCTTATTTTTGTGACACCTCCACCTGCTACATTACACCAATCTTCCAGTGAACCTCTGTTCCAAACTCACGACAACCAGTATTATCCCCCTGAACCCACCTTCAAAGTTCTAGAACCATATTCTTACACCCCTCATCTTGATCTCACGGCAGAAACCGAGAAGCCACCTAAGAATCCCGAACATGAGGAGATGATCAGAAAGGTCAAAAGCTTAGAACAATCGTTCAGAGATATGAGGGGGTTAGGAGGTCAAGTAAGTGTGGCCTACAATGATTTATGTCTGTTCCCAGATGTTCAGTTACCCGCAGGATTCAAGATGCCTAAGTTTGATCTGTACGACGGGCATGGCGACCCAGTAGCACACTTAAGAGGATTTTGTAGCAAGATGAGAGGAGCAGGCGGAAGAGATGAATTGTTGATGACATATTTCAGCCAAAGTTTGAGTGGATCGGCATTAGAATGGTATACTAGACAAGATCACAACAGGTGGTACACATGGGACGATTTGGCCCAAGCCTTTGCCTGCCATTTTTAGTACAATCTTGAAATTATCCCATACCGTCTGTCATTAACAAAGATTGAGAAGAAGCCCGGTGAGAGTTTCAGGGAATATGGATTCCGGTGGAGAGAGCAAGCAGCGAGGGTTGACCCTCCAATGAAAGAAAGTGAGATGGTTAATTATTTCTTGCAGGCTTTGGAACCCACTTATTTTGGTCACTTGGTATCAGCAGTGGGCAAGTCCTTTAATGAGGTTGTAAAATTGGTAGGGGTGGTTGAGGAGGGACTCAAGTCCAACAAGATCATGAGTTATTCAACAATCAAAGCGACCATCCAGGCCATTCAAAACGGTACGGTAGGTGTACTCGAGAAGAAAAAGAAAGAGGACATTGCGACAATTGAGTCGGGAGCTTGGGTCGGATCCAGGAACCTTCCACATTACTACAACCAACCTCGGCCCTATCAACAAACTTACTCCTACACTCCATATAGCCCACCACAACACTACTACTCACCGCCCGATCCCTATTTTTCCGTCCATCATGCACAAGCCTATACCCAACCTCCTGCTCACGCACAATGGCGTGCGCCAGCTCCACAAAATCCATACCCAGCTCCATAGAATACCTATCCACCCCCAAAATCCTACAAAAATCTTCTTGGAACAGGTTTTCGACCAAATCAAGCCTTTAAGAATGAGAGTTTGCAAAAGCAGAAGACTTTCACTTCATTGGGAGAATCATATGCTAGTCTATTCCACAGACTAAGACAGTTGGGTATGTTGAATCCGATCGAGGTTAAACTACTGAATCCCCCTCCCAGAAATCTTGACCGCTCGGTAAGTTGTGAGTATTGTTTAGTGGCCCCGGGTCATGCTACAAAGAAATGCTGGAAATTGAAAACAGTTGTTCAAGAGCTCATTGATACTAATCGGATTGAGATACAAGCTCTGGAGGCACCCAATATCAATCAGAATCCCTTGCCAGCCCATCATGAGACAAATATGATTGAGATAGTGCATAAGGGAGGGGAGCCCAAGAAGCCTTCGCAAACGGTCATGATGATTCGGGCTAGTGAAGCCAAGCCGTCTGAAAAGTCAACAAGTAAGAAGTCTGTGATCAAGTTGAATGGGTCAAATAGTGAACCATCTACGGTGATCAAGAAGGGGTCCTCAAGTGACGTTGCAAGGAAACATGAAAGAGCGAAAGTAGTTATGCCAGGAATGACAAACAAGCCTGTGGTAATTGTGAAGGGCGCCCACATAGATCCTATCATTATCAAACCGGTAACTCAATTATCGATAGTCAACAGCAAGGCAGTCCCATGGAATTATGAACGAGTGACAGTGACTTACAAGGGGAAAGAGGTTAAAGAAGAAGTGTGTGAGACCCATGGTTTGACTCGATCAGGGAGATGCTTTGCCCCCGAAAGGTTGAGAAAAGCTAAGACCTCCAAAGATAACCCAGTGTTGGTGAAGAAAGCTGTGACCGAGGAAGAAGCAGAGGAATTTCTAAGAAAGATAAAAGTGCAGGACTATTCCATTGTGAGCAGTTAAGGAAGACACCGACTTAGATCTCGATATTGTCATTATTGATCCATTCATACGAGCATCGTTGAGCTTTGATGAAGATCTTGAACGAAGCCCACGTTCTTGACAAAATCTCAGTAAACCACTTGGAAAAGATAACTAATAAGATATTTGAGGTAAACAGAGTCACTTTTTTTGATGATGAGTTGCCCGTGGAGGGTACTGAGCACAATAGAGCCCTCTATCTGACGGTGAAATGTGAAGATTTCGTGGTTACTCGGGTACTGGTTGACAATGGTTCCAGTGCAAATATTTGCCCTCTTTCCACTCTGAACAAGTTAAAGGTGGATGATGAAAGAATTTACAAGAACAATATCTGTGTTCGGGGATTCGACGGTGGATGGAAAGATTCAGTCGGGGACATAGTGCTCGAGCTTACAATAGGGCCAGTTGAATTTACTATGGAATTCCAGGTGCTCGATGTGGCTGTTTCTTACAATCTGTTGTTAGGTCGACCCTGGATTCATGCTGCCAAAGCGGTCCCGTCCACTCTGCATCAAATGGTTAAGTTTGAATGGGATAAACATGAAATTGTTGTGCATGGCGAAGATAATTTGTGTGTTCCTAGTGATGCCATTGTTCCGTTCATAGAGTTTGAAGATGACAAGGGGCCATGGGTTTATCAGGTTTTTGATACGGTATCGATAGAGAAAATTTCTGAAGGGAAGTGTGTGCCGACTCTAAGGGTAGCTGCTGTATAAGTCATGGTAGTCGTTGAAATGTTGAAAAATGGTTTTGTATTGGGCAAGGGTTTGGGTGCATCCCTGCAAGGTATTGTACAATCAGTTTCTCTTCCTAAAAATTTGGATACGTTTGGTCTGGGGTTCAAGCCCACAATCACAGATGTGAGGAGAGCCAAAAAAATGAAATAGAGAGCATGGGCCCTTCCAAAGCCAGTCCCGCATCTTTCCAGATCATTTGTCAAGTTGGTGCCAGAAAGCGCCCAGTGACGACGGTTCCCAGTTCGGTGGTTGATATGGATGGAGATTTGATGGAAAAGTTCGAGAGGATATTCGACGAAGTGAACACGGTAGAAGCTGGAGAGGGTTCTAGCAAGGTAGATGTGCAATTTGTTGGGTCTAGTGCAAAGATTAACAATTGGGAAGCTACTCATCTTCCCACCAGGAAAGAGTTTTGGTAGTTTGCTTTGATTTTCTTTCAGTTTATCTGGATTATTCTAGGGTTGTAATTCAGATTCTATGTTCCGTCCGTTTGGATGTATAAACCTTGTTATCTTTAATTTCAATGAAATGCAATTTCCTTTTTTTTTCTCTTCCTTTTTGATAGTTTTATTTTTATTTTTCTTTTCTTTATTGTACAGTCTTTTTATGCTGGTTTCAATGATATGACATGCATGGGGAATCTCCAGCCCAGTCTCAAAAGCCAATCTAATTGTGAAATAGTCATTCAAGAAATAGAGTGTGAGATGAATCGGAATATGATGAGGATGAGGATGAGGCTTTTGAAGAGATTAGTAAAGAATCAAGCCATTTTAAAGAAAAACCCAAGCCTAACCTGAGTGATACAGAAACAATCAATTTAGGGGACCAAGATAATGTCCGGGAAACTAAAATAAGTGTCCATCTTGAACCACAACTCAGAGAGGAGATAATCACAATACTGTTCGAGTATAAAGATGTTTTTGCATGGTCCTATGACGACATGCCGAGCTTAAGCACTGAATTGGTGGTTCACAAATTGCCCACTGACCCGGCATGCCCTCCCGTCAAGTAGAAGCTGAGGAAATTTAAAATTGATATGAGTGTGAAGATCAAGGAAGAGGTCACCAAGCAGTTTGATGCAAAGGTCATTCGGGTCACTCGGTATCCCACTTGGTTAGCCAATGTAGTGCATGTACCGAAAAAGGATGGCAAGACCAGGGTGTGTGTTGATTATCGAGATCTCAACAAGGCGAGTCCCAAGGATAACTTCCCACTGCCGAACATCCATATATTGATCGATAATTGTGCCAAACAGAAGATTAGTTCTTTTGTGGATTGTTATGCGGGCTACCATTAGATCTTAATAGATGAGGAGGACGTAGAAAAGACATCATTCATCACGCCATGGGGAACATACTGTTATCGGGTCATGCCATTCGGTCTGAAAAATGCTGGGGCAACCTACATGAGGGCAATGACGACCATATTCCACGACATGATACACAGGGAGATCGAGGTTTATATAGATGATGTGATTATAAAATCCAGAAAGTAGTCTGACCATGTCAGAGATATGAGAAAGTTCTTCCAAAGGCTTTGTAGGTACAATCTCAAGCTCAACCCTGCAAAATGCACATTCGGTGTCCTGTCTAGAAAGTTGTTGGGATTCATAGTTAGCCGCTGAGGTATTGAATTAGACCCGTCAAAGATCAAAGCTATCCAGGAACTGCCACCCCCAAAGAACAAGACCGAGGTGATGAGTCTGTTGGGGAGATTGAATTACATAGCTGGTTTATTGCTCAGCTCACGACAACTTGTGAGCCCATCTTCAAACTATTAAAGAAAGATCCTGTGATTAAGTGGACAGATGAATGTTAGGAAGCATTTGATAAGATAAAGGGGTACTTGTCAAACCCACCTGTGTTGGACCCGCCAGAACCAGGGAGACCTTTAATTCTGTATTTGACGGTCTTGGATAATTCATTTGGATGTGTGTTGGGACAGCATGGCATCACCGACAGGAAGGAGCAGGCCATATATTATCTCAGTAAGAAATTCACATCTTACGAGGTTAAGTACACTCATCTTGAGAGTACGTGTTGCGCCCTAACTTGGGTATCCCAGAAGCTGAAACATTATTTGTCATCTTATACTACTTACCTCATCTCTCGCTTGGATCCGTTGAAGTATATCTTCCATAAGCCTATGCCCACGGGAAGGCTCGCAAAGTGGTAGATCTTGCTCACAGAATTTGACATTGTCTACGTGACCCGGACTACGATGAAAGCACAAGCGTTGGCCGACTATTTGGCTGAGAATCCTGTAGATGAAGAATATGAACCTTTGAAGATGTATTTCCCTGATGAAGAGGTAATGCACATTGAAGAGTTGGAACAGAGTGAAAGGCCAGGGTGGAAACTTTTATTTTAAGGGGCCGCTAACATGAAAGGCGTTGGGATAGGAGCAGTACTTGTTTCTGAAACAGGGCATCATTACCCTATTACGGCTCAGCTTCGGTTCTACTGTACTAATAACATGGCTGATTACGAGGCATGCATTTTAGGTTTGAGGATGGCTGTGGATATGGGTGTCCAGGAAGTCTTGGTCTTGGGAGACTCGGACCTTCTGGTGCACCAGATTCAGGGAGAATGGGAAACACGGGATTTAAAACTCATACCATACCGACAATGTTTGCATGATCTTTGTCAACGGTTTCAATCAATAGAGTTCAGGCATATTCCGAGGATCCACAATGAGGTCGTCGATGCTTTGGCTACTCTAGAGTCGATGTTACATCATCCGGATAAGGCTTATGTTGACCCGTTGAATATTCAGGTCCGCGATCAGCATGTTTATTGTAACGTGGTGGAGGAAGAACTCGATGGCGAACCGTGGTTCCACGATATCAAGGAATACATCAGAATGGGAGTGTATCCGGTACAAGCCACAGGTGATCAAAAGAGAACAATTAGGCGATTGGCAAGTGGTTTTTTTCTTCAGCGAAGGGGTTATGCACAAAAGGACTCCAGACCTTGGGCTGCTGAGATGCATAGATGCTAGGAAGGCCACAGCTATTATGACCGAAGTGCATTCTGGAGTATGTGGACCGCACATGAGTGGGTACGTGCTGGCAAAGAAGATTCTCCGAGCAGGTTATTATTGGCTCACTATGGAGCGAGATTGTATCAGTTTAGTGCATAAATGTCATCAGTGCCAAGTGCATGGAGATTTGATTCATTCTCTACCATCTGAATTACACACGATGTCTGCACCATGGCCTTTTGTTGCATGGGGTATGGATGTCATTGGGCCAATTGAGCCATCAACATCGAATGGGCACAGGTTCATTCTGGTGGCCATAGATTATTTCACCAAGTGGGTTGAGGCTAAAACATTCAAGTCTGTAACCAAGAAGGCGGTGGTTGATTTTGTGCACTCAAATATCATTTGTCGGTTCGGGATACCGAAGGTAATCATCACAGATAATGGTGCTAATCTCAATAGTCATTTGATGAAAGAGGTATGTCAACAGTTTAAGATCACGCACCACAATTCCACCCCATATCGTCCCAAGGCGAATGGAGAAGTCGAGGCAGCTAACAAGAACATAAAGAAGATACTTCAAAAAATGGTGGATGGTTCTAGGCAGTGGCATGAAAAGCTGCCATTTGCATTGCTAGGTTATTGCACTACTATCCGTACTTCAGTAGGGGCGACTCCTTATTTGTTGGTGTATGGCATCGAAGCAGTGATACCCGCAGAAGTGGAAATTCCATCACTTCGAATTGTCACGGAGGCTGAGATCGATGATGATGAATGGGTCAAAACCCGCTTGGAACAATTGAGTTTGATCGACGAGACAAGATTGGCAGCAGTATGTCATGACCAACTATATCAACAAAGAATGGCAAGAGCATATAATAAGAAGGTGCGTCCACTGAAGTTTGAAGTAGGTCAGCAAGTGTTAAGACATATCCTTCCACATCAGGTTGAAGCAAAAGGCAAATTTGCCCCAAACTGGCAGGGGCCGTTCGTTGTAACTAGAGTGTTGTCCAATGGTGCATTGTATTTGACAGATGTAGAAGGCAAATATGTAAAAATGGCTATCAACTCTGATGCAGTCAAGAGATACTATGTATGATTCTCTTTGGTTAATTTATATTTGTTTGTACTTGGCATATCTTTGAAGATGTGGAATGACGAAGGCATTTTGTTACTATCTAAAACACTTTATCCTTTGTCACCCCCTTTGAGCCTTATTTATTTTCTTTCATAACACACTTTCGGAATCAGTAGAGAATATCAGAAACACAAGCATGAAAGATGAGTAAAGGAAGAAGAAAAAGAGAAAGAAAAGAAAAGAGAAAGAAAGAATGAAAAGAGAAAGAAAAGAATGCAAAGAAAAGAATGAAAAGAAAAAAAAAGAAAAAAGAAGAAAAACAACAAAAAGAGAAAAAGAAAGCAAAAGAGAAAGAAAAGACAGAGAAAAGAGAAAATCACAACAACAAATTAATTTCTATGACATGAACTACGTTCGACCTGATTCCTTGTAAGGATACGTAAGCAGCCTCACGGTTCGGTCTCATCAAAATAAAAATCCAAAAGTCCCCAAGCAAGAAACTGGGGCAGAAGTTGTGGTTGTTGTAAGAAATCTGATTCCGAAAGTTGTAATTTTGAACCCAAGTGAATTGTTTTTGAGCCTTTGACATCCTTTCTTTTTAACCCTATCCAAAAGTCCACGTTACGGTCCAAAGAAAGACCTTCCGATCAGTCTTCGAGAAATGACAAGTCGAGAAAGTAGAGGTGATTCATATCAGGGGAAACACTCTGGTCCAAAGAGGGAAAAGAAATAAAAAATGAGAGAATCTTATTGGTGAAAACCCTTACGGGCACCATAAGGCGACGAGAGCTGAGAGAAATAAAAAATGAGAGTCTTATTGGTGAAAACCCTCACGGGCACCGTAAGGCGAAAGTGAGTTGAGAGATGAACAAATGAGAGAGGCTTGTTGGTGAAAACCCCTCAGGGCACTGCAGGCCGAACAAGGTCAAGGTTTTGGTAAAGAAATCAGGTTATGGAAACTCTGGGGCAGCAAAGTATGGCAACTGGAAGTTGATTGGTTGGACAGATTGGGCAGATTAATTCGAAATGCATGTCATGATCATTGGTGCCAGCTGTTATACTTAGATAAGTCTCTTTTCTTTTTCCCCTTCAGATAGTCTTCCAGTTTTGGATTTTCTTATCCTTAACTATCTAAGTCATTACATTTCATTTCTTTTGGGTTTATTTCTCTAAGATGTTCCCAATGTCAGTTCTGTTTAAGCAAATAAGAAGGAATTTCAAAGTTCACTACCAGCTTCAAGATTGCAAAGCACAGTGTGGCCAGAGCATACCAAAAATAGCATGATGTAAAGTGGGATAAAGTGCCAGCAAAGTTTCATCGGTAGAATGATTTAGTAATTTCATGGGAGATACAGAGGTTCAGTTAAAGGGGTCAGAGGTGTGAAACAACGGTTCGGGTATAGAACACTTGGGTCATCCAAAGTCATGGGGTTTTGAAAGTCAGTCGGAAAGTCAAGCGGTTCAGGGCCAATTCGGGGAAGCCAGTCAAAACAAAACAATGCAGCGAAGAGACCTTCAGCAAGAATGCCATCAACTAACCACCACATTTTAAACTGGCAAGATTTTTCTTTGATTAAAATAGGGGCAGGAAATGTCGGTTGTTTCGGAGAACCCTCCGTGGAGAAAGGCAGTCACCAAATAGGTTTGATTTTTGATTTTCAGGACCCTCCTGGAAAATGGGACCTAGCGTAAAGTTCAGAAATAGCGTAATCTAGCATAAACGTATCCCAAAGGAATATAAACAGGTTTAGAAGTTTGCATGTTCGAGATAAGATTCAATTAGGAGTTTTCAGGACCCTCCTGAATAATGGGACTTAGTTTTAAGGTTTCGATTAGATAACAACATTTAGCGTAAATTCTGTTGTAGGGTAGTATAATTCAGCCATAAAAGTTGTCACTCTTAAGATAAAATTTGACCTTTGATTTTCAGGACCCTCCTGGATAATAAGATGTAGCTTTAAGACCCTCTTAGATAACAAAATTTAGCGGAAGTCACACCTTTAGAAGATATAACTTAGATTTAAAATTATCGTTTAGGTAATAATTGTCAGGACCCTCCTAGATAATGGGACCTAACTTTCAAATTCTTAGTAATACTTGATAACATGATGTAGTTTACACTCACATCTATGCCCAACCACCAAACTAGGGCAGAAGATTTTCTTTGTTGTGTCTATTTCGTTGAAGTCAGGAGCCCGCCTGGAGAGCATGGAATACATTCAAGTTTAGCAGTCAGGAGCCCGCCTGGAGAGCAGGGAATACATTTCAAGCCAGCAATCAGGAGCCCGCCTGGAGAGCAGGGAATACATTTCAAATCAGCAGTCAGGAGCCCGCCTGGAGAGCAGGGAATACATTTCAAGTTTAGCCATCAAGAGCCCGCCTTGAGAGCAGAGAGTACAATTCAAGCCATCAGTCAGGAGCCCACCTGGAGAACAAGGGAGTACAATTCAAGTTTTAGCTTTCAAATTCTTATTAATATTTGGTAATGTGATCCTTTTTACACTTACATGTGTGCCCAACCACCAAACTGGGGCAGAAAACTTTCGTTGTTTTTGTTTATTTTGTTGAAGTCAGGAGCCCGCCTGAAGAGCAGGGAATACATTTCAAGTTCAGCAATTAGGAGCCCGCTTGGAGAGCAGGGAATACATTCAAGTTCAGCAGTCAAGCGTCCACCTGGAGAAAAGAAAAAAAACATCTCAAAGTGTAGTTGGCAGTCAGGCATCCACCTGGAGAAATGGAAAACATCTCAGATTACAATTCAAGGCGACAACAAAAAGATTCCACCGGGAGGATACAAGTCAACAAGAACCGCAAGAGCAAGTTTGAAGATATAGATAGGATTTTGTAATGCATAGATCATAGTCTAGTCTAGCTTCTTTTTATTTTATCATGGTGTAATAAGGGGATGCAGTAAGCAGTAGCAGCAACAACAACAACAGTGAAATCACAGCTTCATGGTAGTCCCAGCTACCGAAACTTCCCAAACTACACTGACCTGATTACTTTATAGCCAAGGATATGTAGGCAACCTCGGAAGCAGGGTGCGGTCAAATCTTTCAAAATGCTTCCCACTGAGTATTCAAACGGGAAAAAATCACTCGTATCCGCTCACCTTATCTTTGCACGAAAGCTCTTCGTGTTTCCGGGCAAAGAGGGGCAGCTGTGAGCATGTGATTTTTGCTCTATATGAATTATTCCCATAAATTCAAAACAAAATAATTTCTTTTCATTATTTGCAATTTTTGTGAATTTTGTGGCATTTTCTGATAATTGTTTGCATTTGTCTGTGCATTTTTATTTTGTTTAATTAATGAAAATACAAAATATCACGCATTGCATTTAAGATTTAATTTTACATTTTAAAATTAATTAGTAAATTAGTTTGAAAATCACAAAAAATAGTTCATTTTTGCATTTTAAATCCTTAATTTGGATTTTTATAGTTTTTCTTTAAATTTAGGATTTAATTAATTATTGTAAATACTATGATGGGTGATTAATCTAATTGGGGAGGTTAATTTAGTTTAAAAATTAATTTAGGATTTTATTTTTAATTTGAAAAGAAAGGATTTGAAATTGAAAAAGAAAAAGAATTGAAATAAAAGAAAAATCCGATTTTTGGGCTGTTACAATTGAGTTTGTCCCAGGCCCAAGTGTTAAACACCCCTAAAACCCGTCCAAGTTGAGGCCCAAGACCACCCGGACCCGGTCCAAGCTTCCCCTTTAATCAAACGACGCCGTTTGGATTGTAGAATCTGAGCTGTTGATCTCCCCTTGATCAAACGGCTCAGAACTAAAGCTTCATAAGTATATTAGTGTCCAAACTCACACCCGCTACCCCCTCTCATCGTCCCCGCACACCCTCAGAGAACCCTCACCACCTCCGCCGTGAGCCGCCTGCCGGAAATCGTCTCCACCGGCGGCGTTGGTCCAATCAATACCAAATTAACACCATAGATTACCCTCCTTCTCCTCTTTCCAAATCTCCAAATCCCCACTCTTGAATCCCAGCCCAGCCTCTCGAATCTTGAATCGAAAAGAACGACCAAAACCCTAACTCATCCAATCGGCCCCAAAATTACACCCCATGAGCTCCGTGACCCCCTCTTCCTAAATCACAGACCAGCTACCCTCGAATTGGCCCCAAGCTCCTCGAATCTTAAATCTAAGTCAAGCCCTAAAATCCAAAAAAAAACTCGAGTTCAAGATTTCAGTAAGGATTTAGGTCTAGTTCGACTTTATTCTTGTGTTCTTGATAAGAACACATGATTAATGTTAAACTTGGCCGAAATATTTGATGGTTCGAAGGTTTTTTTTTGCATTTCTTACGGTCCAGGCCAAGGTTAGGTATTTTGTTCTTTACCTTTTAAGTGTTAATTTTCATGTGCATTTCCCTTCTCATCCTACTCTGTTTCTTTTGTTTGTGTTTTGATTTTTTTTTGTTTTTTCATTCTTGCAATCAGTTCTGCATGTGTTTCTTTTTAAGTTAAGATTAATGGTTAGTCTTTAGGTTCGTCAGTTTTGTTTGAATTCGATAGGTTAGTTCGTTTGATTGTTCCCTTTAGTCTTGGGTTGGTTGAAAGCATTCGGTCCAAAAGGCTGAAATCCTAATTGCCTTTCATTTTTCTGCCTTCTTGATTCTTCTGAGTTTCTGACTTGGACCTGGCCCAAAAGAAAGGGACTAGCCCAGGTTTTCGAAGGCCCATATCTGGTTCACCTTGGGTCAACATTGACCCATACCCATTGGGTTCAAAAGGGAAATAACAGGGGCATGGGGGTTAGTTTGGGTATTTGTTTGAGGGAATCACTCTGATAACAGAATAGGGAAGCTTCTAGAAAGCTGGGGTGGGGGGCTATTTTGGATTCTGGAAATTAAAACTAAGGGCACCTAGGCTAAAATGAAAACTTCAGAAGGGGCCAAATGCAAACTTGATTTTCTTTAAGCTACCTTAATAACTTGCCTATAAAGGCATCCTAACTTGACATTCAAGTCAGAAATTCAGAGATAACAAATCCAGAAAAAAGCATCTGAAAATTTCAATAAAATCACTGTTTCATTGAACTTCTCCTGTGATTTTTGAAGTTTTCAATTTCTGATTCATGTGGGGTGGAAATGGATTGAATCTAGGTTTGTAAAGGTTTGGTTTGAAGTTTGTTGGGTGATTGTTCGATTGAACTATTTTTTAGACTGTTGCATATCCTGTTTCTGGTTTGAAATTGGTTTTACTGGTTATTTCCTGCTGCTGAAGTTCTGGTTCTGTTGTTGCCTACTGTTCCCTCACCTCTTTTTCCCTTTCAAATTCCAGTTATATGTTCTTGAGACTCATACAATGTGATACTCAAACTGACGATTGAAATGGAAACAGAATCCTGAAGTTTTAATAGTAGTCTAATGGTCCATAGCTTAATTTCATTTCCTTTATAAATGTCTTCTGATTCATGTTCTTCCTACATGCTGTATGTTCACTTTAGGATTGAATATGGTTCTGTTGAAGTGTAGGTGATTTAGAATACTTTAGACCATACATAGTATGTGTTAAATGAGCCATTAATTGTATCTTATAATTCATTATAGAATTTAGGTGCAAAAGACTGCATTAGAGCTATCTTGTTGTATGATTCATTTAAGAGGATATGGTATATGTGTTGTGCTTAAATAACATTCTGAAATAGCTAATCAAATGGGGTATACTAGCTATTGGATGGCGTTGAGATTTGTCAATACATGTTTCACTTGTTAATTATGGTTCTTCGCATTAGCATAGATTCGATAGTGAGTCTATGACCGTTAGCTTTGTTTTTTTTAAATGGTTCTGAGCTCATTGAGCTTTGGGCGGTGAGGTCTCTTGCAAAGAAAATGACATGTTTTTGATACATGGGCTTGCTTCTCGAGCCAGATATGAGGCTGGCCCATTTGACGCCAGTTATGGCTTGCCCAGTTTGTCTGGAGGTGTGTCTTTGGACATTCATCTCACATTAAGAATTTGGGCTCAATCTGGGCCCAGAATCTTACAATACAATCAAAGGTATAAAACGGTAAACCTTGCATCATGCGTTTTGCTTAACTGGCCCAATCCCTCATCGTTACAATTTGGTTTAACCCGGTTTCATGAATTTGATTCGCTAATTTTCTATGCCTTTTAATCAGTTAGCCAAGACCTTTAATAATCGAGGCATGCCATATTATGTAACATGAATAGTCTATGGCCCTCCAAATGTAATTTGAATTCCCTTTTAAAATTGGATTTGAGGTGTGCCACGCCAAACAAAATTCTTGAAATGTGTGGCCCTCGCTTAATTGTTTCTTTTAAAGTCCTTAGAATTCGAGGCGTGCCATTTAGCTAATTTTTATGGCCCCCGCAAAGTTGCTAATGCGTAGTTGCTCTAGGCGCATCATTTTAATAAAATTACCTTCCTAAATTCGGGTGCGCATTTATGTGACCCAAATTCAAATCTCAACAATATTAAAATATGTCAAAGACCACGGGTGCATTTATGTGACGTGGTTCAAGACGTGTTTTAATATCGTTGCAATCTTCCTAAAATGAATAAAAGCGGTTAAAAACTAAAATTTGCACATAGGTTCATAATTGTTTAAAATCGGATAACTAAGCCGAATATAACAATTGAGCGACCGTGCTAGAACCACGGAACTCGGGAGTGTCTAACACCTTCTCCCGGGTTAACAGAATTCCTTACCCAGATTTCTGGTTCGCGGACTGTTAAACAGAGTCAATCTTTTCCTCGATTCGAGATTGGAATCGGTGACTTGGGACACCATAAATCTCCCAAATGGTGACTCTGAATCTTTTAATAATAAATCCCGTTTCGATTGTCACTTTAATTGGAAAAATGCCCTTATATATACCATTACGGGGGTACAGGAAAAAAGGAGGTGTGACAGTGCTCACATAATCAATGCCTCAGTGCTCAAGCTGTAGGCAAAAACCTGGCCTCAAGTCCTCCAGACTGGCCCAACATCCACACACAAAGGTCACATACTCGCCCATCGATCAGGGAATCACAAGCCATCAATGCATAGCTGATACGGAGCGCTTATGCGCGTATACGAATGCGTGGAAGGAATTTAAAGAGTTACATTTCAAGCCGAATCAAGGACACACGATAAAAATTCAAGAATGTGAAGTTTTTCCTAAAGGTTCTACAACCTCCCGAGGATAAATACAGACGTCTCTATACTGATCTGCGAGACTCTACTAAACCTGCTCATGACTCGTGAGACCTATGTAACTTAGGCTCTGATACCAACTTGTCACGACCCTAAACCTAGACCCGGTCGTGATGGAGCCTCTCGTGAAGACAAGGCTAGACGACACAACACCCAGTTAAATTAACCGATAATACTTCATAATTAGGTCATTAATAATGATAAATCCCATAATAAAGTGAAATACATCAACTGCAGAAAACCAAACACAGCCCGACATTGGGGTGTCACCAGTCATGAGAATCTAACATAAGTCTAGGAATACGAAAAAGGGACTACATAGTCTATTACAAAAATCCAGTACAAGGGAAATAAATAATGATAAGAGGGAGAGACATTGGGCTGCGAACACCGAGCAACTACTTAGTGGACTCCGAAAATGTGCTAGAAGCTATCAACCTCACTAGCAGGACCTGAAGCTCCTGAATCTGCACACAAGGTGCAGGGAGTAATGTGAGTAATCTGCTTCAGTGAGTAATAATAATAAATGAAGACTGAGCGATAAGAAATCACGTAAAACAAAACAACATGCTATAAAGAAGCGGTGTAAAAACCAATAAAAGGCAAAGAAACAGTGAAATCTTATCAAAACACCTTAGTTCAGAATAAGCTTCTTTAAAACACTTTTTAACAGTTAAACAAGTAAATGGTAGGCAACTAGAAGAGATAAACACATAAAAACCGCCCCTCGGGCACAATACAAATAGAACCAGCCCCTCGGGCAACAACATGGAACAACACCAGCCCCTCGGGCTATATCTCATATCACAATGGGTACCCGCGCTCACTAGGGGTGTACAGACTCCGGGAGGGGACCCTTACAGCCCAAGCGCAATATCAAGCCATCTTGTGGCATAATCAATAGGCTCTCGGCCTCATATAAAGCCACTTTGTAGCGTACAATCTCAGGCTCTCGGCCTCATAATCATAAATCAGTGTATCACTACTGCGGCGTGTATCCCGACCTAAAAGTATCCTTACAACACAGACCCTCGGCCTTACACAGTCAGAATCTCATAAGCCACTCGGGCAACCGTAAAACATGATGCTCAGCCCAAAATATCATTTAATGTGTTAAAACAGAGTAAACATGGCTAAATTATGAAAACGATATAATATAGCATGACTGAGTACAGATATTAAATTCAAAACAGTGAGCAAATAGCAGTAAAAATTCCCTAAGGGTCCAAATAGTTGGCACGAGGCCCAAATATGACATTCAGCTAAAAACATGATGATAACAAACAGTTTTCAATCAAATACGTGGTAAAACAGTCATTCAGGATGGGCTAAGTCACAATCCCCAACGGTGCACGACCCCACGCTCGTCATCTAGCATGTCCGTCACCTCAATATAGCACAACGATGTGTAATCCGATGTTTCATACCCTCAGGACAACATTTACAATCATTACTCACCTCGATCCGATCAAAACACTAGTCCGCGATTCCTTTGACCTCTTGAATCGACTTCTGGATGTTCCAAATCTAACCAAAATCATTACATAACTATTAAAATATGCTAAGAGAACAAAGCCCACTTGAAAATATCCAATTTACATAAACAATCCCGAAATTGCTCAAACCCGGCCGCCGGGCCCACATCTTGGAATCTGATAAAAATTACATCAATAGAATCCTCATCCTCCTACGAGTCTATACATACCAAGAACATCAAAATCAGACCTCAATTGCCCCCTCAAATTCCCAATTTACACTCTCCAAATTCAAGCCCTAATTCCCCAATTTTAGGCTTTAATTTCCACATATTTTATGTTTAAACAAGTAAGAATCAACATAGGATCGAGTATTAAGTTCAAAAATCTTACCTCCAAGTGTTATCCCTTGAATCCTCTTCAAATCCTCTAAAAAGATTCAAAAATAGTGAGAAATGGGCTAAAAATTGCGAAGATGGGTTTTTATACATTCTGCCCAGACATCCTCTTTCGCGAACGCGAGATAACCATCACGTTCGCGATGAACAAAAACACCAACCATCAAAAAATGCTCTATGCGTTCGTGGCACCAGCCTCGCGAACGCAATACACACTGGATAAAGAACTACGCGAACGCGGCCCAAGACTCGCGTACGCAATGAAGAAAGTTCCTCCAGCTCGACTCTATGCGAATGCGATATCCCATACGCGAACGCGAAGAAGTCCTCCCCCAACACTACGCAAATGCAGGACATACTTCGCAATCGCAAAGAGCAATTTGCTGCTGCCATAAGAATACACTACGCGTTCGCGACACTTGCCTCGTGAACGTGATGAAGAACTGAGACAGCAGATACCAGCAGAACACATCAGTGAAACATGAAGGAAAAATAGCCCGAAATCAATTCGAAAATGTGCCCGAGCCCTTCGAGACCACAACCAAACATGCCAACATATCTCATAACCTCATTCAAACTTTTTTCAACCTTCGGAACACTCAAAACAACATCAAAACACCAAAATCACATCGAATTCAAGCGTAAGAATTCCAAGAACTTCCAAATTCCGCTTTTGATCAAAAAGTCTACCAAACCTCGTCCGAATGACCTGCAATTTTGCACACACGTCACAAATAACACAACGGACCTACTCCAACTTCCGGAATTCTATTCCGACCCCTATATCAAAATCTTATCTATCAACCAAAAAATGCCAAAAATTCCAATTTCGCCAATTCAAGCCTACCTTCCACGGACTTCCAAAACACATTACGACCATGATCCTAAGTCCTAAATCACCTAATGGAGCTAACCAAATCATAAATATTCCAAACCGAGGCCATCTACTAACAAGTTAAATCTTGGTCAAACCTTTCAAATTTTTAAGCTTCAAACTGAGAACTGTTTTTCCAAATTCATTCCGATTACCCTAAAAACTAAAATCGACGATTTACATAAGTCATAATACATCACACGGGGCTAGTCATGCCCGAGAACTGGCGAGAAAAGTGCAAAATCTCAAAACGACCGATCGGGACATTGCACCTATATGATCTTGAGTTGAGTGAGCTTACATTAGTGGTGACTCATATAAGGGGCACGCTTATGGTACTTAGAGCCAGACTTGTGACCTTCCTTTGAGAGAGATGAGTGTGTTTTACACAATCCTCGTTCTGAGTACTACAATCTAAAAGTAAGGTTTGTTTATGGAGAGTTGAGGAGTATGAGTTTGGGTTCCACAACGGCCAATGTAATAGAAAGAGTTTGTTGATGAGTTGAGTAAACTCTTGATGCTTTTGTGTCACACTATAGCCATGGTGCTAAAAAGGTTGTGTATTGTTAATAATGCATTTTAGTTAAGGGTAATTGTTAGTCCCAATTGATTCTTGATGAGGTTACTTTAGGACAACTAAAGTTTTCCTTTCTTTTATCTTGAGGAGGTGGGAATTCTTTTGTTTGCTTGAGGACAAGCAAAAGCTTAAGTGTAGGGAAGTTGATAACTAGGGATTCTAGCCTGTTTTATGCTCTTTTTTGCTTAGGTTTTGGATTAAAAGTGTGTACAAGTATTCTCTAAAGCTAACTTATTGTACTTGATTATAGTGTTTGGTCAAAAAGAGACATGGAAGTCATAACCAGCTCAAAAAAGGAGTGAAACCTGCACAAGTTCAAAAGCTGGGTCAAAAGAGCGCTGACAACGAAGAAACAAATGTGGACGCGGAGGGTCCACCGCTGAGGCAATCTTGATTTCGTTCTCAGTAGTGGCAAAGTTTAGAGAGTGAATTTTGGGCTTAACAAGTCACTGTTGTCCATGGTGAAACTGCGCGACAACGGTAGCTTTAGCGCAGCCTCGGTGAAATTACCGCCCTCAGCGAAAGCCAGATTTAGAGAACCAAAAATGGGGCTAAAAACTGAAGATCGCGGTCCGTGATCGCTTTTGCGTGGCCGCGGTAGTTATAGCCCTGCATCAATCCATTTTCCGCTGTCAGCGGAACCTCCGTAAGGGCAATTTTGTCCGAAAATTTAGTTGTGTATAAATAGTTCTTTTTAAGATTTTTAGGTCATCTGTTATTTTGAGAGCACGTGAACCGCCTCCTTTTACCTTTTTGAGTAATTTTAGAACATATTTAGCAATTAAACTTAGATTTTAATCTTGTAATTACTTTTTATGGCTTATATTTCATCTCAATATTTGATTTTTTCTTTGATTATGAGTAGCTAAACCCATTAGCTAGGGTTGTGGCTCAACCCTAGTGTGGGAATTTAATGGGTCTTCAATTTTAGGGCTTAAATATTTATGGGTGAATGATATTTGGCTTGATTTATGCTTTAAATGTTGAATTGGTGGTTGCAAACACTGATTTGTGCCTTTTTAACTTAGGTTCTTCTTGAGAAAGAGAGACTAAGTCTAGTAAATTCAAGCCAACAAGTAATTGGGGTGCATTCAAGAGATTGATAGCCCCAATTAAAGGGCTAAACCTAGAGATAGTAATACTCGACTTGAGCCATATTTGCTTGCATTGTTTGACATCCAATTGGGCTTGAGAAAGTCAATTAGGGCAAAGTCACTCAAACTATCGAGAGGTATAGAGTAAGTAGTTTCGTGCAATGGCTATATCATGATCCCAATTATAACAAGTTTGCCCTAAGTTTTAGATCCCGTTAGATACCCACCTAGGTGCAAGTCACTTCCCTAGTGATTTTAGACTAATTAAGAAACCCCTACAAAAATACCATACTTAGCTTATTTTCCTGCATTATTAGTATTGAAGTAGAATAGTAAACAAACAAAGAATGATTGGAAGTGTAATTAAGAACATCGTGCATTGCTAGATTAGATAGAAACCCAATTCCAAACATATCTTAGCTCTCTGTGGATTCGATCTCGACCTTTCGGGTAAAATCTGCATCGACCGCTCTTGCCACTCTATAGTGGTGTAGGGTTGGACACGATCATGTAACAATGTGTTTTACAAAATAATCAGACTCCCTTTATATAATAGAGAAGTCCTACTTTAGGTACAATTCCGAAAAAGGAAAAAAATCCCATGATTTGCTAATTAGTCGGTTTCTTATTGATACATGCCAAGATTTCTGTCGTGACACTCGACCGATTATGGATACTTTGCCTTCCGTTATTCGGTCTGGCAATGCTTCCCGGAGCTCATTCGGGGTCAGGGTTAATTCCGGTGTCACGGACTCGATACTCTCGAGGATGGGAACTCTGACCTTGTATCTTGTTTTGATGGACCCTGGGAACTTTGCCACCTAGCTTGTCGAGTGTGCATCCGGTATTTCATGTTTCTATGCTCCGGAAGTATATTGGGGATCCGTCTAATGTTTTGGATTTCAGCACGGTTCAGTTGGATGATGATTTGACTTATGATGTGGAGCCAGTAAATATTTTGGGTCGTCAGGTTCAAAAGTTGAGGTCAAAGGATATAGCTTCAGTGAAAGTGCAGTGGAGAGGTCGGCCCATGGATGAGGCTACCTGGGAGACCGAGCGGGAGATGCGAAGCAGATATCCTCACATGTTTGAGGCTTCAGGTATATTTCTTGATTTTTTTTGTGGACAAACGTTTGTTTAAGTTGGGGAAGATGTGACGACCCGACCAGTCGTCTCATGAGTTACCGCTCCGTTTTCCCCATTTCTGCTCCTTTATGCTTTGTTATCCGTGTTATGTGGTATCGGATTGGTTGGATCAAATCCGGAATGATTTTGGTAAGGTTTGAGACACTTAGTCTCTTTTGAGGAAGCTTGAGTTAGAAAAGTCAACCGAACATTGACTTCTATGTTAGAGGGCTCGGATGTGAGTTCCAGTGGTTCGGTTAGATTCGGGAGGTGATTTGGGACTTAGGAATGTAATCGGAATGGGTTTTGGAGGTTCGGAGTAGATTTAGACTTGAATTGGTGAAGTTGATATTTTGGCGATTTCCGATTGGTAGGTGAGATTTTGATATAAGGGTCGTAATGGAATTTTGAGAGTTGCAGTAGTTCCGTTGTGTCATTTGGGATGTGTGTGCAAAATTTTAGGTCATTCGGATGTGGTTTGGTTGTGTTTTTGATCAAAAGCGAAATTCGGAAGATTTTAGAAAGGTTGGCCTGAATCCGATGTGTTTTGGGTGATTTGATGTTGTTTGAGGTGTTTTGATGATTGGAACAAGTTCGAATAAGGTATTATGATATGTTTGTGCTTTTGGTTGAGGTCCCGGGGGCCTCGGGGTGATTTCGGATAGTTGACGGGAAGTTTGGATTGTTATTACATCTGTTAAATCGCTGCTTCTGGTATTTTTGCACCTGCGGATTGGGGACCGCAGGCGTGGCGCCACACGTGCGGGAGATCCATCGCAGAAGTGAAAAGGGGTCAGGTGAGCAGAGACCACAAAAGCTATAAGGTGACCGCATCTGCGATGTTGTAGATGCGAAAGTGTGGTCGCAGATGCGATTTAGGCTGGATAACTGATTTCCGCAAAAGCGGAGGATTTAACCGCAAATGCGGTACCGTAGAAGTGGGTATTATGTCGCAGATGCGAAAAGGTCTGGGTAGAACATATAAGTTATTTCATTTCGCGAATTTGAGCTATTTCACCATTTTGACCTCGGCTTGAGAGCTTTTTGGGCGATTTGAGGGAGGGATTTCAAGAGAACTTCATTGAGGTAAGGAATTTGGACCTAAAACTTGTTCCTATGCTATTATTTCATGGATTAGAGCTAGAAATTATTGAAATCAAAGGTTAAAATTGGGGAAACTAGGGCTTGGAAACTTGGGCCTTTAATTGTGGATTTGAAGGACCATTTGGGGTCGGATTTGAGAACTTTTGATATGTATGAACTCGTGGGGAGATAAGGAATCTATTGATGTGAAATTTTCTAAATTCCGAGATGTGGGCCCGGGGTCAGGTTTTGGTAATTTCGGGATTTGTGCCCTTTATTGATTGTTTTCGCTTAGGCTTTGTTCCCTTAGCATATTTTGACGTCCTCATTCTGATTTTGGATAGATTCGACACGCGTGGAGGCCGATTCGAGGGCAAAGGTGTCGCGAGGTAGAGATTTAGCTGGTTCAAGGTGAGTAATGATTGTAAATGATATCCTATGGGTTTTAAACCCCGGATTGCACATCGTAGTGCTATATTGAGGTGAGACACACGCTTGATGACGAGCGTGGGGTCGTGTACTATTAGGAATTGTGACTTGATCCGTCCCGGTTAATGATTTTACTGCGTATTTGACTAAATCTTATTTGTTGTTATCATGATTTGGGCTGAATGCCATATTTGTTCTTCGTGCCAACTATTTGAACCCTTCAGGGATTTTTATTACAAATTCCTCAGTGTTTTGATTCATTACTTGAACTCAGTCATGTTATTTTCCATCGTTTTACTACTCAGCCATGTTTACTCTGTTTTAAAACCTAAATGATATTTTAAATGATGTTTGGGCTGAGAAATACTGTTTTACTATTGCCCGAGGAGCTTGTGAGTATTTTTGACTGAGTCAGGCCGATTGCCTATGTTGTGAGGAAACACTGATACTGATTTGAAGCCGAGGGCCTGAGATATGTACACCACAAGGTGGCTTGATTTATATGTGGCCGAGGGCCTAGTTTGATGCCACGAGATGGCTTGTTATTGCGCTTGGGTCGTAAGGGGCCCCTCTAAGAGTCTGCACACCCCCAGTGAGCGCGGGTACCCATTGTGATGTGAGATTGAGCCCGAGTGGCTGGTACTGATCTGAGATGTTGCCCGAGGGGTGGATTTTTTGATACTATGCCCGAGGGGAGAACCTCTATTTGTTTACTTTATCTTAATTATCTATTAAATTACCTGTTTACTCGTTGAAAGAGGATTTTACTTGATTTTTACTGATTTTACTGATTTTAAGTGATTTTACTACTTCGTTATAGAATGCCTTGCGCCTTACGTGTTTTCTTACTTTTAATCGCCATTTACATTTGTTACTCACTGAGTTGGAGTACTCACTTTACTCCCTGCACCCCTGTATGCAGATTTAGGCGTAGCTGGTTCTGGTCCCGAGTGCTGATTCATCCGAGCTTTAGGCGGATCTTCGAGGAGTCTTTAGGTAGCTGTTGGCATTCGGAGCCTGGAGCTCCTCCCTATCTATTTACTTTATGTTCTTAGTTCAGTCTTTAAAACTCTTTAGTCACATTTGAGGATTCTGTATTGTTAGATGCTCGTGACTTGTGACACCCCGATTAGGGCTGTGTTGGGTTGAACTTCTGCATTTTTATCGATATTATATGCTACTTCGTATTATTAATCATGTCTTAGACTGTTTTACTGTTGTTTCAACTGTTTAATGTCGAATTGGGAATAGTTGGATGGCCTTGTATTCACGAGAGGTGCCACCACGACCGGGTTTGGGGTTAGGGTCATGACAAGTTGGTATCAGAGCCTAGGTTACATAGGTCTCATGAGTCATGAGCAGGTTTAGTAGAGTCCCGCGGATTGGTACAGAGACGTCTGTATTTATCCTCGAGAGGCTACAGAACCTTTAGGAAAAACTTCATATTCTTGAAATTCTCGTCGTACAAACTTGTTGATCCGAGTACTAAACTCTTTTGTTTTAGTCTATCACAGATGGTGAGGACACACGCTACTGGCCGGGGTGGACGACCCCTAGTACCACCAGCTGTGGCCACCAAAGGTCGAGGACACGGTCGTGGTCGTGGCAGAGGCAAAGCAACGAGGGCAGCACCTGTAGATCCACCAGATGCCCCAACTCAGGATCAGGCTCCAGCTATGGATGCTCCAGCAGCACCAGTTCAGGCACCAACTGTGCCCATCGTGATTCAGGGTCTTCAGGAGGCCTTGGTACAGATCTTATCAGTTTGCACTGGCCTAGCTCAGGTGGTTTCAGCCACTACAGCCGCAACTACTTCTCAGGCCAGGGGAGGCAATTAGACTCCCGCCGCTCGCACACCTGAGTAGGTCGTGCAGGGACTTCAGACGCCGAGGGCGCATCCAGCCCAGCAGGTTGCAGCTGATCAGGACTATAAGGTTCCTGTCATGTCGGAGGATGAGCAACGTAGATTGGAGAGATTTGGCAGATTGCAGCCTCCGACCTTCAGTGGCGTAGAGGGCGAGGATGCCCAGGGCTTTTTGGATAAGTGTCAGATGATGCTTCATACTACATGTATTCTGGAGACTAGTGGGGTCGCTTTTACCATCTATCAGTTTTCAGGAGCTGCTTTCACTTGGTGGGAGGATTTTGAGAGGCGTAGGCCTGTTGGTGCAACACCCCTTACCTGGTAGCAGTTCTCCGTTCTCTTTCTGGAGAAGTATATGCCGCAGTCTCACAGAGAGGAGCTGTGCAGGCAGTTTGAGTGGTTGCGTCAGGGGGAGATGACCGTGTCGCAGTATGAGTTGAGGTTCTCTAAGTTGGCTCGTCATACCATCTGGTTTGTTCCGACAGATAGAGTGAGGATTAGGAGGTTTGTTGATGGTCTTACTTATCAGCTCCGTATTCTCATGACCAGGGAAAGGGTGACTGGTGCTTCTTTCAAGGAGGTTATGGATATTGACCATGAGATTGAGTCTGTTCGTCGCCGGGAGCAAGAGGAGAGGGAGGCCAAGAGGCCTCGAGGATCTGGCAGTTATAGTGGTGCTCCTTCGAGGGGTCAGTTTCAGCACGGTAGAGGCTGCCCATTCAGGTATGCTCAGCCAGCTCGCCCAGGTTATCGTGGGGCATCTTCGGGTCATGGTTTTCATGGTTCTCAGCAGGGCTAGTCATCACTTAGTGCCTTTCCAGCTCAGAGTTCATCTCTTGCTCCATCAACTCAGGGCTCTTCTGTGCCGAGTGCATCTGCTAGTCACTCCGGTACGAGGGGTTCCCTTTAGTCCCCTTCTCCAGCACCTATGAGTTGTTTTGAGTGTGGTGAGATGGGTCACATGTGGAGAAAGTGTCCTCGTCGTTTTGCTAGTTCATCCCAGCATAGGGGTTAGTCATTAGCTTCAGCGCTAGTTGCTTCATCACCACCCCTCCGCCAGCTAGGGGTCTCCCTAGAGGGAGAGGTGGATCAAGGGGCGGCTAGGCCCGTTTCTATGCACTCCCAGGCAGACCCGATGCTATTGCTTCAGATGTTGTCATTACAGGTATTGTTTAAGTTTGCCACAGAGATGCCTCTATGTTATTTGATCCCAGTTCCACCTTTTCTTATGTGTCATCATACTTTGCTCGTTATTTGGGTACGCCCCGTGAGTTTTTTGCTTTACCTGTTCATGTATCTACCCCGGTGGGTGATACTGTTATTGTAGACCGTGTGTACCGATTGTGTGTGGTGACTATTGCGGGTCTAGAGACCCGAGTGGATCTATTACTACTAAGCATGGTGGATTTTGATGTCATTTTGGGCATGGATTGGTTATTTCCGTGTTGTGCTATTCTGGACTGTCATGCTAAGACAGTCACATTGGCTATGCCGGGTGTGCCATGGATCGAGTGGCGAGGTGTGATTGATTATGTTACTATTAGAGTAATCTCTTTCTTGAAGGCCCAGCATATGGTTGGGAAGGGTTGTCTCTCGTATCTAGCATTTGTGAGGGATGTCGGAGCTGAGACTCCCAATATTGATTATGTTCTAGTTGTGAGGGATTTTCCCGATGTGTTTCCCGCAGACCTACCGGGCATTCCACCTGACAGGGATATTGATTTTGGTATTGACTTGGTGCCGGGAACTCAGCCCATTTCTATTCTGCCGTATCGTATGGCACCAACGGAGTTGAAGGAATTAAAAGAACAGCTTCAGGAACTCCTTGATAAAGGGTTCATTCGGCCTAGTGTGTCCCCTTGGGGTGCGTCGGTTCTATTTTTGAAGAAGAAGCATGGCACAATGAGAATGTACATTGATTATAGGCAATTGAACAAGGTAACAATTAAGAACAAGTATCTTTTGCCTCGCATTGATGATTTATTCGACCAACTTCAGGGAGCGAGGGTGTTCTCCAACATTGATCTCCGTTCGGGTTATCACCAGTTGAAGATCTGGGACTCAGATATCCTTTAGACGACTTTCAGGACCCGATATGGTCATTATGAGTTCTTGATGATGTCTTTTGGACTGACCAATGCCCCAACAGCGTTCATGCATTTGATGAACAACGTGTTCTGGCCTTATCTCGATTCGTTTGTCATAGTCTTCATTGATGATATTCTGGTGTATTCGCGTAGTCAGGAGGAGCACGCAGAGCATTTGAGAGTTGTGTTGCAGAGATTGAGGGAGAAGAAGCTTTATGAAAAGTTCTCCAAGTGTGAGTTTTGGCTCAGTTCAGTGGCTTTCTTGGGGCACGTGGTGTCCAGCGAGGGTATTCAGGTTGATCCGAAGAAGATAGAGGCGGTTGTGAGTTGGCCTAGACCATCCTCAGCCACATAGATTCACAACTTTCTTGGTTTGGCAGGCTATTATCGTCGGTTTGTTCAGGGATTCTTATCTATCGCATCACCCTTGACCAATTTGACTCAGAAGGGTGCTTCGTTTGCATGGTTGGACGAGTGTGAGGAGAGCTTTCAGAAGCTCAAGACAGCTTTGATCACAACTCCAGTATTGGTCTTGCCATCAGCTTCAGGTTCATATACTGTGTATTGTGATGCTTCGAGAGTTGGAATTGGTTGTGTATTGATGTAGTAGGGTAGAGTTATTGCTTATGCTTCTCGTCAGTTGAATCCCTATGAGAAGAACTACCCCGTTCACGATTTGGAGTTGGCTGGCATAGTTCATGCATTGAAGATTTGGAGGCATTACTTGTATGGCGTATCTTGTGAGGTGTTCACTGATCGTCACAGTCTTCAGCATTTGTTTAAGTAAAAGGATCTTAATTTGAGGCAGCGGAGATGGTTGGAGTTTCTTAAGGATTATGATATCACTATATTGTACCATCCGGAAAAGGCCAATGTGGTGGCTGATGCTTTGAGCCGAAAGGCAGTGAGTGTAGACATGTGATTTTTGACCATCCCCAAGATTTTTCATATTTTAGCACGTAAATATTTAATTTAGGCCTAATATAGCTATTTCAACTAATTTTAACTCTTTTACTTTATTTTATTACAAGAAAAATGAAAATTACAAAAAATTGTTCCATTAATGTTTTGCAGTCATTTTTAATCTTAAAAAATACAAAGAATAGTTTTGTTTTAACGGCCAGACTTATTTTAACAGTTATTTTACTTAAGTAGGACTAATTAATAAATGAGATCATATTTTAATCTCGTTCGCGGGGAAAAAATAAAGCTTGGGCTCGAGCAACCCATTTTTAGGCCTAATTTTGAACCTAGCCCATAATTCCTAGGTCCATACCCCTAACCTAATTTCTACCCCTATATAATAATACCTAATCCCTAAATTGAGGGACTCAAAAAAAAAAACACAATCCGCCGCTTTCAAAGATCATCAGCGAAAATACCAAAAAGCTGACCTAAGGCTAAGAGAATCACAACAACCCTCCCCAATTCTCAAAATACAACCTACACCCTAAGTTAACAGACACACACAAACATGACAGCCTTGGATTTTCTTTTTCAGTAACAATAAATAGCCTGCAGCAAGAGAGCCGAAAATTTGAACCAAACAGAAATCGCAACAGCCAAACTATAGAGTTTTTGGGAAGAATTAAGCTCTTTAATTTGTCTCCTTCAACCTCTTACCGAAACTACCATATTCATGAAATCTGTGTGTCAATTTTGTATTTAAAGAGATGTTACAAAACTCTGTTTTGATTTCCTCTTCAACTTTTGAGTTCTTAATTAACGAAAATGGATAATAAAAGAGCATTCAATCAAAATGTCTGATTCTAAGATACAGAATGGTGTCCGCATTTGAACTTGGTAACAGGGTCGATGAGATAGTGTCTGAAGCGATGGTGAATGATCCTCATAGTCGGGGTAGGAAGAGGCAAATTTCGAGCTTCCCGGTGCTGAATCGAGGTTCGGGTTTGTAATTTCGGGGTTTTAGTCCAAGGATTGTTGCTCCGTTTAGCTCGAATTTTCAGCTTTGTTCATCAATAAAAGGTCCATTTCTCAATTTTCATTTTTATTTCATTTTGTTGCGATGGTTTGGTAAGTGTGTTGGTTGATTTGTGACTCTCTATTGCTGTTACTTGTTTCTCCCTAATTACCACGTCTGGAATAGCTTCCTCATGGCAAGAAATTCCAAATACATCTTTGGTATGATATATTCCCCATATCTTCATGAACAATAGTGTCACACCTCCCTTTTACACCCCGAGGGGATATAAGGGAGTTTTTCCAATTAAAGTGACATTATTCGAAATGGGATTATTTATTCAATTTTTGTTCAGAGTCGCCACTTGGTATGGTTTGTTTTCTGGTGTTCCAAGTCACCGGTTTATTTTAAAATCCCAAATCGAGGAAAATTCGACTTTCCTTTTGAAGTCTGCGAACCAGAAATTCTGAATAAGGAATTCTGTTAACCCGAGGGAAGGTGTTAGGCACTCCCGGATTCCGTGGTTCTAGCACGGTCGCTTAAACTATTACAATTGGCCTATTATCTGATTTTAGTACATGTTTTAGCCTATGGTATATTTTAACTTATTAGCCGCTTTTAATTATTTTAAGGAAGATTTCAACGTCATCTAAAATACGTCTTTGGACCACGCCACATGAAATGCACCCGCAGTCCGAGACACATTTTATTTAACGTTGTTGATATTTGGATTTGGCTCACATGAAATGCACACCCGAGTTTAAGAAAGTAGTTTTTTTAATAGTGTGCCTAAAGCAACTACGTACTTTCAAATTTGCGAGGGCCATGGAAAATTCAACTAAATAGCATGCCTCCATTTCTAATGATTAAAATAAATTAAATGAGGGCCATGCATTTTTGAGATTTTATTTGGCACGGCACACCTCGATCTCAATTTTAAAAGAAAACTCAAACTAAACTTCGAGGGTCATAAACTATATCTTATTTAATGTGGCGCACCTCAAATCTAATTATCTAAAAATTCTTATTTTTCAAAACTGTGAGGGCCATAGACTATTTATCTAATAACGCACACCCCATCTAAATAAAAATAATCCTTTTTTTGTAGTTAAAGCCATTGATCGCATAATGGGTATTTACGCAGGCTTGCTAGGCTTCTGGACATAGAAAAGGGCCGAAATGCGAATTGCGTGAAGGGCGGCCCAGGCCGGTTAAACTCTTCACACTGACTAAGCCAACGTTGAGCCCAAATAACAGGACAATAGGCTGTACAAAATTACTTAAACACAAATTAATTAAAGCTCAAGGCATCTGAAAATTGAATTAACATCTTTAAACGAGACTTCTATCTCAATCCTAGCCTTATTGAATTAATCAAACTCTTTCAAGAACCTGGACAAGTGCTGAAACTAGGGGGCCTCATGTTGAACCCACACGAGAGCCAAATTTCATGGCTATGGGTTGGTATTTTCTTGGCTTTGAATTAAGCCCACCAGCCTCAGCACTTCGCATTTTTAGTATACATTTGAAGACAAAATAAATTACATTTTTATGACATTAAACCCTAACCCTTTTAACTACACAACAAGCCTTTATGATGAAAAGGAAGAAGAGCATGCTTTCGTTTCCAAAACAAAGAAACCTTTCATTTTTTAAAGAATATTCAAACCATACAGATCTGAAAATCAACATCACTAATAATTATCACTTGAAACAACATCTTTAGTAGTTTCAGCAGAATGCTAAAACCATTCGAGTCAGCATATCAAAATACAATACCATATGATGAGTATGTTCAAGAGTCTAAACCAACATTAGAAGAAAAACAGACAACCACAAGTTTACTAACAAAACCTCATGTTCAACTTCTAATACTATACTCATATTGAAACCAACAGTACCAAAGAAAAGGTCAAACACATCTAACAACAATCCCTTATCGACTCACAACTCAAAACACACTACCAAATTGGCTTAACAGCTTAACAGATGCCTTAATTGTAACAATTTAATGAGCATATAAACACATAACAAGACTTAATAAATATGAAACCAAAATACTCTAAGATAGAATGCTATGAACAATGGTATCATCATCGTTTCATTCCCATTTCAACATGCCATTTGAGGTTGGGTGAGTACCTGATTACAACAACAAACAAAGAAGATAAGCTGAAGAATTTAAGATGAAGCCGCAACAATGGTCAGCAATGGAAATAGCCAAAACGAACAACAAATATCCAGCCTTCGACCTAGCTTTAAACCCCAGAATCTATACCAGTTTCAGAACCTTGGAAAATCTGACTGAAAGGAAACTTAAGAACCAGGCAATTCTATGCAAATTTTAGTATTTTAAAGTCTAAAAGAAACTCAGTTGTTCCTCCATTTTTTCAGTATTTTTCGTCTCTAAAAAAAATCTCCCTTGCTAAAGAAGAAAAGATGCCTTTATAGGCAAGTCTTAAGGCAGCATAAAAGGGATTCAGATTTGCACTTTAAACCTTTTAATATTTTCATTTTTGCTCAAATACCCTTAGTTTAAAACTCAGATTTTCAGAATAGTCTCAAAGGCCAGCTTCTAGGAAGCTTTCCAAGTTAGTTACATTAGATTCCCCAACTTAGATTTCCTAAATTAACCCCCAGACCCTCTGTTTTTACCCCTAAAACCAAACGGGTCACGGGTCAAATTGACCTAAGGTCCAATTTCAAAAGTTGGGTCTGCCAATCCGGTTGAATCCCTTTGGGCTCCTGATTTCAGAACTTATTTCAAACAATAATCAAAATTCACAAATTAACGGATTGACCAAAATTTCAAAAGGAGAAACCAGAAAACCTTTAAGATGGAAAAAAATCCAAAAGAAAAGGAAAATGAACTAATTAGTCTTGAATCATAAAGATCAAAACCAAATAAACCGGATTTATTATTAATCTAAATATGCAACAGAATAATAATTAAAAACAAACAACTAACAAAGAAAAAGAAAAGAGGGAACAACAAAGAGATGAAGATGAACTTAAACTAAGAAGAATAAGAAGAATGCAAGAAAAGGAACTGAAAATACCTAAAATCGGACGACCAAATCTTGAAATCATTCCTCGAGCTTTCGATTTTGACGGAAATGAGCTTTAATCATTTGTTCTCAAACGAAAACACATGAATAAAGCCAATTTCGACCTCAAATCTTCAATAGGCTCACTGATTTAGGTTTTGGGAATTTAGGGTTCGAACTTCAAATTAAGATTCGAAGACTTCCGGATAGATTCGAGGGAAAAGAGTTAGAGATTTGGTATGAGGGATCATAGAGATTCAATGGTGTTAGTTTGGGCCGGTTTAGGGGCGGCTCCGCCACCGGAGGACGGTGGAACATGGGGGCGGCTCTAGGGTTTGGTGGGGTATTCTTTGAAAGAGAGTGAGGAGAGAGATGATTAGAGGGGAGTAGGTTAGGCGGATTCGGGCAATTATATATTATTGAGCAACTAGTTCCCAAGCCGTTCGATCAAGGGAGATCGAAGGTTGGGATTGAAGGACCCGAAACGGCGCCGTTTGGGATTGAGTGGGGGCAGACCAGGTTGAGAGCGGATCTGGGCTATGTTTAAACGAGTACAAGATTTGGGCTTGAGGGATTTTAATAGCTTTAGCCCAAAATCAGATTCCCTCATCTCTTTTCCTTTTCTTTTTTTTTCAAAAATTAAAAATTAAAACCTAAATTAAATCTGAAATCAAATTATCCTACCAAATTAAATTAATTAACTCTAAATAAAGGTCACCACAATTAACTAAAAACCAAATTGAAAGAAAAACTACAAAAATTTAAAGCTAAAAATTAAAACAAAATGCAAAAATGAGTTATTTTTGTGATTTTTCTATTTTTGTAAAACACTAATTACTAATTAATATAAAAATATAAAATTAAAACCTAAATGCAAATGCAACATATTTTGTATTTTTATGAATTGAATAAGATTAAACATGCAAACGAAAATGCAAACAATCAGAAAAATTCTACAATAATTCCTAAAATAACCAATAATTAAAGAAAAAAAAATCTAATTTTGGGAATTCTGTAGAAGTCGTTCATGTGAGGCAAAAATCACGTGCTCACAGCTGCCCCTCTTTGCTCGGAGACACGAAGGGTTTTCGGGCAAAGATACAATGAGCAATTATGAGGGATTTTTTCCTATCTGAAACTCCATGAGAAGCATTTTTGAAAAGAATCTGACTGAACCTTGCTTCAAAGGTTGTCTACATATCCTTGGCTATAAAGGAATCAGGTCAGTGTAGTTCTGGAAGTTTTGGCAGCTGGGACTACCGTGAAGCTGTGATTTCACTGTTGTTGTTGCTGCTACTGCTTGTTAAACTCCTTATTACACCAAAAATGGAAAATAACAAGCTAAACTAGCTAAGCCTATCAACTACAAGTTACAAGATTCCTATCTATAAACCTCTTGAAGCTTGATCTTGAGTCTTGGCTGGTTCTTGCTATAGACTCCGATCTTAATCTTGAAACTCATCAGCTACTTGTGCTGGTTCTTTCTTCAGCTCTTGGATCAAGGTGGGACATGCGAAGCTTGTGACTCATATCGTGAGCAGTCCGCATCTTTGTTCGCTTCAGCATTTTGAATTCACTTCTTTTGTTCTTTTTCTTCTTTTCTTTATTCTGGACTGGTCTCATTTTCTCGGCTACCTCGGATTCTATGCCTCGAGGTCATACTTGCTCAGATGCCAAAATAAACAAACGAACAAATTTTTTTGTGCCAGTTTTCACTAGGAAAATTTCGTGAGTTATTTGTGACAAAAGTCTGAACTTATTCTTTTTTTGAAAGCAATACAATAAGGATTGTG
This sequence comes from Nicotiana sylvestris, assembly GCF_000393655.2. NCBI lineage: Eukaryota > Viridiplantae > Streptophyta > Magnoliopsida > Solanales > Solanaceae > Nicotiana > Nicotiana sylvestris. The sequence goes on along the minus strand of NC_091060.1, from coordinate 107,599,179 downwards.
TCTATCTAGAAGGGAAAAGGTTAGGGAAGGGATCCCTATATATAAAATGTCAACTCAGGGATTGGAGCCCTAATGTTGGCGAAAATGTGACTAGGGAATGGAGGCCTTATGTCTAAAAACTCAACTCAGGGATTGGAACCCTAATGTTGGCAAAAAGGCGACTAGGGAATGGAGGCCCTATGCCTAAAAATCTCAACTCAGGGATTGGAGCCCTAATGTTGGCAAAAAGGCAACTAGGGAATGGAGGCCCTATGTCTAAAATCTCAACTCAGGGATTGGAGCCCTAGTGTTGAAAAAAAAAGGCGATTAGGGAATGGAAGCCCTATGTCTAAAATCTCAACTCAAGGATTGGAGCCCAAATGTTGGCAAAAGGCGACTAGAGAATGGAGGCCCTATGTCTAAAATCTCAACTCAGGGATTGGAGCCCTAATGTTAGAAAAAAGGCGACTAGGGAATGGAGACCCTATGTCTAAAATCTCAACTCAGGGATTGGAGCCCTAATGTTGGAAAAAAGGCGACTAAGGAATAGAGGCCCTATGTCTAAAATCTCAACTCAGGGATTGACGCCCTAATGTTGGTAAAAAGGCGACTAGGGAATGGAGGACCTATGTCTAAAAATCTCAACTCAGGGATTGGAGCCCTAATGTTGGCAAAAAGGCGACTAGGGAATGGAGGTCTTATGTCTAAAAATCTCAACTCAGGGATTGATGCCCTAATGTTAGTAAAAAGGCAACTAGGGAATGGAGGTCCTATGTCTAAAATCTCAACTCAGGGATTGGATCCCTAATGTTGGAAAAAAGGCGACTAAGGAATAGAGGCCCTATGTCTAAAATCTCAACTCAGGGATTGACGCCCTAATGTTGGTAAAAAGGCGACTAGGGAATGGAGGACCTATGTCTAAAAATCTCAACTCAGGGATTGGAGCCCTAATGTTGGCAAAAAGGCGACTAGGGAATGGAGGTCCTATGTCTAAAAATCTCAACTCAGGGATTGACGCCCTAATGTTGGTAAAAAGGAGACTAGGGAATGTAGGTCCTATGTCTAAAATCTCAACTCAGGGATTGGAGCCCTAATGTTGGTAAAAAGGCGACTAGGGAATGGAGGCCCTATGTCTAAAATTTGAACTCAGTGATTGGTGCCCTAATGTTGGTAAAAAGGCGACTAGGGAATGGAGGCCTTATGTCTAAAATCTCAACTCAGGAATTGGGGCCCTAATGTTGGTAAAAGGCGTAAAAGATTGAGATTAGGGATTCTGAACTATCATTTTGTTCGGATTTTCTTCTTTCCTTCTTTTTTTCATTTTCCTTTTCATTTCTTTTATTTCAATAAAATGCAGGAAAGAATTTTGGAGGAAAACTTCCCTTTTGGATTGATTGTTTCTGCGAAGCTGTTTCTAGCTTTTGCGCAGCTTTTCTTTTGGCTACACCTGCTTTTTCACGGTTGCCTTGGGTTGCACCTGGTTCAATTTTAAACAAAGAACAATTGTTAGTTTAAAACGGTGGTTGGTTTTGTGGCCTTGATTGTCTCGATCACTCGATCTTGGCCCGAACCTTTGTTGAGAACCTCTGCTGCTTAGTGGTTTTCTGAAGATTGATCTATCTTTCAAACCTAGGGACTCGGCTTTTAAGATTTCATGATGGATTACCCACGTGGGGCTTCGACCCTTTCCCTTTATTCCGCCTTTAGGCTTTTGGCTTTCTTTTCCTTTTCAATAACCTTGATTTCAAAGCATCAACCATTATGACCAGTCGGGATCGACTTGATGCACCCGCTGAGGCTGGGTACTTTTCTTTAGCTTTTGTTATGCAGAACCCTGTAAAGCCAATCTTGCCACCTTTTCTTTGTATTATTTTCGGAAATAAAGTTAGACTAAAAGGTATTCAAGGAAAAGTAAACAAAAGGCAAGAAAATAAATTTTGAGAGAAGTGTCCCTTTCGGGGAGGAAGGACGAACTTATCTGGGGTGCATGCAGACTTCAATAGACATGACATGCTTCTTGGACTGGATGCCCGATCCGCACAACTATCCCAACTTCTCATAAACCCATTGCGACCCGCGTTTCAAAACTGAGGAACCTTGCCAGGACTCTTTCAATACCAATGGTGGTGAGGGGTTTCTTCTTTTCGATCAATGACGTCCTTTGCGGGTTTTCGCCAATTGACCTCTCTCATTTCTCTTCTCACCGTCGCCTTATAGTGCTCTTTATGAGTTTTCACTAACAAGGCTCTCTCATTTTTTATTTCTGTGCTTACCATCGCCTCATGGTGCCTGTATGGGTTTTCACCAATATGACTCTCTCATTTTATTTCTCTCATTTTGATTGCATCGGATCCAAACAACTGCGTTCTCCGATTTTGAAAACCTTTCACCGATTGATCGGAAGGACTTGAACAAGGTTTGGGGTAAAAAGAATTTGGATTGAATTACAACTTTGGAACCGTTCAGGCGGGATCATCGCCGAACCATTATAAAATCTGCCCCAGTTTCACCTTTTGGGGAACTTTGAATCTTTATTTTGGTGTGACTGAACCCCAGAGAGAGGCTGTCTATGCATTCTTTCGGAATCAAGTCAAACGTAGTTCAGGAAAACATTTCGTTTTTGTTGTTGTTGTTATTATTGTTATTATTATTTTTTTCGAGTTCCAAAGAGGGTAATGAAAGAAAAGTAACCGGCTCAAAGTGTTAGCAAAAGGATTGGAGTGTTTGGGGTAGCGAGAATGAAAGCCTTCGTCATCCCAATCGGATAGTGCTATTGCTGCAGAAGGACTATACATAGTACCTTTTTACCGCATCTGCGTTCACAGCTACCTCGGGATCATTTCCTTCGATATCTCCCAAATACAATTCTCCTCTGGGCAATATCTTTCTGATGATGTATGGGCCTTTCCAATTGGGAGCAAATTTCCCTTTTGCTTCCTGATGATGGGGAAGAATACGCCTTAGAATGATTTGCCCCACTTCAAAATTTCTAGGCCGTACTTTCTTGTTGTAAGCACGGGCCATATTTTGTTGGTACAGCTGCCCGTGGCAGACTGCGGCCATTCGCTTCTCATCAATCAGGGTTAACTGCTCCAGGCGGGCTTTGACCCACTCACTGTCTTAAATTTCAGCTTCCACAATGATTCGGAGAGAAGGGATTTCAACTTCCGCGGGTATTACGGCTTTAGTGCCATAAACCAAAAGGTACGGGGTTGCTCCGACCGACGTGCGCACAATAGTGTGATATCCCAGCAATGCAAAATGCAACTTTTCATGCCACTACCTGGAACTTTGAATCATCTTTCTCAAAATCTTTTTGATGTTCTTATTTGCTGCTTCAATGACACCGTTGGCGTTAGGACGATAAGGAGTAGAGTTCCGATGTGTTATCTTGAACTATTCGCATATCTCCCTCATCAAATGACTATTCAAATTTGCAGCATTATCCGTAATGATAGTTGCAGGAATACCAAAATGGCAGATGAGGTTAGAGTGCACGAAGTCTACCACAACTTTCTTGGTGACAGATTTGAGAGTAATTGCTTCAACCCACTTCGTGAAATAGTCGATGGCGACCAATATGAATTTATGCCCATTTGAGACTTTTGGGTCAATTGGCCTAATGACGTCCATGCCCCAAGCGACAAATGGCCAAGGTGCTGAAATGGGATGCAGTTCTGTGGGTGGTGCATGAATCAAATCCCCGTGCACCTGACACTGATGACATTTCCGAACAAAACTGAAGCAGTCTTTTCCCATGGTCATCCAGTAATAACCCGCTCGAAGGATTTTCTTTGCCAAAACATACCCATTCATGTTAGGTCCGCACACTACTGTGTGCACTTCGTACATGATTCTTCCGGCTTCTTCGGCGTCAACACATCTTAACAAGTTGAGGTCCGGGGTCCTTTTGTACAAGACATCACCACTCAAAAAGAAACCACTTGCATGCCGTCTAATGGTTCTCTTTTGGTCTCCGCTGGATTGCTCAGCGTATTCTTTAGTTTTCAGAAATCTCTTGATGTCATGATACCATGGCTGAATATTTGGTTCTGCCTCAACCGTATTGCAGTAACCATGCCTTTCCCGGATTTGGATTTCCAAAGGATCAATGTCGGCATTTCCTGAGTATGGCAGCATCGAGGACAAAGTAGCAAGTGCATCAGCTAATTCATTGTGACAGCGAGGGATGTACCTGAATTCTATTGACTTGAATCGCTTGCCAAGATCTTCCACATGTTGCCTATAAGGAATAAGCTTGACATCTCGAGTTTCCCATTCTCCTTGAGCTTGTCGGATAATTAAATCTGAGTCTCCCATGATTAATAATTCTTCGACATCTTGGTCGATTGCCATGTTCATACCCATAATGCAGGCTTCATACTCGGTGGTGTTGTTTGTGCAGAAAAACCGAAGTCGGGGTATGGCTAGATAATGCTAGCCGGTGGGTAAGATCAATATTACCCCAATTCCAACACCTTTTGCGTTTACCGCCCCATCAAAGAACATTTTCCAAGCGTGGGTGTCTTCAAATATTGCCTTAACTGAATTTACCTCTTCATCTGGGAAGTAAGTGCTCAAAGGTTAGTATTCATCATCAACCGGGTTCTCAGCCAAATAATCTGCTAACGCCTAGGCTTTCATTGTCGTGTGAGTGACGTAGACTATGTCAAACTCCGTGAGCAAGATCTGCCACTTTGCTAATCTCCCAGTGGGCATTGGCTTCTGAAATATGTATTTTAAAGGATCCAACCTTGTTATGAGGTAAGTGGTGTAATCTTGCAAATAATGCCTCAGCTTCTGAGCTACCCAAGTTAAAGCGCAGCAAGTTCTCTCCAATAAAGTGTACTTGGCTTCATAATTAGTGAACTTCTTGCTCAGATAGTAAATGGCCTGCTCTTTCTTTCCGGTCACATCATGTTGCCTGAGGACACAACCGAAAGAATTTTCCAAGACTGTCAGATACAAGAACAGAGGCCTCCTTGGCTCATGTGGGACAATATCGGCGGATTCGACAGATATTCTTTGATTTTATCAAAAGCCTCTTGGCACTCATTTGTCCATTTGATTGCCGCATTTTTCTTCAGCAATTTGAATATGGTTTCACACGTGCATGTTAACTGAGCAATGAATCGGCTGATGTAGTTCAACTTCCCAACAAACTCATAACATCTTTCTTGGTTCTTGTAGGAGGCAAATCTTGAATTGAATTTATCTTTGCCGGGTCCAACTCGATGCCCCTCCGACTTACTATGAATCCTAAAAGTTTGTCGGATGGTACCCCAAATGCACATTTGGTCGGGTTCAGCTTCAAATCATATTTGCGCAACCGCTTAAAAAATTTTCTCAAATCCCGAACGTGGTCGTCCTGAGTTTTGGATTTGATGATTACATCATCCACATACACCTCTATTTCTTGGTGCATCATATCATAAAAAATGGCAGTCATGGCTCTCATGTAGGTTGCCTCGGCATTCTTCAGACCAAATGGCATGACTCTGTAACAGTATATACCCCAAGGTATGGTAAACGCTGTCTTTTCTGCATCTTCTTCATCCATCAACACCTGGTGATATCTTGCGTAACAATCCATGAAGGACTGTATCTTATGTTTGGCGCAGTTATCAACAAGGATGTGGATGTTCGGCAAAGGGAAGTTATCTTTGGGACTTGCCTTGTTTAAATCTTTGCAATCCACACACACTCGAATTTTCCCGTCCTTCTTTGGCACTGGAACTACATTGGCTAACCATGTGGTATATTGAACCACTCGGATCACCCCCGCTTTCAATTGTTTTGTGACCTCTTCTTTAATATTGTCACTGATATCGGTTTTAAACTTTCTTTGATTTTGTTGGACAGGGGGACAATGGGGGTAAGTTGGCAACATATAAACCACCAAATCAACATTTAGTCCTGGCATGTCATCGTATGACCAAGCAAACACATCTTTGAACTCAAACAAAAGTTGGATCAGTGCGTCCCGGGTTTTCTCATCTGTGTGAATGCTTATCTTGGTTTCCCTGACTTCTTCAGAAGTACCCAAATTAATCGGCTCAGTATCATTTAAGTTCGGCTTAGGTTTATTCTCAAACTGTTCCAATTCTCGATTGATTTCCCTAAAAGCCTCTTCTTCATCATATTCCGGTTCTTGGTTCATTACTTCACAGTTAGACATCGTGTTTGGATCTAGGCATGAAGTCCGCAAACATGTCATGTTATTTAAAGCTGCATTATTAGAACTGAAAGAAGAAATAAAAGAGAAAAACAACCAAATCAGAAATAATAAAGAAAGATGAACGATGAAATATTGATTTCATTTCATTGAATTTGAAGATAACAGGGTTTACATTGGAAATTAAAAGACATGAAACTAAAGAAAACATCTGAGTTACACCCTGGAATAACTTGTGATGCAGAAAAAGTGGCATGACAGGTCTACCGAGACTCCCGCCTGATTGGGAATGGCGTAGCCTTCCAATTCTGTAGTTTGGCATTAGGTCCCGTATACAGCACCTCAGCGGTGCTTGAGCCTTCCCCTGGTTGAACCATGTGGGCTTCATATAGTATCTTCCTCATGGCCCCACAGATTTCTTCGATTTCTTTGGCCATAAAGGCCTTATTGTCCTCTTCCTCATTGTATTTTGGCTTGACAAATGTTCTGTATAGATGCGGCACCGGCTGAGGAAAGACCCAACCATCATTCTTCCTATCATCTGCCCATCTTACATCAGCTGGAGTAGGCCGGAAGCCTACCCCAAAGAACTTTTCACTGGCGGTCGCGGTGCTAGGTTCAGCTATTCCTTGCAACGATTTCCCAAGCCCTTTCCTAGGTTTGTAGTCGTGCCTGATCATTTCTTTGGCCCCCATGATTAATGCATTAGAAAGGAAGGGTTGAGGACAAGGTTTTCCTTCTTCGTACTGATCAACGACCACGATTTCAAAGGCCTAATAGACTATGTGCTCACTTCCTTCTATTGTTTCAAGACATGGGACTGACAGGTCCCGTGAACCACAATCTCCTGATCCTCATGTTCGAACTTTACCATCTGGTGGAGAGTAGAAGGCACAGCCCCCGCTGCGTGAATCCACGACCTTCCCAAGAGAAAATTGTAGGACGTGTCCATGTCCATAACCTGGAAGGTTACTTCAAAGTCTACTGGGACGATGGTCAGAATTAAATCAATCTCTCTAATTTTGTCCCTTTTGATACCATCGAAGGCCCGTACATAGACATTGTTGGGTCTGATTCTCTCAGTACCAATTTTCATACGCTGCAAAGTTGAGAGTGGGCAAATGTCTACCCCAGAGCCTCCGTCCAACATAACCCTTTTCACATAGTACCCTTTGTATTTAACTGTCAGGTGCAAGGCTTTGTTATGTGCAGCCCCTTCCGAGGGCAAGTCATTTTTGCTGAAGGAGATCTGGTCAATTGCAAAAAATCTTTCGGTCATTCTCTCCAACTGCTCTACAGAAGTCTCAATAGGCACATATGCTTCGTTAAGGGTCTTGATCAATACCTTTTGATGTTCGGTGGAATTCATCAACATAGATAACAAGGAGACTTGTGTGGGAAATTTTCGAAGCTGGTCGATCACCTCATAATCCGCCATTTTCATCTTTTGAAAGAAGGCATCCGCTTCTTCGGCACTTACGGGCTTCTTAGATGGGAAGCTCTTTCTAGTGGCATTGTTCACCTCTTCCAGATTGAAATACTTTTCTGCCCGGTTATTTTCTTAAACTTCTCCCGAGATTTCTTTACCTTTATAAGTCACCACTGATTTATTGTAATTCCAGGGCACAGTAGTAGGATCTATCATGGGCTTTTGTGGTGCGCGGCCAATAACCACGGGCTCACTCAGCCTTGGTAGATTAATTGGCCCCCGCATCACATAAGCTCCTTTGGGCACATATATTTGGGTTGTCTTATTCAGTTCGAATCTCCTAGGAGAACTCAAATCCATCTGCTTTTCTTTGCGGCCTCAAGGGTCATAGAGGACAACATCTTTGGGAGGCATTGCCCCAATTTCCACTTCAACTTTCTTTTCTGACTTTGGAGGGGTGGTTTTGTTCTTTTTCTCCCCATTGTCTTGCTTCACGACAGCTTTTGGTTTCTTTTGTACATCAGCGATGGCAATGATAGCCTTCAATGCTGGGTCAAATCCTTGTCCTCACAAATCATTTCGATTACCGGCCCGTTGTTGTGGGCCAGCAGCGGGTTATTAGTCACATTGGGAATATCTTCAACGGCTCTCTTCAGAGTCCAACAGTCATCCGTGTTGTGCCCTTCTGCCCCTGAGTGATAGGCACATCAAGTACCGACTCTATAAGCGGGTGATGTTGGGTTTTGCCTAGTTTGAGGAACAGGCTGTAGCAGACCTATTTGAACAAGTTTTGGTAACAGGCTGGAGTAGAGTTCGCCAATTGGTGTAAAATTTGGCCTCTTGGGTGGTTCACGAGGGTGGAAATTGTTTTGTGGAGGCCGGGGGTTGTAGTAGTTTTGGTAAGGAGGTTGGTTTTAGGAAATGGAGCTTGGTTCCGGTTGGCTTGTTGTTGTGGCCGGATATAAGGTTGAGCATTCATGACCGGGTATGGCTGAGGAGCATAGGCTACGTCTTGGTGGGGGTAGTAGTGTTGCGGGGTCCTTTCTGAGAAAAAGGATCTGGGAGTACGGTGTTTTCTTGCATCTGACGCTGCCATGGATGTTTCTTCCTTTTTCTTGCCCTTCGCCACTCCTCCAGACCCACCCTGAATGGCTTGGGAGGTAGTTTTGATGGCGGATTGGCTTAGAATTCGACCCGTTTTCAACCCATTTTCCACCATTTCGCCAATCTTGATAGCTTCAATGAACGATTTACCCATTGCGAACATCATATTTTGGAAGTAGTCAGCCTCCTGAGCTTGGAGGAAAACTGTGACCATTTCAATCTCATCCATCGGAGGCCTTACCCTGGAGGCCTATTCACGCCATTTAATTGCGTACTCTTGGAAGCTTTCCGAGGATTTCTTCTTCAAGTTTGTCAATGAGTTCCTATCTGGAGCAATATCAATGTTGTACTGGAACTGCCTGACGAAATCTCTAGTCAAGTCATCCCAGATGTGCCAACAGGATATATCTTGGTCCATGTACCACTCAGATGTGATGATGACCAGACTTTCTCCGAAATATGCCATGAGGAGTTCTTCCTTCCCACCGGCTCCTCTCAGCTGGTTGCAATATCTCTTGAGATGAGCAATAGGATCACCGTGTCCATCATACTTCTCAAATTTTGGGGTTTTGAATCCCAATGGTAGATGCACATGAGGGAACATACATAAGTCAGCATAAGATACATTTTTCTGTCCACTTAAGTAGGAAACTGAGGAGGTTCCATTGGGAATGTGGGTGTTTGGAGGGTGAAAGCTGAGGGGTCAAAACCAGGCCTGGGCAGTGTAGGTTGTGCCGTGGCCGAGCAAGGTGGAGCGGTGAAGATATTTGAGGCTGCACCGGATATTAACACCTGGGGTCGAACCTTAGAAGGTGTTCCTACAAAATGGGTCGAGATAGTTGGGTGTCCTAGTGGTGTGTTTGGGTAGTTTATGGGGATGTTGGAGCTCCCACTTGCCTTGGGATCGGGAAATCCAGGGATTATACTTGGTGGTTCTCTTTCGTTTGCCCAGGCGTTCCACATTTCCATCATGCGGAGACGCAATAGCCTGTTTTCCTTGGCAACTGCCGATTCTGAAGTTGGGATGCCCGAGATCGGACTCTCAACCGCAATAGGAACTATTGGCAGAGTCATTTCTGAGGACATTTCAACGTTTCCCTTCGACCTCGTGAAGTATGGATGTGAAGCCAGACTACCACAAGACCAACCACCTTTCTATAAAACCTGGGATGGAAATGACATCAGCAAATGGTTAGTTTGAAACAAATAACAGACAAGTAATCGCACGTTGGGGGTATGATGTACCTATACAGTTAAATGTATTTCTACATGTTTTGCAACGGTTTCATGCTTCATTCCGACTTTTCTTTTCTTTCCCATTTTGCTTATTTCCTCTCCCACTCTTTCCTTTTTATCCCCCCCCTTTTTCGTTATGGTCGAATCCTATGGAGATTGACAAAGTATCATGACCCCGCATGAATCAGACTGGGTGTAGTTCTGGGGATAATAAATAACAAAATATTTTGGGATTTTCAACTTTTCATAAAAAGCAAATGCTTTGATTACAATGACTCAAAACTAACAGACTTGAAAAGGAAATCAACAGACTCTAATAGCAAGATGACAATATAGACTCAAGAACCGACTAACAGACTCTGACATAAAGAAAATACAGACACGAAAATAGACTGATAGACTCCAACAGAAACAGACTAAAGTGAAAATCAGAAATACATTAATGCTTATGGGGCGTGGGACATCATTCGGTCTTGCTGCGGGCCTATATGCGAGATCCCCTTGCAGCCGCTCCAAATCGCTCATTATCTGGCGAACGAAAGTCATCACTACAGCGAAAAAGGTGGTACGAGTCATGTCCTCGCACGCTTGGCACTTCACGGTAATGTAGTCAGCAATGGCTCTGATCCTCTCTCGGATTCTGCCCTTTTCGTGAAGCAATTGCCCTATCTGCTGATTCCTGGCTTCTAATACTTGAGAGTCGTAAAGGTGTTGATTTTGCAACTGTTGTATTTCTTCCTTCATCTAAGCCATCAAATCATAACAGTGTTCCCTGTTATCTCTGAAGTCTTTAGCCTGCTTGGCTACCTCATTCTCAAGAGTAGTTACCTTTCTGCTCAGGCTGGTGGTTGTCCCTTCATACTTTCTCTTCAGTTGTTGCACAAACTGTGTCCGACCTTTTGCATTTTCCGCTAATTGAGCCCGGGCTTTTGCTAGACTGGCCTCAGACTTTTCTAAGTCATCTTGACAATCAAGGGCTTTCTTTTTCAGACTGCTTATAAGCCTTTCATTCGCTCGGCTTCTTTTCGGGTTTCTAGCAGCTATTTTCATCTTCCGGATTTGAGCTTTGAGGGCTTCATTTTCCTGAGTTAGCTTTTTCTTTTCCCCTTCATCTGCGGCAGCCTGGATACTGTTGCCAAACTTGAGGTCCCTGATTTGTCCCTCTAATTTACTAATTTTGGTTCTATAGCTTTCTTCTTTTGCCAACCAGCCTCACTACTCTTGTGAGTCGTTGGTGAATTACTGAACATGAGCTATCTTAGCAGGTCTCTTCGGAATCTGGAACCTTTTACCGAACCAAATAACATACTTGGGGTCTACTTCATCTCTAGCTAGATCCCGCACCATGGTCTTAGGTTCTAGAAATCTACATTCATTCCACACCTGATGAATTCTCCCTTCTGAAAATACGGCTTTTGGGTCCAATTCAATGACATGTTTACTCAAATCTTCGTCATGGGGAAGGGTTTGAAATCTTCCTAATTGGCCCAAAACCCTGTGGGGGGCATACGACTGGATGCTCTGGATGCCCATCAGGAGGAGATAACATACTTCAGCTGACATGTATACTGCTTCGGTGACAGGAAGCCATAGCACTCAATTTTATCGGCGGTCAAGGAGCTCAAATGTGCAAACCAAGCATCAGTACCCTCAGGGAATTCAATACCCACTACTCGGCTTTCAAATTCTTCAATGCAAATCAAACCGATCATACCGTAATTCATATACCCAACCCGGTGGCAGAGATGTTCCTGCATCCATAATTGTAGTAACAGATTGCAGCCTTGGAAGAACTTTCCTCCTTCCCGACAGATACTCAAGGCTTGGTAGATTTCAGATAAGATCAGGGGAACCACAGTGTTGTTGGCTTTCTTGATTGCAACATCGATCATTCCTGCGAGACCTGCCTCTATATTACCATCTTTTCACGGACAGACTACAACACCCACAAAGGCTACTATAAAAGCCAAACCCCGCCTTGCCTCCCATTTGTCTTTATTTCCGGCATGGGTCAGACCAGTGTTCGGCTCTTCAAAACCTCGGGGGTTACCATGGCGTTGATACAAGAATTGGAGAGTGCAATAGCCTTCAAATAAATTTCCATCCTAAATATCCCCACTAATTCTCCGCAGATCCAGAAATATGTGGGGAGATACCGGTCTTGGTGACACTGGATATCGAGTTCTAAGGTTTCCATTAAGGCCTGCATAACCCGCAACTTCCTCCAGTGTGGGTGTGAGCTCAAAGTCAGAGAAACGGAACACATTGCAAGTTGGGTCCCAAAAAGGTACTAATGCTTCAATTATGTCCAACTTTGGCTTGATGTTCAATAGTCCGACGAGACCTCCCAGAACCTTTACCATGGTTTCTCTATTGCCTTTTCCTAGATCATTCCACCATATTTGGAGCTGTAAGGGGATCTCTTTAAGGAGTGTGAAGGGTTCAATTTTATTTGTGCTCATCCTGCACATTTATTAAGGTGATTTAATAACTTATTTTGTCAAAAATAATACCATTTTTTCAAAATTTTACTTTAAAAACAAAACCCGGTTTTTGCAGATACGGCCTTTCAGCACTTCGGGGAAGAAGATTTTAAGGTTGTGCCTGCTAACCGGTCGAAAAATAAAAAATGAACAAAAGTGGTTGTTCTTGCAAAAACAGCCTTCCGGCGCCCTTTTAGGGACATTCGGCTTATTTTAAACAAGAATGGCATCACCCTGCTTATTTGTGACAAAAAATAAAATTTTATTGTTTTTGGGCTATTTTTGCAAAAGGAAAGTTAGACCCGATGGGGGTTGCCTACGTATCCCACATCCAGTGAGAATCAAACTGGCGTAGTTCGGGCAGATTTGGCAAAAATGAAAACCAACTAATTTTAAAGACAAAACTTTCTTTTTCTTTTTCTTTTTCTTTTCAAAAGTTTTGGCAGAGTTTCGGTATATTTTGGACATTGATTTTTCAAAACTAGTAACTACCTCTCTGAGCCTTCACACTGTTATTTTCTTTTCCCAATTTCTTCTATTATCCACAAGCCGGTCAACACGCAAATTCGAAGCAAATAAATGCACAAGTAACACGTAGGATGCATCAAGATGGTCTTTTCATTTCGGGTACGCCTGTCCTAGACAGACCCAACCTGTGTTGACTCTTCTAAGTCAAATGCATGTGATGCAAACAAACGTTCCTACTAGGGATCCGGCATGAGGTTTTGTTTTACTAGGTTTAAAACCTGGGTTTATTGTTCTAGACCTGGCTTACCCGAGTGGACAACTCGAGCCAGAGGGGGACAGCGTACCGGGAATACAAAAGCTTCACCGACTTAGCAACTTATCCGAACCTCGTTCTAAAATGGGATAAGACTCTAGATAGAAGAGAAGTCACACGAAGAACACCCTTCTCCATGTTTTAGAAGACTCAGAGAGAGGAAGGGTTTCGTAGCAGTTTATATACAGTTCACAGAATATCAAAGCGGTAAAAGCATTTAGTACATTAGGCTCAAACATGTAGGAAAATCAGGTAACATATAAAGCCAATCATAACAGCTATTCTAAGCTCGAATTCTTGACCCCTGAACCAGAGATTCTGGGTTCGATCCCCAGCAAAGTCGCCAGAGCTGTCACACCTCCCTTTTACACCCCGAGGGGATATAAGCAAGTTTTTCCAATTAAAGTGACATTATTCGAAATGGGATTATTTATTCAATTTTTGTTCAGAGTCGCCACTTGGGATGGTTTGTTTTCTGGTGTCCCAAGTCACCGGTTTATTTTAAAATCCCAAATCGAGAAAAATTCGGCTTTCCTTTTGAAGTCTGCAAACCAGAAATTCTGAATAAGGAATTCTGTTAACCCGAGGGAAGGTGTTAGGCACCCCCGGATTCCGTGGTTCTAGCACGGTCGCTTAAAGTATTACAATTGGCCTATTATCTGATTTTAGTGCATGTTTTAGCCTATGGTATATTTCAACTTATTAGCCGCTTTTAATTATTTTAAGGAAGATTTCAACGTCATCTAAAACACATCTTTGGACCATGCCACATGAAATGCACCCGCAGTCCGAGACACATTTTATTTAACGTTGTTGATATTTGGATTTGGCTCACATGAAATGCACACCCGAGTTTTAAAAAGTAATTTTTTTTAATAGCGCACCTAAAGCAACTACGTACTTTTAAATTTGCGAGGACCATGGAAAATTCAACTAAATAGCATGCCTCCATTTCTAAGGATTAAAATAAATTAAATGAGGGCCATGCATTTTTGAGATTTTATTTGGCACGGCACACCTCGATCTCAATTTTAAAAGAAAACTCAAAAACTTCGAGGGTCATAAACTATATCTTATTTAATGTGGCATACCTCAAATCTAATTATCTAAAAATTCTTATTTTTCGAAACTGTGAGGGCCATAGACTATTTATCTAATAACGCACGCCCCATCTAAATAAAAATACTCCTGTTTTTGTAGCTAAGGCCATTGATCGCATGATGGGTATTTACGCAGGTTCGCTGGGCTTCTGGACATAGAAAAGGGCCGAAAGGCGAAATGCGTGAAGGGCAGCCCAAGCCTGTTAAACTCTTCACACTAACTAGGCCAACATTGAGCCCAAATCACAGGACAATAGGCTGTACAAAATTACTTAAACACAAATTAATTAAAGCTCAAGGCATCTGAAAATTGAATTAACATTTTTAAACGAGACTTCTATCTCAATCCTAGCCTTATTGAATTAATCAAACTCTTTCAAGAACCTGGACAAGTGCTGAAACTAGGGGGGCCTCATGTCGAACCCACACGAGAGCCAAATTTCATGGCTATGGGCTGGTATTTTCTGGGCTTCGAATTAAGCCCACCAGCCTCAGCACTTCGCATTTTCAGTATACATTTGAAGACAAAATAAATTACATTTTTATGACATTAAACCCTAACCCTTTTAACTACACAACAAGCATTTATGATGAAAAGGAAGAAGAGCATGCTTTCGTTTCCAAAACAAAGAAACCTTTCATTTTTTAAAAAACATGCAAACCATACAGATATGGAAATCAACATCACTAATAATTATCACTTGAAACAACATCTTTAGTAGTTTCAGCAGAATGCTAAAACCATTCGAGTCAGCATATCATAATACAATACCATATGCTGAGTATGTTCAAGAGTCTAAACCAATATTAGAAGAAAAACAGACAACCACAAGTTTACTAACAAAACCTCATGTTCAACTTCTAATACCATACTCATATTGAAACCAACAGTACCAAAGTAAAGGTCAAACACTTCTAACAACAATCACTTATCGACTTACAACTCAAAACACACTACCAAATTGGCTTAATAGCTTAACAGATGCCTTAATTGTAACAACTTAATGAGCATATAAACACATAACAAGACTTAATGAATATGAAACCAAAATACTCTAAGATAGAATGCTATGAACAATGGTATCATCATCGTTTCATTCCCATTTCAACATGCCATTTGAGGTTGGGTAAGTACCTGATTACAGCAACAAACAAAGAAGATAAGCTGAAGAATTTAAGATGAAGCCGCAACAATAGTCAGTAATGGAAACAGCCAAAACGAACAACAAATATCCAGCCTTCGACCCAGCTTCAAACCCCAGAATCAATACCAGTTTCAGAACCTTGGAAAATCTGACTGAAAGGAAACTTAAGAACTAGGAAATTCTATGCAAATTTTAGTATTTTAAAGTCTAAAAGAAACTCAGTTGTTCCTCCAGTTTTTCAGTATTTTTCGTCTCTAAAAAGATCTCCCTTGCTAAAAAAAAAAGATGCCTTTATAGGCAAGTCTTAAAGCAGCATAAAAGGGATTCAGATTTGCACTTTAAACCTTTTGATATTTACATTTTTGCTCAAATACCCTTAGTTTAAAACTCAGATTTTCAGAATAGTCCCAAAGGTCAGCTTCTAGGAAGCTTCCCAAGTTAGTTACATCAGATTCCCCAACTTAGATTTCCTAAATTAACCCCCAGACCCTCTATTTTTACCCCTAAAATCAAACGGGTCATGGTCAAATTAACCTAAGGTCCAATTTTCAAAATTTGGACCTGCCAACCCGGTTGAATCCCTTTGGGCTTCTGATTTCAGAACTTAATTCAAACAATAATCAAAATTCACAAATTAACGGATTGACGAAAATTTCTAAAGAAGAAACCAGAAAACCTTTAAGATGAAAAAAAATCCAAAAGAAAAGGAAAATAAACTAATTAGTCTTGAATCATAAAACCCAAAACCAAATAAACCAGATTTATTATTAATCTAAATATGCAACAGAATAATAATTAAAAACAAACACCTAACAAAGGAAAAGAAAAGAGGGAACAACAAAGAGATGAAGATGAACTTAAAATAAGAAGAATAAGAAGAATGCAAGAAAAGGAACTGAAAATACCTAAAATCAGACGGCCAAATCTTGAAATCATTCCTCGAGATTTCGATTTTGACCGAAATGAGCTTTAATCATGTGTTCTCAAACGAAAACACATGAATAAAGCCAATTTCGACCTCAAAACTTCAATAGGCTCACTGATTTAGGTTTTGGGAATTTAGAGTTCGAACATCAAATTAAGATTCGAAGACTTCCGAACAGATTCGAGGGAAAAGAGTTAGAGATTTGGTATGAGGGGGTCATAGAGATTCTATGGTGTTAGTTTGGGCCGGTTTAGGGGCGATGCCGCCACCGGAGGACGGTGGAACATGGGGGCGGCTCTAGGGTTTGGTGGGGTATTCTTTGAAAGAGAGTGAGGAGAGAGATGATTAGAGGGGAGTAGGTAGATTCGGATAATTATATAATATTGAGCAACCAGTTCCCAAGCCGTTCGATCAAGGGAGATCGAAGGCTGGGATTGAAGGACCCGAAACGGCGCCGTTTGGGATTGAGTGGGGGCAGACCAGGTTGAGGGAGGATCTGGGATATGTTTAAATGGGTACAAGATTTGGGCTTGAGGGATTTTAATAGCTTTGGCCCAAAATCAGATTCCCCTCATCTCTTTTCCTTTTCTTTTTTTTCAAAAATTAAAAATTGAAAACTAAATTAAATCTGAAATCAAATTATCCTACCAAATTAAATTAATTAACTCTAAATAAAGGTCACCACAATTAATTAAAAACCAAATTGAAAGAAAAACTACAAAAATTCGAAGCTAAAAATTAAAAAAAAAATGCAAAAATGAGTTAATTTTTGTGATTTTTCTATTTTTGTAAAACACTAATTACTAATTACTAATTAATCTAAAAATGTAAAATTAAAACCTAAATGAAAATGTAACATATTTTTGTATTTTTATGAATTAAATAAGATTAAACATGCAAACGAAAAATGCAAACAATCAGAAAAATTCTACAATAATTCCTAAAATAACCAATAATTAAAGAAAAAAATCTAATTTTGGGAATTCTGTAGGAGTCATTCATGTGAGCAAAAATCACGTGCTCACAAGTAGCGTGAGGCTTGGATCTTTGAGCATGCAAGTTTATCTTTGTTAGCTTGAGTAGGTATAAATGTTTCAAAATGATTCTATGAAATTGTGGTCTTAGTGGTGGGGTTTAAAGGGAAGTTTTAAATCTCTTATCATATTAATATAATTCTCTTTAAATTAATTGTAGTTCTTTAGTCCGAGGTGTGCCATCCATAATTGAATCCCTATGGCCCTCGTGTTAATGTTATAATTTAGATACTAAAATGAATTCCGTAGTTTGCTTTATGTGCGTTAATTAAATAATTATCATGGCTACGGGTATGGTTCCCGTGACGTAGTTGTGATTTGTAATTATCAAAACTCGGGTGTGCATTTCATGTGACCCAACTCCAATTCTCAACAATGTTAAATAAAATGTATCGTGGGCCTCGGGTGCATTTCATGTGGCATGGTTTACGATGTGTTTTAGATAACGTTGAAGCTTCCTAAAATTAATTAAAAGTGGCTAATAAATTAAAATATACCATAGGCTACAACATGTATTAAAATCAGATAATAAGCCAATAATAATAGTTGAGCGACCTTTCTAAAACTACGGAATCCGGGAATGCCTAACACCTTCTCCCGGGTTAACATAATTCCTTACCCGAATTTCTGTGTTCGCGGACTGTAAAACAGAGTCAATTTTCCTTGATTCGGGATTTAAAACCGGTGACTTGGGACACCATGATTATCCCAAGTGGCAACTCTGAATTTTAAATAATAATCTCGTTTCGATTGTCACTTTAATTGGACAAACTCCCTTAATACCCTTCCGGGGGTAGTAAAAAGGAGGTGTGACAGCTCTGGCGACTCTACTGGGGACAAGAACCCAGAATCTCTGGTTCAGAGGTCAAGAATTCGAGCTTAGAATAATTTTTATAAATTTGGCTTTATTTATTATCCGGTTTTATTTACATGTTTGGGACTAATGTGTTAAATGTTGCTTTTTACCGCTTTGATATTGTTGAACTGTATATTAATTGATACGAAACCCTCCTCTCTCTGAGTCTTCTAAATCATCTGGGAAGTGTGCACTTCGTGTAACTTCTCCTCTGTTAGAGTCATATCCCAATTTTAGAACGAGGTTCGGACAAGTTGCAAAGCCGGTGAAGCTTCTGTATTCATGGTACACTACCCTCCCCCCCCCTCGGCTCAAGCTGTCCACTCGGGTAAGCCAGGTCTAGAACAAATAAATCCAGGTTTTTAAACCTAGAACAACATAGCCTCATGACGGATCCCTAGTAGGAACGCTTGTTTGTGTCATATGCATCTGACTTTGGGGACTCAATACAGGGGTTAGGTCCGTCTAGGACAGGTGTACCCCACAAAATAAAAGACCATCCTGATGCATCCTAATGTGCTACATGTTGCAATCTTCAAGGGTAAAAAGGTCATTTGGCGGACCAATAATAGTTGAGGGCAAATGAAAAAAAAAAGAAAAAAAGAAAAAAAGAGGGTGAAGTGTGAAAATAAAACAAGTAGGGCTCAATTATGTTTTCTGTCACATTTTTATTAAGAAAAGACAAAAAAAATGAAAATTTCAAAAAAAAAGGAAAGATTTTGCACTTTTTCATCATTTCCCGAAAATCAAAAATAAAAAAAAATGAAGAAAACAAAATCCAAAAAGAGTTTACATGTTTCATCATTTTTCAAAAAAGACAAAAAAATATATTTTCTCTAAATTAGTTTTTTTTTTAATTCTTGCCCGTATCCAATCTGCCCGAACTACGCATACCTGATTCTCGTCTTTCGGGGCGTGATACGTAGACAACCCACATAGCATTTTATCTTTCTAGTGAATCTTAGGTTCTTGGATTTGCGGGGTTTTAGCCAAATTTTGCACTTCTAGCCACCTTTTTGGCCACATAAACCATTTTGCAAAAATAGACTCAATCATGTCTTGCATGTGTCTAGTAGGGAATGTTATTGTCTCACATAGTGTTAGTTTCAATTTTCTCATACAGGTATGTATCTAATTACTGGAGCTTGGGCATGACAGAGCCCTAGGACCATCCAGTCAGGGTCGATTATTCAGGAGTTTGCTTAAGGAGATTTTTTATTATGTTTTGAGTATGTTGTTCTTTTTTATGTCGTCTTTTACCTTCTAGTTTTGTACAGTAATGTCGAGTTTTTTTTATTATTGTACTTTCTATTTGGTATTTGGAAAAAATATGTTATAAATCAAAAATTAAAAAAAGATACTTTGCGTTTTATATTTCCATTAGAATTTTCTTTAGAAACAATACTCCTAGAAAGAAAAATAAATTGAGGTGATTTTTCCTTTAGAAAAATGATGTCTAAAACTCAAAAGAAAAAAATTTGCTTTTATATTTCCTTTAGGATACTAGGACTAAAAACTCAAAAATGGGATTTTTCTCTTTTGATATCTCTTTACAAGTTTTCTTTAAGGTATTAATTCCAAAAAATCCAAAAAGATTTTCTTTGGGATCCTTTATTTCCACTAGAACGTTAGGATATTGTACATAGAAGAAAAAAGGACATACTTTATCTTTTGGCTTATCTTTAAAGTTTCTTCCTTAGGTAATCAAAAACTAAAATCCAAAAATATTTTTTTATCTTTTTCATTTCTCGTTTCGAAATCTTTTTCAAGATATCAAACGAAAATCAGAATATATTTCTTTGGTTTATTTTTAGATTTCCTTCCTAAAAAAAAGTCAAAAAAATATTTTTCTCTTCTAGGATTTTTCCTTAATAGAGTATTTATTTCAAAAAGAAAAAAAGAAAAAGAAAAAAAATCTGTCAAGCTTGAGTTTAGAATAGGTTATAAAACATTAAGTCTAGAAAACTCAAAAAAAGAGATTTTTTCTTTTATTTTCCTTTTCTCGTCAGAGCAGTCATTAAGGTAAAAAGAAAAAAGAAAAAAGAAAAAAAGAAATGAGTACGATAGTTTGTTTACTTTACTTCCGATCTTCCCGAACTACGCAAAGATCTGATTCATGCAGCGTCATGATACGTAGGCAATCTACATAGGATTCGATCGAATCATTTTTTTATTAAAAGGAAAAAAAAGAAAAAGAAAAGAAATAAAAAAAGAGAGACAAAGTTATGGGATGTGAGAAATGAGAGGAAAGAAAAGAGTGATGATTAGAAAAAAAGGGAAGGGAAATGAGCAAGCCAAAAAGCGCTAGAAAAGAAAAGAAAGAGAAGATTGAAATGACTAAATTGGGATGATGCCATATGACCTTCATACCCTCGAAGTCATGTTAGAGCCGATAACTATGACTAAGTGCATTGTACATAATGTGAGATTATCTTATGTTAAATGCCCTAACGCTAACGTGATCACTTCATTATGTTCCTTTTGTTATCTTCATTATAGCAGAAGGGTGGTTGGTTTGTGGTTCTTAAAAGTGGTAACTCTTCTCTACAACATAAAGTCGAAAGGCAATGGCAGATGGCAACGGAATTGAGTTGGTTGGTACTGGTGCACAAAAGCAATTGGTTGAACAGGTCAATGGGTTGGTTGAAGAGGTAAGGATGTTAAGACAACACATTGCGGACATGTATCAGGTTTGGATGACTGGGAAGGCACCACCCCCACCACCACCTAACTTCTTAGATGCTACCCTTACCCAAGCTCCGGCCATAGTGTCAGATGACCCCCCATACTCTCCAGATCCACCCGCTTATCATGGCTTTCCCAACCACCCTAGTAGCTCCATCACTCGTCCTACAATTACCCTTCCCCAAAATTGCCCTCCTGACATATCCACTATCCCCAATAATGAATACCTACTCAAAGCTCATGAATCCAATATTACCCCTCAAAGGTTGCCCACAAGGTTCTTGACTCATACAAGCAGAGCCCTCGAAATGAGCCTGATACTAAAAATGAAAAGGTCACAGGAAAAGAAGGGCGAGATGAAATATCCAGGAAGCTGAAAGGTATAGAACAGTCCTTAAGGAGCATGCAAGGGATGAAAAATCAGATTCATATATTCCCTGATGCTCACCTGCCTGCGGGGTTTAAAGTGCCAAAGTTCAATTTGTATGAGGGGCATGGAGATCCAGTAGCCCATCTGAGGGGTTATTGCAGGAAAATGAGAAGTGTTGGCGAGAAAGATGATTTGTTGATGGCGTATTTCAGTGAGAGCTTGACTGGGGCAGCTTTGGAATGGCATAATGGTCAAAATGTCGGTAAGTGGCATATATTGGGAGACATGGCTCAAGATTTTGTTCGACACTTTCAATACAAATTAGACATTATCTCAGACCGCTCATCCCTATCTAAAATGGAAAAGAAACCAGAGGAAAGCTTTAGGGAGTTTGGGCTCAAAATGGAGGGAGCAAGCTGCTCGAGTCAGTCCTCCGATTGGTGAAAAAGAAATTGTTGAGCTTTTCCTACAAGCTCAGGAGCCCACCTACTTCAGTTATTTGATTCCGACCTTGGGTAAACCTTTCAATGATGTGGTAAAAATGAGAGAGATGGTAGAAGATGGAATCAAGTCAGGCAAAATCATGAGTTATTCGGCATTGAAAGATACTACGGAAGACATTCAGAACATCCCAGTAAGTTCGGGTGGAAGAAAGAGAAATAGAAAAGATGATCCGCTAGGCATTCCTGCTCAACGCTTTTAGCCTCGACATCGACCCCATGGATATCCTTGTGCACCAGATGATCCTTCCTAATGATACTTCTCTCCACAGAACCCCCAAAGTCGTACATCACTTTCCCAGTACCCTATCCAGAATGCACCACCATATGCTCTACACCCATGAGGCCCGCGATGGCCCGCACCACTTCCCCAAATGTCTTACCCTCCCCCTCAAACATATCAGCCACCTGCCCGCAAAAGGTTCCAATAGAGGCCAAAGTACAAACTGAAAAGACAACAGAAAAAAGAAAAGGCTTTCACTCCTATTGGAGAATCATATGTCAGTTTGTTCCAAAGGTTGAGGCAATTGGACACGTTGAAGCCGATTCAGATAAAAATGCCAAACCCTCTGCCAAAGAAGTTTGATTTTTCTCAAAGGTGAGCATACTGCTCCGATGCCCCGGGTCATAATACAGAAAAGTGTTGGCACCTGAAAAATGCAATTCAGAAGCTTATTGATGCAAGTGACATTGTCGTACAAAATCCAGATGCAGTAGACACTAGCCAAAGTCCATCGCTTGTTCATAATGAGATGCATATGGTGGGTATGATTTGTTTTGAAAAGGAATATGATAATTCTTCTAAGATCCTCGGAGGTCCACGTGCTGCAAAGCTTTCAGCTATCAGAGTTTGATATTAAGAACGAGCCGACAAAAGGGACCCAAACGTTATTTGCTAAAGTCAATGTGATGGAGATATGTGAAGGTCCGAGTAATGTTGATGCAAAACTCAGTGGCTAAGATGTCGTGTTTGGTAATTGGAAAGACGCTCCATTCTTGGATTGGCCTGGGGAGGAGTTGTGGTGGTTTATTTTGTTTTCATTTCTGTTGTCCGGGTTATTTTCAGGATTGTAATCCGGATATTGTCTTGTGACTCAAACCCTTCTATCCTTTTATTTTGCCTAGTTTTGTTTAGTCGTAGTACCTTGTTGAGTGTTGTCTGGTTTTGTTCTAGGGTTGTACCCCAGTTTATTTTGCTTGTCTTGTTGTCCAAACCCTTTTCACCGTCTGTCTAATGCAATTTCTTGTTTTTTGTTATTTCCGGCCATTTTTTTTTGTTTAGTTCTTTTCTCCTTTTATAGTTTTTCTTATCATGCTGGCTCTAATGACATCACATGCACGCATAATTTTAGGCCTGGTTTTAAAGTTAGTTTAATCACGAAGCAATGAAACAATTTTGAAGATGATAGGAACATTTGAAGGAAATATGTACAGATTTGGACATTTTAAGATCATTTGAAACCCGAACCATGTGAAACTGGGGCAAATAATTTGGGAAGTTAATAGGGTGACAAGAATTCGTTAAAGGAGAGTGCATCCCAGACAGTTTGAAGCAAGCAATTTTGAGTTCAAGTACATCTTAAGTTACAAGATAAAGTCAAGAAAGTTGTCTCCGAATTGACGGAGGATATCCATTGTGAAGAGGGAATCACCCAAGAGGGTTCTGCACTTGACAAGGCACTAAAAAAAGTAAAATGCATATCACTGATATCAATCTCAAAGCTGTAAAAGAAACGTTGTGCGTGATATTCCTTTTTCATTTCAAGTTGCATGTGTTGTACTTGGCATTTTCAGGTATTTGGAGGCCCTCTTTCAGCTACTGAAACACTTATACCATTCGATACCCTTTTTGAGTCTGTACTGATTTCTTTGACCTTCCCTCTTTTGGAATCAAGTTAGAGTCATACGAAAAAAGAAAAAAAAAGTTCATATCCCCATAGGTTTATTTTAGAAGTTCATTCCAAAAGGAAGATTCAAATTTTTTTTAAAAAGAGAGAAAATAGAGATTAAAAAAGAAAAAAAAAGAGAAAGAAAAAAGAAAGAAAAGAAAAAGAAAAGAAAAAGAAAAATAGCAACAACAAAACATATCTTTGTGAACTACGTTCGACCTGATTCTTGTCACTACAAGATACGTAGGCAGCCTCACGGTTCGGTCGTACCAAATAAAATATTTCATGATCCCACGAAGTCGAGAGTGAGCAGAAATTCCATCTCAAAAATAAAAGAATCAAATTCCCTTATTTTAGAAATTGAGGCAAAGTTTTTAGAATGGATTCCAAAAATTGTAAATAAATAACCTAGTTGTCATAGTTACTTTGAGCCTTTATGATATCCTTTCTTTCTAATCCTGTCCAAAAGCCACATTACAGTCCAAAAAAAGACCTCCCAGATAATCTTTGAGAGTGCTGAGTTTAGGCATGCCAAGGGTATATGATGTTTTACTATGGGTAATGCCTTGTCATCTACAGAATCGGAGGAAATAAGAAGAAAAGAACAAAATGAGAGTCTTATTGGTGAAAATCTTCACAGGTACTATAAGGCGACGGTGAGTCAAGAGAAATAACAAAATGAGAGAGGCTTGATAGTGAAAACCCTTCGGGCACTACAAATCGAATAAGGATCAGGAATCGGGTTAGATAATCAGAGTATTGAAGCCCAGTTTCACGGCTTAGAGGGTATAACAAGAGTTGAACATCAGACTTGCTTGACAGATTAGGCCACTTAATCCAAAGGTGCATGTCATGGTCATTAGAGTTGGTATCCACATTTGATAAATTTTTACTTTGTAGTTTTCTGGTTAGGAATCATCTCTTTCCATTGTCTTTTACTCTGTTTCTTTTGTCTTGTTTATTCCCTCTTCCCAAGTCTGTTTGGTTAGAACAAGCGAGAAATGACTTCAAAATTTTCCACCAGCTTTCCAATTGCACAAAACAGGATTTGGCTAGCACATCAAAATGGCATAAGTCAGGAAGGAACAACATGCGCACTGAGTTGATAACAATCAACGTGCTTTGGGGTTCATGTGAAATGCAAAGGTTCGGTATATGTCAATTCATGAGCATAATGCAATAGATAGAGGGCTTGGGTTTGAACAAATCAATGTTATTTCTGTGATAAGATTGACAAAGGAAGTGGTTAACCAGGGACAAGCAAGGTCTTCCAAGCGGAAATCAATATATCATGGCAAGTGAAGGAGCAATAGACCTCAAGGCCAAGGCCAGTCATTTAGGTCAGGAAAGAATAGCATGCGCACTGAGTGGGTGGCAATTGACGTGCTTTGGGATTCATGTGAAACACAAAGGTTCGGTATATGTCAGTACGAGCACAATGCAACAGATGATCAGTATTGGGTTTGAACAGATCAGAGGTATTCTCCGTGGTAAAGGTGATAGAGAAAAGTGGTCAGTCAATAAACAGGCAAGGTCTTTCGAGTTGAAACCGAAGTTACCATGGGAAGTGAAGGAGCAATCGCCCTCAAAGTTTAAGGCCACAAACCAACCACCATGTTTAAATTCACAAGTTTTCTTTGATTGAAACAAGGGCAGAAAATTTTGTTTGTTCCGGAGAAACCCTCTGTTAGGAAAGTAGGTACCAGACAGGCTCAGTAGTGAATTCCAGTACCTTCCTGGATAACAGGATTTGGTAAGTTTTGAGACCCTCGCAAATGACAAGGTCAGACAAAAGGGCTACTTTTGGGAAGTGTAATCTGGCATCTAAGCTTTTCACTTTTGAGATAAGGTTTGGTTTGAAATTTTCTAGATAAAGGATTTTAGTTTAGAATTTGTTCTACTCACAGATGCTCCCAATATCGAACTGGGGCAAAAAAATTTCTTTTGTTTGTCTATTTTGTTGTAATCAGGTTCAAAGAAAAGTAGCAGCCTCGGAGGAGTCAGTTCGAGTTCGGCAATCAGGCACCCACCTGGAGAACAAAGGGAAAGCAACAGTTTCAGAGGAGTAAGTTTGAGTTGGAAATCAGGCACCCACCTGGAGAACAAAGGAAAGTAGTTCAAGTTTCGAGGAAAAAACAGTGCAAATATTGGTAATCAGGAGCCCACCTAGAGAACAAAGGGAAGCAACGATGTTCAAAGGAAGCAGCAATTAGGAGACCACCTGGAGACGAAGGGAAACAACAAGGTTCAAAGGAGTTCAGCAATTAGGAGCCCACCTGAAGAACAAAGGGAAACAGTTCAAGTTTTGAGGAAAAGCAGCACAAGTGTTGGTAATCAGGAGCCCACCTGGAGAACGAAGGGAAGTAACAATGTTCAAAGGAAGACAGCAATCAGGAGCTCACCTGAAGAACAAAGGGAAGCAGCAAGGTTCAAAGGAAGACAGCAATCAGGAGCCCACCTGAAGAACAAAGGGGAGTACCAAGGTTCAAAAGAGTTCAGCAATCAGGAGCCCACCTGAAGAACAAAGGGAAAGCAGCAAGGTTCAAAGAAGTTCAGCAATCAGGAGCCCACCTGAAGAACAAAGGGAAGAAGCAAGTTTCGAAGGAAGACATGTCGAGTATTGGCAATCAGGCGCCTACCTGGAGAATAAGAGAATTCACTTCAGAATACAATTCAACTCAACAACAAAAGAAGCTCATGGCAATAATGCGAGTCAACAGTCCGAGGTGATCAATAGAAGTTAGTCACAATCCAGAATAAAAAAAAGAGGCAAGAAGTGAATCCAAATGCAGAAGTTGATGAAAGATGTGAGCTGCTCAAGACATGGCCGAGGTCATAAGCACTGCATGCCTGATCTTGATCCGAAAAGATGAAGAAGGACGAACGAGCACCTACAACTAGCAAGCGTCAAGGTTCAAATCTAAAGTTTGCATGAAGAACCACTCAAGACTCAGGATCAAGTTTCAGAAGACTTATAGATAGGAAACTTGTAACTCGTAGTTGATAGGCTTAGCTAGTCTTTTTCATGGTTTGATTTTTGATGTAACATCAAGACCACGGATCGGAACCTCGGCGGAATGGCACCTAGATTGGCTCTCCACCTCGGCATACTCCATCATCACTCATTTCTGAACTACACGTGACCTGATTCCTTTATAGCCAAGGATATGTAGGCAGCTCAGATACCAAGGCTCGGTCACATTTCCCTTTTCTTTTAGTTTTGGTCTCCTTAAATAAGGGTCGGGTCAAAAAACCTGTCTAGTCATTCTTTGTCTGAAAACTCTTCACGTTTCCAGTCATAGAGGGGCAGCTGTAGACATTTGATTTTTGACCCTCCCCAAGATTTTTCATATTTTAGCACGTAAATATTTAATTTAGGCCTAATATAGCTATTTCAACTAATTTTAACTCTTTTACTTTATTTTATTACAAGAAAAATGAAAATTACAAAAAAAATTATTCCATTAATGTTTTGTAGTCATTTTTAATCTTAAAAAATACCAAAAATAGTTTTGTTTTAACGGTCAGTCATATTTTAACAGTTATTTTACTTAAGTAGGACTAATTAATAAATGAGATCATATTTTAATCTCGTTCACGGGGAAAAATAAAGCTCGGGCTCGAGCAACCCATTTTTAGGCCTAATTTTTTACCTAGCCCATAATTCCCAAGCTCATAATTCCTAGGCTCATATCCTTAACCTAATCTCTACCCCTATATAATAGTACCTAATCCCTAAATTGAGGGACTCTAAAAAAACACAATCCGCCATTTTCAAAGATCATCAGCGAAAATACCAAAAAGCTGACCTAAAGATAAGAGAATCACGGCAGCCCTCCCCAATTCCCAAAATACAACCTACACCCTAAGTTAACGGACACACACAAACATGGCAACCTTGGATTTTCTTCTTCAGCAACAATAAATAGCCTGTAGCAAGAAAACCGAAATTTGAACCAAACAGAAAACGCAACAGCCAAACTATAGAGTTTTTTGGGAAGAATTAAGCTCTTTAATTTGTCTCCTTCAACCTCTTACCAAAACCACCATATTCATGAAATCTGTGTGTCAATTTTGTATTTAAAAGAGATGTTACACAACTTTGTTTCAATTTCCTCTTCAATTTTTGAGTTCTTAATTAACAAAAAATGGATAATAAAAGAGTATTCAATCAAAATGTCTGCTTCTAAGATACAGAATGGTGTCTGTATTTGAACATGGTGACAGGGTCGATGAGATAGTGTCTGAAGCGATAGTGAATGATCCTCATAGTCGGGGTAGGAAGAGGCAAATTTCGAGCTTTTCAGTGCCAAGTCGAGGTTCGGGTTTGTAATTTCGGGGTTTTAGTCCAAGGATTGTTGCTCCGTTTAGCTCGAATTTTCAGCTTTGTTCATCAATAAAAGGTCCATTTCTCAATTTTTCATTCTTATTTCATTTTGTTACGATGGCTTGGTAAGTGTGTTGGTTGATTTGTGACTCTCTGTTGTTGTTTATTTATTTCTTCCTAATTACAACGTCTGGAATAGCTTCCTCATGGAAAGAAATTCCCAATACATCTTTAGTATGATATATTCCCCATATTTTCATGAACAGTAGCGTAAGGCTTGGATCTTTGAGCATGCAAGTTTGTCTTTGTTAGCTTGAGTAGGTATAAATGTTTCAAAATGATTCTATGAAATTGTGGTCTCAGTGGTGAGGTTTAAAGGGAAGTTTTAAATCTCTTATCATATTAATATAATTCCCTTTAAATTAATTGTAGTTCTTCAGGCCGAGGTGTGCCATCCATAATTGAATCCCTATGGCCCTCGTGTTAATGTTATAATTTAGATACTAAAATGTTTCATAGTTTTCTTTATGCGCGTTAATTAAATAATTATCATGGCTACGGGTATGGTTCCCGTGACATAGTTGTGATTTGTAATTACCAAAACTCGGGTGTGCATTTCATGTGAACCAACTCCAATCCTCAACAACGTTAAATAAAATGTGTCGTAGACCGCGGGTGCATTTCATGTGGCGTGGTTCACAATGTGTTTTAGATAACGTTGAAACTTCCTAAAATTAATTAAAAGCGGCTAATAAGTTAAACCATAGGCTACAACATGTATTAAAATCACATAATAAGTCAATAATAACAGTTGAGTGACCGTGCTAAAATCACGAAACCCGGGAATGCCTAACACCTTCTCCCGGGTTAACAGAATTCCTTACTCGGATTTCTGTGTTTGTGGACTGTAAAACAGAGTCAATTTTTTCTCGATTCGGGATTTAAAACTGGTGATTTGGGACACCATGATTATCCCAAGTGGCGACTCTGAATTTTAAATAATAATCCCGTTTCGATTGTCACTTTAATTGGACAAACTCCCTTAATACCCTTCCGGGGGTGTGAAAAAGGAGGTGTGACAGTGAGTATGGGGAGTTTGGCATATATTCCGGTTGGGGAGAGACCTCTTGTGGTTGATGTTCAGGCATTGGCCAGTCGGTTCGTGAGGTTAGATATTTCGGAGCCCAGTCGAGTATTGGCTTGTGTGGTGTCTTGGTCTTCCTTATATGATTACATCAGAGAGCACCAGTATGATGATCCGCACTTGCTTGTCCTTAAGGACAGAGTTCAGCATGATGATGCTAGAGATGTGACCATTGGTGATGATGGGGTGTTGAGGATGTAGGGCCGGATTTGTGTGCCCAATGTGGATGGGCTTCGGGAGTTGATTCTGGAGGAGGCCCATAGCTCGCGGTATTCCATTCATCCGGGTGCCGCGAAGATGTATCAGGATTTGAGGTAGCACTATTGGTGGAAAAGGATGAAGAAAGATATTGTGGGATTCGTAGCTCGGTGTCTCACTAGTCAGCAGGTGAAATATGAGCATCACAGACCGGGTGGCTTGCTTTAGCAGATGGTTATTCCTGACTGGAAGTGGGAGAGGATCACTATGGACTTTGTTGTTGAACTTCCATGGACTTTGAAGAAGTTCGATGCTATTTGGGTGATTGTGGATTGACTGACCAAGTCTGCACACTTCATTCCTGTGTGTACTACCTATTCTTTAGAGCGGTTGGCAGAGATCTATATCCGGGAGATTGTTCATTCGCATGGTGTTCCGATTTCCATCATTTCAGATAGAGGTACTCAGTTTACTTCGCAATTTTGGAGGACCGTGAAGAGAGAGTTGGGTACTTAGGAGGAGTTAAGCACATCTTTTCATCCTCAGACGGACGAGCAGTCCGAGCGCACTATTCAGATATTGGAGGACATGTTGCGTGCTTGTGTCATTGATTTCGGAGGATCGTGGGATGAGTTTCTACCACTTGCAGAGTTTGCTTATAACAACAGCTACCAGTCGAGTATTCAGATGGCTCCATATGAGGCTTTATATGGGAGGCGGTGTAGATCTCCAATTGGTTGGTTCGAGCCCGGTGAGGCTAGGCTATTGGGGACAGACTTGGTGCAGGATGCTTTGGAGAAGGTGAAAGTGATTCAGGAGAGGCTTCGTACAGCGCAGTCGAGACAAAAGAGTTATGCTAATAGGAAGGTTCGAGATGTGTCCTACATGGTTGGCGAGAAGGTTCTGTTGAAGGTTTCACCCATGAAGGGTGTTCTGAGATTTGGAAAGAAAGGGAAATTGAGTCAGCGGTTCATAGGGCCTTTTGAGGTGCTCCGGAGGATTGGGGAGGTGGCTTATGAGCTTGCTTTGCCACCCAGCTTGTCGAGTGTGCATCCGGTATTTCATGTTTCTATGCTCGAGAAGTATATTGGGGATTGATCACGCCCAACTATGCCTTATAAAAAAGGACACGCGGACGTTGCAATTATAATCTGAGTATTTAGCCCAGAGTCAAACCCACAAGGAATTAACCTATCAATTACTCTCGATAGACTTACTAAATTCCACATAATCAACTTCCCAAACGTTGTAAATAACAATTGAGGGTATTTCTACTAACTACAAATGAATGTAAATAAGCAACTGAAAACTAACTAAGATTGAGTTGTAAACAATTAAGAGAAGGTTCTAAGGTTATGATTCCCCCTATTGATGGAATCCCTTTCTATTATGTTTCACATAGATTCGCCTAATCGTCTCTATCAATCATGAGCACTCTTATTACCGTAAATCTCTCCCGAGTAATCACAATAATTTACTAGATGTACTCTCCCGAGATACGCTAGTTGGCTTTTTTGGTTATTACAGCTCACTTTAGATTGCACCCAAGGCTTCATTATCCGTAATCCCGCCTTTAAATCCTCAGTTATTGGTCCCTCATATACTTTGGGAGTGGTGTTGTTCAACAATTACCTAAATATGCACTTTCTCCCGAGTTATGCACACTAAATAGGCACAGCTAATGAGGATCCTATCAATTAAATACAACAAGAACGTAGTTGAACAAATAAAGTTTAAACCAGACAAACTATATTAACATAACAAGAAGTCTATCCTTCAATAGGTTCCATCAAAACCTTAGACTAAATATTTAGCTACTCATACTAGGGTTCATCATAACAATATTCAAATTCATCACAAATCGTAAAAACAAAAGGAAGAAAGGAAGAACTCGATGTTGAATTATCCTCCTTACCTCTTGCCTCCCCTTTTCTTGAACTAAGCTATGAAAACCTTGATAATCCTCTCTTGGGCGAGCTAGAACTTCTATAGGTTAAGTGGATTTGCCCCCCGAACTTCCAATTTTACCCCTAAAATTTACTTTTTCAGAACTGGGCTAGCGCGGTCGCGCTAATGGACGCGCTAGTGACCACATTTATGCCCTATCATTTTGCTTTGACCATCTGGGCTAGCGCGGTCGCGCTAGTGGCCGCACTAGTCTAGGTCTTCATTTCCTCTCTTCTTTTTCTCGTGTTCCCACGTACTCAGCTCCTAGGAGCTTTTCTTGCTTCAATTTAGCTCCAATCACCGTTTTAAGTACTCATACGTGCTACTCACTCCTGCAACGTGTGAAATTCACAATTAGAGCCAATTTATCATCATTTAACTATATTATCACAGTGAAACATAATCAAGTTGGGGCATAAACAATTGCCAAATTACATACATCTAGTCTATTATCAACACCCCACACTTAAATCATTGTTAGTCCTCGAGCAATCCACCACACTCTATAAAGGTTCCTCCACTAAGCATTATTCCCTAACGCATCACACCAAGAACATATCACATAAGTTACGCCTAGTAGTGAACAATATTCTCCTCAAAAGTCGACTCTCATGTGTCGTGCATTATTCATACTTACTGAAATTACTCTACACAGAAGTCAAGACTTGCCTTTCCTTTGTGAATCACATGCCCTCACATCACACAAAAGAGTAGTTCCACAAACATTAACTTCAAGAACAATTAGGAACTTAGATAAACAAAATTCGCTCACTCTCAAAAAGAACATTCACATGCCACAAAGATGCACCATAGGCTTGCGCGTAGTGTACTACTCTACTAATCGAGCTCGCTCAGTCTAAGATCAATAGGACTTCATTTGGTTGTAATGTAGGCTAAGGGACGGGTAGGATATATTTGGGTATAGTGACTAACCTCCCTAAGCACTTTTAATACAATCACATTAACCTTCAAGACCATACTTATGTCAACCAAACACTCCACCACTTTTTTTTAACAACATCTACATCCATTTGGTACAATTATAACAACCACCACTTATCGATTACTACATTTACTCTTTTTTTTTCGTGGTTCTTATTATTTTACTTTTCCAACACTGCACATTTTCTCTATTTCAACGGTTCCACTCAAAAACCAAAACACAACCCCACACTTTTGCTTTTGCATAATTTCAATACCATTCAAGTGCTTACGGGAGGTAAAGGGTTCAAACAGAAGGCTATTCAAACAATTGGGTAAGGTTCGCAATGTGGTTGCCAAAGAAACAGGCTTATAGGCTCAACGGGGTTAACTATGATGTATTACAGTTAGGTAGGTTTACTTTATATGTCTGGCTCAACAAAGAAATGTCTATATCACTTCTAAGACTGAATGAAACTACTATTTCGCTTTGCAAACACACGGGGCAAGTTCTAGCCATCAAATGTGAATCATGGAATACAATAAAACTCACACACACATAGCATATGACTTATTCCAGATTGCCTTATCAAGACACTCTCTTTTGAGTATTCAAGTTAGTGACAAACATACAATTTTAAGGCACTTTAGCAAGAATCAACCACTGAAACTAAGCGTTACACTCCAGTGTCTATTGTGTTCAGGTGTATCAACGCTAGAGGTTTCTCTTTTGAATTCAGCTCGTAGCCCATCAATCTTAACTAAAAACTAAATAATTAAAAAAAACTAAACAAAAACTACCTACACCTGTTTCAAGCTAAACTCTTGGAAAAGAACCATGGCCCAAAGAAAAACCAAGGGGGAGTTACTACACTACCTAAAAATAAAAAATATTTTTGGTCTTTTCTCTAGACTTACTTCTCTCAAGAAAATTGTCTAAAGGATCTGTCATCAGGAAGAGTCTCCGTATTGCCTTTTTATTATCGACTTAGTCCCTCAAGAACCCCGCAGAAAGAGATCCGTCGTCGGGAAAAGCCACTTACCTACTTTAATTTACCTAATGAAACTATTACTCAAAACACCAAAAACAATCAAAGCAAAACAAAGAAATATCAAACAGAAAAATTGTTACACATACATACATACATTGAAGTATCCCCCACCCCACACTTAAAGACATGTCCTCATGACATAAAAATTTAAAGAACAGTGAGGTAAAGGAACTCCCCTGAAATATTGTTGACACCCAATTTTTCTCTGTATATTTTTTATCTACAAAATACTTTCAAAATAGCATGTATATGCATATTTAAGTATGCCCCAGGGTTTTAATATTTTTCTCTTAATTTTTAAGGATTTTTAAATCAATTTATTGCCATATTTTAGCAAGAAAAATCCAATAATTATTTCCAAAATTATCATTTTGGTGATTCATTTATTTTATTCTCATCTTTATACTAACATATAGCTAACATAATTTTTTGCATATTTTTACAAATTTATTTGGCATTTTTAAAGCTAAATTGCATATAATTGCAATATTGGCCTCTTTTAAGATTTAATTATATTTATATTTATAAAATTAACTTCAGTATTTTTAATTTGATAATAATGTATTGTTAATCATTTTAGTGCTTTTAATTTATTTCTGGAAATCATTTTACTATTTTTTATAAAATAAATAAAGGAAAAATGGCTATTTAAATTATAGCCCATTTGTATTTTAATTTTGGCCAGATTTGAACCCCTAATTAAACCGAATCTCAAACCCAATTACCCAGCCCAAATTCTAAATCTACCTGACCCACAACCCGTTGAATAACCCGCCCGGATCCCCATTCAATCTAGGCCATTGATCAAAATAATCAACGGCCACCATTTAACCTTTCCTAAATTAATCCCGACCTACCCCCAAACCCTAGTCATTTGCACCTGTAGCCGCCTTCAAACTCCCTCTTCTCTCAGTTCTCTCTCAACTCCCCTCTAAAACCCTAGCCGCCTCCCTACGCTTCGACCCTAAAATCGCCGGAATCCATGGCTTCCAAGGCCATTGAATCCCTATACCGGCCTCCTATAACTCCTACACACCTGGTCACTATAGTTTCAAGGCCTGTCCAAGATGAAGCTTGGTCCAGGCCTCGGATGTTTTCAGTGCTATGGCTATCTCCGACCATTTTCGACTTTGTTCCGACCAGCTATGGTTATTCGAGCTTGATCCCAACCTC
Source organism: Nicotiana sylvestris (assembly GCF_000393655.2). Classification (NCBI taxonomy): domain Eukaryota; kingdom Viridiplantae; phylum Streptophyta; class Magnoliopsida; order Solanales; family Solanaceae; genus Nicotiana; species Nicotiana sylvestris. Next base: position 107,564,726 of record NC_091060.1, on the reverse strand, counting down.
TCCTGCTTAGATCGATGATTTCCAAGCCTTTCTCACCCTCTGGGTTTCTTCTGAAACCCTAACCTTCGAGGTTTTTTTGATTCTTTTAGATCCATTGTACATTTGTGCTTACCTTAAGCTTTCAAACGTTTTCTCAAAGTTTCTTTCAAAACTCTGCTTTCAAGACTTTTATCTTTTCCGATCTAGGGTTTTGTTGAGTTATTTAAGAAGTTTCTCTGATCTTTAGCATGTTCTACTGTGTTTCTTATGTTGGTTTTTCTACTGTGTTTCTTATGTTCTTCTGTGTTTCTTATACTGTGTTTCTTATGTTGAATCTTCTACCATGTTTCTTATGTTGCTTCTCTACTGTGTTTCTTATGTTCTTCTACTGGAATATGCATACTAAGAGTCTTAGTTCCCTTTTTGGGATTTCTGAACTTATTTCATTAGTATTGCAAATCCGCACGAGTCCCAAATTTTTGTGTGCTATCGCCCATGCCTTCTGCCTTGGGCCCGGATGGATCCCTTCTGGAATCGCCTAATATTTGTCTCGGACATCAAGTACGGCCTAAGAAACCATTGTCCTCGCCCCGAAATGACCAAATTACATTTTTTGGCATTTTACAGCCATAAACCTGCAAATCCGCGCGAGTCCCAAATTTTTGTGTGTTATAACCCATGCCTTCCGCCTTGGGCCCGGATGGATCCGTCGTGGAATCGCCTAATATTTGTCTTGGACATCAAATACGGCCTACGAAACCATTGCCACCGCCCCGAAATGACAAAATTATATTTTTTGGCATTTTACAGCCAAAAAACTGCAAATCGGCGCGAGTCCCAAATTTTTGTGTGCTATAGCCCATGCCTTCTGCCTTGGGCCTGGATGGATCCGTCGTGGAATCGCCTAATATTTGTTCCGAACATCAAATACGGCCTAAGAAACCATTGCCACCGCCCCGAAATGACCAAATTATATTTTTTGGCTTTTTATAGCCATAAAACTGCAAATCCGCACGAGTCCCAAATTTTTGTGTGCTATAGCCCATGCCTTCCGCCTTGGGCCCGGATGGATCCGTCGTGGAATCGCCTAATATTTGTCCCGGACATCAAATACGGCCTAAGAAACAATTTCCACCCACTCGAAATGACCACATTTTATTTTTTGGCATTTTACAGCCATAAAACTGCAAATCCGCACGAGTCCCAAATTTTTGTGTGCTATAGCCCATGCCTTCCGCCTTGGGCCCGGATGGATCCGTCGTGGAATCGCCTAATATTTATCCCGGACATCAAATACGGCATAAGAAAGAAATTCCACCCGCTTTTGAGACCATTTGCTGTGTGATTTGCTTGTTCTTTATCTCTGAACTTGTTCGATTTCAAAACCCTAAAGTTCTTTGGACCTAGTCGAGTTACTGAAGTTGTTTCATCTACTGCTCGATTGAGCTTGGAAATCTTTGTTTCGATCTTTGTTTCTTTATATGATTCTGGTTCCCTGCTAAACTCTTCTAAGGTCTTTCTACTGACCCTCTTCATGTTATTTGATACTCTCTCTCTCTCTCTCTCTCTTGATGAGTTACTATGTGACTACCATGCTCCAATAGTTCACTAATTTTGCAATTGCATGACACCTTTCCTTGTCCTAAATCCAGCCTCGCATGCCTAATACTTGTGTACTCTTTATATGTGCTGAACTTCCCTCTAAAATGACTTTCAATTTTTTGATTGATTTCAGACTTCCTTTTGTGTAAGTCTGATTGATTTCTTTCCTTGTTTTGCTAATTTCCCTGTTACTTGGTTTGAGTCGAAAACTTTCCTTAGCCTTTCTGACTTGGTTTATTCATGAACCAGTAATTTCAAATCTCTGACTCCTTGATTTACTTCTACTGATTGATTCTTACCTTATCTGTGTAACTGTGTATTTCAAAATTTCTTCCCTTAATTGAACTCTTATGTATTTCCTCATGGCCCAGGACGTCATGGTTTGAGGATGTCATCCTAACTGTCCAAAGACAACATTCACGGTCCGACGGGAACTTGCATCATGTTTAATTTTTATGCATAATATATGCTTATATTGAATATTTGCAGGTAGACCGACGAGCAACGACCATCTCAACAGGATCAATCCTGCTCCAGTTCCCGCAGCCCTATCAGATTTCAACCATCCATCCCAACTTGAAAATTGCGCCCGTTCTTGAGAAATCTCCATCGGCATATTTTGCCGACGGATCCCGAACTACATACGGCCTGATTCCTATAGAACCAGGGATATGTAGGCAGCTCAGAATCCAGAGTACGACCTAAGTCTCCTCGAACCATTTCGTTCGGTCAAAATTGGCCATCATATCTTTACCCGGCAACTCTTTCATCCTTCCCGGGTAAAGATGGGCAGCTGTTGACACCCAATTTTTTCTTGTATATTTTTTATATGCAAATTACTTTCAAAATAACATGTATATGTATATATAAGTATTTCCCAAGGTTTTAATATTTTTCTATTAATTTTTAAGGATTTTTAAATCAATTTATTACCCTATTTTAGCAAGAAAAACCCAATAATTATTCCCAAAATTATTATTTTGGTGATTCATTTATTGGATTCTCATACTTATACTGAAATATATCTAAAATAATTTTTTGCATATTTTTACAAATTTATTTGGCATTTTTAAAGCTAAATTGCATACAATTACAATATTGGCCTCTTTTAAGATTTAATTGTATTTATATTTATAAATTTAACTTCAGTATTTTTAATTTGATAATTATGTATTATTAATCATTTTATTGCTTTTAATTTATTTTGGGAAATTATTTTACTATTTTTTATAAAATAAATAAGGGAAAATGGCTATTTAAATGATAGCCCATTTGTATTTCAATTTTGGCCAGATTTGAACCCCAAATTAAACCCAATATCAAACCCAATTAGCCAGCCCAAATCCTAAATCTACCCGACCCACAATCCGTTTGAATAACCCGCCCGGATCCTCATTCAATCCAGGCAGTTGATCAAAATGATCAACGACCACCATTTAACCTTTCCTAAATTAATCCCGACCTACCCCCCAAACCCTAGTCATTTGCACGTGTATCTGCCTTCAAACTCCCTCCTCTCTCAGTTCTCTCTCAACTCCCCTCTCAAACCCTAGCTGCCTCCCTATGCTTCCACCCTAAAATCGCCGGAATTCATGGCTTCCAAGGCCATTAAAGCCCTATACCGGCCTCCTATAACTCCTACACGCCTGGTCACTATAGTTTCAAGGCCTGACCATGAAGAAGCTTGGTCTAGACCTCGGATGTTTTCAGTGCTATGGCTATCTCCGGCCATTTTCGACCTTGTTCCGGCCAGCTATGGTTATTCGAGCTTGATCTCGACCTCTCCTGCTTAGATCGATGATTTCCAAGCCTTTCTCACCCTCTGGGTTTCTTCTGAAACCCTAACCTTTGAGGTTTTTTGATTCTTTTAGATCCATTGCACATTTGTGCTTACCCTAAGCTTTCAAACGTTTTCTCAAACTCTGCTTTCAAAACTTTTATCTTTTCCGATCTAGGGTTTTGTTGAGTTATTTAAGAAGTTTCTCTTATCTTTAGCATGCTCTACTATGTTTTTTATGTTGGTTTTTCTACTGTGTTTCTTATGTTCTTTTGTGTTTCTTATACTGTGTTTCTTATGTTGATTCTTCTACCATGTTTCTTATGTTGCTTCTCTACTGTGTTTCTTATGTTCTTCTACTGGAATATGCATACTAAGAGTCTTAGTTCCCTTTTTGGGATTTCTGAACTTATTTCATTAGTATTGCTGCCTGATTTACTCGTCCTTTCATCTCTACGCTCGATTGATGGTAAGACCCTAAAATTTAGGGATTCATATGAGTTTTGAGACCATTTGCAATGTGATTTGCTTGTTCTTCATCTCTGAACTTGTTCAATTTCAAAACCCTAAACTTCTTTAGACCTAGTCTAGTTACTGAAGTTGTTTCATCTACTGCTCGATTGAGCTTCGAAATCTTTGTTTCGATCTTTGTTTCTTTATATGATTCTGGTTCCCTGCTAAACTCTTCTAAGGTCTTTCTACTGGACCCTCTTCATGTTATTTGATACTCTCTCTCTCTCTCTCTCTTGATGAGTTACTATGTGACTATCATGCTCCAATAGTTCACTAATTTTGCAATTGCATGACACCTTTCTTTGTCCTAAATTCAGCTTCGCATGCCTAATACTTGTGTACTCTTTATATGTGTTGAACTTCCCTCTAAAATGACTTTTAATTTTTTGATTGATTTCAGACTTCCTTTTGTGTAAGTCTAATTGATTTCTTTCCTTGTTTTGCTAATTTCCCTGTTACTTGGTTTGAGTCGAAAACTTTCCTTAGCCTTTCTGACTTGGTTTATTCATGAACCAGTAATTTCAAATCTCTTACTCCTTGATTTACTTCTACTGATTGATTCTTACCTTATCTGTGTAACTGTGTATTTCAAAATTTCTTCCCTTAATTGAACTCTTATGTATTTACCTTAATTGCCTACTTTACACAAGATGCTTCCTTGATCTCTTTCCTTAAATAATTTTTTTTGCTCATTACCGTTTAAGTTTGAACTCCTTAATTAAAGAAAGTCTTCTACTGATTGATCTTAATTGGTACATGATTATTTTATTACCTTATTTTCTGCCCGTTTTCACACTATAAATATCTGCTCTTTCATTGACACAAAGAGGCGGACACTCATAGTCTTTCTGAACCTTTACCCATACTCTAAAGTATTTTCTCTTGTTACTTGTATTGTGGCCTGTTTTCTTTCAAGTCCTGCTGCCTGCTTTTATTCTATCTGCTTCTTTGAAACTGGTATATCCTATTTAAGGTTTTCAGCACCACAATAATGTGTTTATTTACTACCTTTTTATGCATGTCTGCCTACTGCTTCTGTATAGTTCAACACTTACTCTAGCATGCTAAAATTTCTTTCTGCCTGTTCTATTATGAATCTCAAACCCCTACCCCTATGTGTTCATGCTATGGTTTGTTTGAGGCATGCCAATACTGTAAATTATTGTCCATAACTCAAACTTGATCCCCCTGGGATCCTAGCCTCTAATAGTGTGTGTTTCTGGCAGGCTTATAGGTATGCCAGCATCCTCCATTGCTGGGCATCCCTAAAGCTTGCCCTTTCCTAAGCAATAGGCTCTTTACAATTTCTCTGTTCCCCTAAACCCCTTTTGTGCACCTGTTTGTATTTGTTTCTCTTTCATGTATTCCCCCGAACTCTGCTCTTCACTTGCACTCTCTTAGACTTTAAGTTCTGCCCCCCTATTGTGAGCCTCGCCTTAGGACCCATTGAGTTCCCTCTGAATTTGGACACTTGAGGGCTGGTACTTCCACATTGCACTTGCCCATATCCTGATAATGCATTTGGGTGTGAGCATTGCCCAGAGTCCCGTTGAGGCTCTTAGGGAACTTTGACACACTCAAATGGGAGAAAGGCTTTGGAACAATGGTCTCTTGAGTTGGTCTATCTCATAACTCATAGAGGAAGTCAAGAATCAAGCTTCATCTAGTTGTATTTTTTGTTTCTGATGTATTTTTTATTTATTCTGTGTTGTAATAGTTTGTAATAAACACTTGGGGATGGTTAGTGAAAAGGGGTGGGTAACTATGTATGCAAAGGGTAGAAATCATGACTATAGGATTACTCTATTCCTGCATATCTAACTTTCATATAGAAACAATGTCTATAGGTGTTCTGAATTCTGTATATTCAAAAATGCATATAGAAATCATGCCTATAGGTCCAATCTGAATTCTGCATACTCAACTTCATATAGAATCATGCCTATAGGATTGTCAATTCTGCCTATTCAATTACATCTAGATACCATGCTCATAGGTCTTAAACAAATTCTGCAAGCTAGATACCATGTTTCTAGGTTTAAAACCAGTCTTATGCATTTAGACACTATGTCTATAAGGCTTCTGCATTTTTTACACCATGTCTACAAGGTTTAAAATAATCAACGCATAGAAAGCATGCCTATGATCTGAATCGCCTCACTCTGTGTTAGACATTAAAACCAGTAGTAATGAATACTGTTAGGGTCGGAATCTGTAACCAACTTGTCTAAATCCTGTCTCTCTTTTAATAATCTGATTCTATCGCTTAGCAGTTTAATAAGTATGCATGCAAACAGTTTGCTTCGAACCTTCTTATTTCGTCTTCTGGATCCAGTAGATACCATGCATATAGGATCTTTGTCCAACACTTAGGAAATCCTTAGAGAAATAATTCAAAACCGTATATGCTTCTGTTAATTATTACAACTAGCAGGCACGCCTGGTTCAGACTTCTTATCTGAGTTATGCAATAAACTAAAACTGCCTCAACAACCTCATCTCCCTCGTCTTTAATGCTTTTAAATCAGACCTAAACAGTACATGCAAGACATGCTATTTTATGTGTTTTGTTTTGAGGAGGTATACATGAGCCTCTATTTGTTTATATGTTTCCCCAAACATGCATATGTGTTTTGTATGTCGCTTTAGAATTTTTACCTTTGAAACTCCAAATAAGCCCAACATCCCTCCCTTTTAAGATTAGTAGTCCTAAGTGCCTCCGGGACTGATAGGAATGGGACGGGTAATAGCGTGCAATAATTAATCGAGATCAATCCACGCTTTAATACCTTAACGGGGTAGAAAGGGTAGATATGAATATGATGACCACGCGATAATGTCACGTGTAGCCCCTCTTTGAGGAGTGATTACCGGACATTGTGTGGGGTAATCCATATTTTTCATAAACCTAAGACCCTTTTTCCTTTATTCTTTAGCATTTTTACTTCTTATTTTTTTTTTAAAATCAGCTTTTCTAATTGTTCTTTCAAAACTGATTTACTTTCAAATCCATTCTGTGTTGAAATCCCCTCTTATTTGAGCCTTATTTGCCTATGTGTTAATTGCACCCATATTCACAATAATTGTCTGGTCGAGAACCACACTAGTGGATTCTGAGGGGTGCCTAACAACTTCCCCTTGAAATAATTTCAAGGTCTTACCCTATCTCTGGTTACTCAAATCAAACCCTCTTGGTGTCGTAATGCACCCTAATCATTAGGTGGCGACTCTTCAAATCAAACCCAATTCCCAAAAGGAATGAGTTGTCCCTCCAAATGTCATGGAAAAAGGGGGCGGGACAAATATCACTCCTGATCGGAGACGGTGTCTGGGTTCACATTACAAGCACGACCCATAGCTCTCAGCCAGCCTAAGTATTTCTTCTCTGACTTCACCTACCGATCATCCACCACGTATACACGGGCACCCAAATCCGTGATTGAGGTACGCAACTCAGCCACCTCCTGCTCCAAAGCGGTGAAACGGGACACCCGGGCAGCTCCAGAAGATGTTGCAGTCACAGATGGTGCTGCAACTGCTGCACTTTGCTCATGGGCCTGTGGTTCGGCCCCCATGTCCTCCTGCCCAGCCTCCTCGTCCTCTGAGTCATCAGAGCCACTACTATCCTCCCCACCTGCTGCCGCCGACTCCTTACCCGTGGTTACCTTGTCCGCCCAGAATTTTTGGTATTTTGGCACCAGCACATCCACCACCGGATTCTCCGGCACCTGAGCTTGCATGCAAAGGTTAGTGACCAAAGAAAGGAAAAAGAATCCATACCTTTTGACTGGACAGCGGATGAACATCTCCTCATGGATCACTTTGGCCATGTCAAAGTTGTGACCATTGATGAAGCACCAAATCAAGGCCACTCGGGGGCCATTCACTTCCGTAGTGTTGAGGGACAACATCAGACGATTGTTGATAATATACAACCAGCACTTCCCTTCAAAGGTTAGTGCCGAGGAGTAAAATTTATCACCATACTTTATCCAGATCACCTCCTTCCTGGGTACACAAATCGTTTCAAAGAACCTCTCCCACTATGTGTGTCCTTGGCCATACCCCTCATAATAGTAATCATAAGGGTCCACAGGAGGGGGCAGCTGGTAGGTCATCTGTATAGCCTCAACAGAGGCATTCACCGCCTTCCAGCGCCCCATGACTACGCCATTGTCATGCTCCTTCACATTGGCGTAAAACTCTCTAACAACCATTACATTGCCTCGCCCGGCTCGTTAATAAAAGTTTGCAACCCCCGCCTCACCAACTCAATGTACATGTGAGGGCAGTGTAGCTGGACCGATCCTATATCAATATCCCTCTCCGAAATCGGCTTTTTAGAGGCCTTATCCGCAAAGCGATCCTGAGCCTTGGCGGAGACAAATCTATTGCTATCAAAGGGGCATGCAGGGGCTGCCCCACGTGTCCTGGACGAGCCAGCTTGGCTGCTAGAAGAGGCACCTGTGGCCCGGCGTTTCTGAGATGAAGTCATGGTACCTGAAAAACGGGAGCACATTAACACAGCCCAACACAAAATTGTGACGCAATGCGGTTACTCAGACTTCACACACATAAGTGGTCCCAACTACATAATTACGTTCACTGGGGCCTTTCCACAAACACCTTGTGGACATTAGGCACTCACAACCCATTTCAAGCATTTTATAACATCAACCCACCACAATATCTCCCAAAATCACAAACCAAGTGAAACAACACCCCACCAATCTCACCACCCACAAACACTAAAACATATTTTACCAATTCTACTACTCAAAAACAAAGAAAAACAACTACCTAAATGCACACTAAAAACAAACAAAATTCTGGAAAAAAAATAGAAAAAGAAAAGGGCAAAATAGAACAAGGGATTCATACATGTAGTGATAGAGGGTGGGGAGCAGAGAAGAAAGGTAGAGGGGAATGTGGCTTGAGACTTGGGGAAAATTGAAAATAAATTGGAAATTTGTTGAAGAGGGGAGTTGAAGGAGAAAAGAAAGCGTTGAGGAGAAGGGGTTGGGGAGGGTTTTCTGATTTTGTTTGATTTGGGCGGTGGGTTTGGTATTAAAGAGGGGGGGTTATAGAAGGGGGGGGGGTAATTTAAGCTACTAAAAAAAATTAACATACAAAAATTAAATTAAAAAATGACACAAAACTTACGGATGTGGGCGGAACTAGCGCGGTCGTAGCATAGTGCGAGCGCGACCGCGCTAGCCCAGGCAGAACACAATGCAATATGCATGGCCACTAGCGCGATCATGCTAGTAGTGCGGCCAGTAGCACGTTCAATAGCATGGGCGTGCTAATGTTTTTGAGCCCAGGCAGAATACTTGCCCATATGCGCGGCCTGTAGCGCATGCGTGCTCCTAGGCGAAATTTCTTTCATGTTTTTCACCTGTTCTTACCACTTCTGATGGCCTTATCACCCGCCCATAGTCACCTACATTGGTTAACACTCATAATTAACAATTACTACTATCGTTGGGTTGCCTCCCAACCAGTGCCTTAGTTAATGTCGTGGCACGACGATTACAACAATTCAATGGGTTTCTCCCATGCAGCGCCTGATTTAGCGTCGTGGCACGACGCAGACAAGCACATTTAAGGCTCGCTCGACCTCTAAGGTTCCGTCAGGTGGGTATCTGACACTTCCTTTTGTTCTTTTATGCCTATGTATAGCTTCAATCTCTGCCCATTGACTCTAAACGTGTGAGAGTCTTTCTCTGAGGCAATCTCTACAGCCCCTGATGGGAATACTTCAACTACTCGAAATGGACCAAACCATCGTGACTTAAGCTTACCAGGGAACAACCGTAATCTTAAGTTATAGAGCAATACCATGTCCCCGGGTTTGAAATCTCGCTCAAAAATGTTCTGGTCGTGCAACTTCTTCATTCTTTCCTTTTACAACCTTGTGCTCTCAAAAGCAAGATGTCAGAACTCGTCAAGCTCATACAATTCAGTGATTCTCGTTGTGCCCGCAACCTCAATGTCTAGGTTCAGCTGCTTCAGTGCCCACCAAGCTTTATGTTCAAGTTCCACTGGTAAGTGGCAGGCCTTCTCGAACACCAATTTATATGGTGACAAACCAATTGGTGTTTTAAAAGCAGTTCTATAAGCCCAGAGTGCATCATCTAACTTTTTCTCCCAATCAGTTATTGTGGCGTTCACTGTCTTGGTCAATACACTCTTTATCTCTCTATTAGACACTTCTACATGTCCACTTGTCTGCGGATGATATGGTGTTGCCACCTTGTGACGCACATCATACTTCGCTAGCAACTTCTCAAAATCTCGATTATAGAAGTGTGTTCCTCTGTCACTGATAATAGCTCTCGGTGTCCCAAAACAGGTGAATATGTTCTTCTTCAAAAAAACCACCACTACTCTTGCATCATTCGTGGGAAATGTTGCAGCTTCTACCCATTTGGACACATAATCTATAGGAACAAGTATGTACTTATTGCCAAAGGAGCTGACGAAGGGTCCCATGAAGTCAATACCCCAAACATCAAACACTTCCACCTCTTGAATCGGGTTCATGGGCATCTCATGGCGACGGAAAATGTTCCCGGTTCACTGACATTCATTGCAGCCCTTCACCCATTGGTGCGCATCTTTGAACACTGTTGGCCAAAAGAAACCGGCCTCTAGCACTTTCGCCGCTATCCTAACTCCTCCAAAATGCCCTTCATATGCCGATGCATGACATACCTACAAAACAAAAGATTGTTCTATCTCAAGGACGCACCTCCAGATCATATTGTCAACACATATTCGAAACAAGTAAGGCTCATCCTAATAATACATGTGGCAGTCACGATAAAACTTTTTCTTTTGTACAGAGGAAAGGTCATAAGGAACTATACTACTGGCTAGGTAATTTGTAAAGTTTGCATACCATGGCACTTCCTCAAGACTAGTAGCGAGCAGCTGCTCGTCTGGAAAGGTTTCCAGAATTCCTCAACCTCAACTAAGTTTTCAGCTCCCTCAAGTCGTGATAGATGGTCAGCGACTTGGTTTTCTATGCCCTTATGGTCACGAATTTCGAGGTCAAATTCTTGCAGTAGTAATATCTAATGAATCAGGCGCGGCTTAGATTCCTTCTTCTCAATCAAGTACTTGAGAGCTGCATGATCAGTGTATACAATTTGTCGAAAGCAAACACCACCGCCAACATCTCCTTCTTCGTCACAGTGTAGTTCAACTGGGCTCCACTCAGCGTTCTACCAGTATAGTAGATTAGATGTATTAGCTTGTCTTTGCACTGTCCCAACACTGCCCCCACTGCGTAGTCACTAGAGTCACACATGAGTTCGAACGGTTGCTCCCAGTCGGGGTCAACAATGATGGGTGCAGTGACTAGCTTCTTTTTCAGCTCCTCGAATGCTACCCTGCAATCATTAGAAAACAAGAAAGGATGATCTTTTTCTAACAACTTACAAAGAGGGTTGGCAATTTTTGAGAAGTCTCTTATGAATTGCCGGTAGAAACCGGCATGCCCGAGGAAGCTCCTGATTGCTTTGACTAAAGTTGGAGGGGGCAGCTTTGCTATCACATCCACTTTAGCATGATCCACCTCAATTCCTTGCTTGACACCCGGTGCCCCAAGACTATGCCCTCTTGTAGCATGAAATGGCACTTCTCCCAATTAAGAACCAGGTTAGTCTCAATACACCATTTCAGCACACGCGTTAGATTTATTAGGCACTCATCGAATGAATTTCCCACCACTGAGAAATCATCCATGAATACCTCCATTATGTCCTCTACCATGTCAGTGAATATGGCCATCATGCACCTTTGGAATGTGGCGGGTGCATTGCATAGGCCAAATGGCATCCTCCGAAAGGCATAAATGCCATATGGGCAAGTGAAAGAGGTATTTTCTCTATCCTTAGGTGCAATGGAGATCTGATTGTAACCCGAGTACCCATCCAGAAAACAGAAGTGTGACCTCCCTGCTAGTCTGTCTAACATCTGATCAATGAAGGAAAGTGGGAAGTGGTCCTTCCGGGTGTCCAGATTTAACTTTCTGTAGTCCATGCAAATTCTCTAGCCCGTGATGGTTCTCGTCGAGATCGGCTCATTGTTATCATTTTTTACTACCGTCATGCCACCCTTTTTAGGCACACATTGAACTGGGCTAACCCAACTGCTGTCAGAGATTGGGAAAATGATTCCCGCATCTAACCACTTTATCACTTCTTTCTTCACCACTTCCTTCATTTTGGGGTTTAGCCTTCTTTGATGTTACTTGGAAGGTTTGTGGCCCTCTTCCAGCAGAATTTTATGCATACAGTAGGCGGGGTTGATCCCCTTTATGTCTGCCATGGTCCACCCAATGGCAGTCTTACACTCCTTGAGTACCTTCAAGAGTTGTTGTGCCTGCACATCTAACAAACTAGATGAGATAATAATAGGTAATGTGGAGTCAGGTCCAAGGAACTCATACCTGAGATGGGCGGGCAGTGGCTTCAACTCCAGCTTTAGGGGTTCTTTGATGGATGGCTTGGCTGGAGGAGTTTCTCTATTTTCTAAGTGCAAGGGCTCAAATTCAAGAGTTCTGTCCCAGAACTCTCTGCCCTCTAGTGCCAACACCCATTCTGTCAGTTCTTCTCCATTCACCTCATCTAAATTCATCAGACGTGCAGCAAGAGGGTCCTCAATAGTCAGCATCTCATCATCAATTTCGACAATCAAATCCACAGCATCAATAAGAGAGCAATTGGTGAATTCACTTGGTCGCCTCATAGATTTCTGCACATTGAATGTTATCACTTCGTCGTTCAATCTCATTTTGAGCTCCCCAGTCTCACAATCAATGAGAGCTCTCCCAGTGGCCAAGAACGGTCTTCCCAAAATTATGGGAATTTCTTCAACCACCTTGTAGTCTAAGATCACAAAATCTGTAGGGAACACAAATTTCCCCACCTGAATCAACACTTCATCTAGGATACCAGAGGGTCTTTTTGTAGTCCTGTCAGCCAGCTGCAACAACATAGAGGTGTGTCTAGCTCTTCCAATCCCCAACCTCTTATAAATTGCCAGAGGCATAAGATTAGTGCTAGACCCTAGATCACAAAGTGCCTTAGCAAAAGCAAAATTACCAATAGTGCAGGGAATTGTAAAGCTCCCTGGGTCAGATAGCTTCTCCGCAATTGGTCTAGTCACCACTACACTACAGGTCTGAGTTAGAGTCACCGTGGCCAGGTCTTGGAAATCAAATTTCTGGACATTAAGTCCTTCATCATTTTTGCATACTCAGGCATCTCTTTCAAAGCATCTATCAATGGAATGTTTTCCTAGATTTGTTTCAGCATCTCCAAGAATTACTTGTATTGCTCCTCTTTTTGTACTTAGCCAGCCTCTAAGGGAATGATGTGGGAGGTCTCTTCTTCCCAATGATTTGGGACTGCTCTTTATCAGCTGCCACCTCAACTACTTGTTCCTGGGCTGTCTCAGCTTCTTTCTCAGTCTCAATCTGAATGTTATATTCTTCCTGGGCAGGCTGGACTGTCACCTCTGTCCGTTTTGTTGACTCATCTAGCTCAATGGGCACTGGTATGAGTGTCTCAGCCTATCTTCTTCCTAGAGCCCTCTCTTGATCCACGTCTAAATCTCTGCCATTTCGTAGACTCACTGCCATCAGCTGTTTCGGGCCTTGGTCTTTTGGGTTTATTTGAGTGTATGTAGGTAATGTCCCATGAGGACGATTGTTTAGAGACATCGAAATTTGGCCCAGTTGCACTTCAATATTCTTAATAGCTTAATCATGTGCATCTACTCTTTCACTAATTTTTGCATTAGATCCAATAACCTGTTGCATCATTGCCTCAAGTCGAGCAAACCCATCTTCTTGCCATCCACCATGTTGCTGCTGAGGGGGATGATACCCCTGCTACTGATTTTGATTGTTATATCCTTGTGGTCTTGGGTAAGGTGCCATATTGTTAGGAGGTCTAAAACCTCCCATATTCCCATTGTTGAACTGTGGCTGGCCTGGCCTGTACGGCTAATTTTGTTGGCCCCAATTCTAACCAACCTGTCTCTGGCCTCCATAATTAGACACATAGTTTATGTCTTCAGGGTAGTGCTGATGATCATGTTCTGTATTCCACTGGTTACCAATTAGCTGACTAATGCAACATGTGCACAAGCCCTCATTGGTAGTATCTACGATGTGTACCTGCTGCTTCTGCTCTAACTCTTCCACCTTTTTGGTGAGTATATTCATCTGTGTCAATAAGGTGGCCATATTTTCAGCCATAGAGTTGGATGGATCTAAGGGCACTAAGTGAACCACTGGAGTGATAGGTGCATTCCTGGTTGTCCATCCTGAATTTTTTGCCATCTTGTCAAGCAGACTCTGGCCTTCTCTCCATGTTTTGCTCAAAAATGCTCCACCAGCTGAAGCATCAACAATGTTCTTCACGCTATCTGACAATCCCATGTAAAACCGCTGCCCCAACATCAGATCTGGAATACCATGGTGCGGACATATAACTAGCATCCCTTTGAAACGTTCCCGTGTTTCATGTAGTATCTCCATTGGTCTCTGTTTAAAACTCAAAATTTCATCAATTTGTTGAGCAGTCTTGTTGGGTGGGTGGAACTTGTTATGGAATTGCTTGACTAACTCCTCCCAAGTTGTTGTGGAATTTACGGGGAGTGAGTTTAGCCAGGTCTGGGCAGCTCCTATCACTAAGAATGGAAACAATAAAAGCTTGATTGCTTCCGGAGTTACGTTAGGCTGCCTTTGGGTTTTGCAGATTTACAGGAAATTCTTCAAGTACTGTTGAGGATCTTCGACTTGTGACCTCGAAAATAGTCCCTTGTTTTGCAACAAGTGCAACATGTTATTCATGATTTGGAATGATTCAGCCTATATCTGTGGGACTACAATCGTTGTGGCCAGATTTTCAGCTGTGGGCTATGCCCAGTCATAGAGAGCAGCCTCTTGCACAAGAGGTGCCACAGGTGCTATTGGCACTGCTAGGTCTACCATATTGTCCCCCATGTCTGGTTCGATTTGTTCAGTTGTTTGTTGTTGTTTGCTCTGGTTGGCCCGATTCAAGGCCTTGAAAACTTTATCAGGATCTGATAATGCTTCAAATACTTCACCAGTTATTGATGAGTTTCTAGGCATGCACTTGTACAACCAAGTCAACAAACGTTCAAATTTCAATGTAAAGATTGGGTATAGAGAAAACTGACTACACTAAGAATTTTTGTACTTCTTTCAATTGTAATTGATAACACCGTTAATTCCCTAGCAACGGTGCCAAAATTTGATCATGTCCAACTATGCCGTATAAAAAAGGACACGCAGACATTGCAATTATAATCTGAGTATTTAGCCTAGAGTCGACCCCACAAGGAATTAACCTATCAATTACTCTCGTTAGACTTACTAAATTACACGGAATCAACTTCCCAAACATTGTAAATAACAATTGAGGGTATTTCTACTAACTACAAATGAATGTAAATAAGCAACTAAAAATTAACTAAGACCGAGTTGTAAACAATTAAGAGAAGGTTCTAAGGTTATGATTTCCCCTATTGATGGAATCCCTTTCTGTTATGTTTCACATAGATTCGCCTAATCGTATCTATCAATCATGAGCACTCTTATTGCCTTAAATCTCTCCCGAGTAATCACAATAATTTACTAGACGCACTCTCCCGAGATACGCTAGCTAGCTTTGGTTATTACAACTCACTTTAGATTGCACCCAAGGCTTCGTTATCCCTAATCTCGCCTTTAAACCCTCAGTTATTGATCCCTCATATACTTTGGGAGTGGTGTTGTTCAATAATTACCTAAATATGCACTCTCTCCCGAGTTATGCATATTAAATAGGCAGAGCTAATTGAGGATCCTATAACTACAACAAGAACGTTGTTGAACAAATAGAGATTAAACCAGGCAAACTATATTAACATAATAAGAAGTTCATCCTTCAATAGGTTCCATCAAAACCTTAGACCAAATATTTAGCTACTCATACTAGGGTTCATCATAACAATATTCAAATTCATCACAAATCGTAAAAACAAAAGGAAGAAAAGAAGAACTCGATGTTGAATTATCCTCCTTGCATCTTGCCTCCCCTTTTCTTGAACTAAGCTATGAAAACCTTGATAATACTCTCTTGGGAGAGCTAGACCTTCTGTATGTTAAGTGGATTTACCCCCGAACTTCCAATTTTACCCCTGAAATTTACTTTTCCGGAACTGGGCTAGCGCGGTCGTGTAAATGGACGCGCTAGTGACCGCGCATATGCCCTATCATCCTGCCTCGACCATTTGGGCTAGCGCAGTCGTGCTAGTGGCCACGCTAGTCCAGGTCTTCATTTCCCCTATTCTTTTTCTCGTCTTCCCACGTACTCAGCTCCTAGGGGCTTTTCTTGCTTCAATTTAGCTCCAATCACCGTTTTAAGTCCTCATACGTGCTACTCACTCCTGCAACATGTGAAATTCACAATTAGAGCCAATTTATCATCATTTAACTATATTTTTACAGTGAAACATAATCAAGCTGGGGCATAAACTATCGCCAAATTACATACATCTAGTCTATTATCAGGGATCCGTCTCATGTTTTGGATTTCAGCACGGTTCAGTTGGATGATAATTTGACTTATGATGTGGAGCCAGTAGTTATTTTGGGTCGTCAGGTTCGAAAGTTGAGGTCAAAGGATATAGCTTCAGTCAAAGTGCAGTGAAGAGGTCGGCCCGTGGAGGAGGCTACCTGGGAGACTGAGCAGGAGATGTGGAGCAGATATCCTCACTTGTTTGAGGCTTCAGGTATATTTCTTGATTCGTTCGCGGACAAATGTTTGTTTAAGTTTGGGAGGATATGATGACCCGGCCAGTCGTCTCATGAGTTACCGCTCCGTTTTTCCCAGTCGTCTCATAAGTTTGGGTCAAATCCGGAATGATTTAGGTAAGGTTTAAGACACTTAGTCTCTTTTGAGGAAGCTTGAGTTAGAAAAGTCAACCGTACATTGACTTCTGTGTTAGAGGGCCTGGATGTGAGTTCCGGTGGTTCGGTTAGCTTCGGGAGGTGATTTGGGACTTAGGAATGCAATCGGAATGGGTTTTGGAGGTCCCAAGTAGATTTAGGCTTGAATTGGCGAAGCTGATATTTTGGCAATTTCCGGTTGGTAGGCGAGATTTTGATATAGGGGTCAGAATGGAATTTCGAGAGTTGTAGTAGTTCCGTTGTGTCATTTGGGATGTGTCTGCAAAATTTCAGGTCATTCGGATGTGGTTTGGTTGGGTTTTTGATCAAAAGCGAAATTCGGAAGATTTTAGAAAGTTTGGCTTGAAACCGATGTGTTTTGGGTGATTTGATGTTGTTTGAGGTGTTTTGATGATTGGAACAAGTTCGAATAAGGTATTAGGATATGTTTGTGCTTTTGGTTGAGGTCCCGGGGGCCTCGGGGTGATTTCGGATGGTTGATGGGAAGTTTGGATTGTTGTTGTAGCTGTTGAATTGCTGCTTCTGGTATTTTCGCACCTGCAGATTGGGGACCACAGGTGCGGCACCGCACGTGCGGGAGATCCATCGCAGAAGCAAAAAAGGGTCAGGTTAGCAGAGACCGCAGAAGATGTAAGGTGACTGCATCTGCGATGTCGCATATGCGGAAGTGTGGTCGCAGATGCGATTTATGCTGGATAAGTGATTTCCGCAGAAGTGGAGGATTTAACCACAAATGCGGTACCGCAGAAGCGGGTATTGTGCCGCAGATGCGAAAAGGTTTGGACAGAACATATAAGTTATTTCATTTCATGAATTTGAGCTATTTCACCATTTTTGACCTCGGCTTGAGAGCTTTTTGGGCGACTTGAGAGAGGGATTTCAAGAGAACTTCATTGAGGTAAGGAATTTGGACCTAAAACTCGTTCCTATGCTATTATTTCATAGATTAGAGATAGAAATAATGGAAATCAAAGGTTAAAATTGGGGAAACTAGGGCTTGGAAACTTAGGCATTTAATTATGGATTTGAAGGACCATCTGGGGTCGGATTTGAAAACTTTTGATATGTATGAACTCGTGGGGAGATAAAGAATCTATTGATGTAAAATTTTCTGAATTCCGAGATGTGGGCCCGGGAGTCGGGTTTTGGTAATTTCGGGATTTTGTGCCCTTTATTGATTATTTTTGCTTGGGCTTTGTTCCCTTAGCATATTTTGACGTCCTCGTTCTGATTTTGGATAGATTCGACACATGTGGAAGCCGATTCGAGGGGCAAAGGCGTAGCGAGCTAGAGATTTAACCGATTCGAGGTGACTAATGATTGTAAATGATGTCCTGCGGGTTTGAAACCCCGGATTGCGCATCGTAGTGCTATATTGAGGTGTGACACATGCTTGATGACGAGCGTGAGGTCATGTGCTATTGGGGATTGTGACTTGATCCTTCCCGGTTAATGATTTTACTGCGTATTTGACTAAATCTTATTTGCTATCATCATGATTTGGGTTGAATGTCATATTTGGGCTTCGTGCCAACTATTTGAACCCTTCGAGGATTTTTATTACAAATTCCTCACTGTTTTGATTCATTACTTGAACTCAGTTATGTTATTTTCCATCGTTTTACTACTCAGCCATGTTTACTCAGTTTTAAAACCTAAATAATATTTTAAATGATGTTTGGGCTGAGAAATACTTTTTTACTATTGCCCGGGGGGCTTGTGAGTATTTTTGACTGAGTAAGGCCGAGGACCTATGTTGTGAGGAAACACTGATACTGATTTGAGGCCGAGAGCCTGAGATATGTATGCCACGAGGTGGCTTGATTAATATGAGGCCGAGGGCCTAGTTTGATGCCACGAGATGTCTTGTTATTGCGCTTGGGCCGTAAGGGGCCCCTCCAGGAGTCTGCACACCCTCAGTGAGCGTAGGTACCCATTGTGATATGAGATTAAGCCCGAGGGGTTAGTACTGATCTGAGATGTTGCCCGAGGGGCGGATTTGTTGATACTGTGCCCGAGGGGTGAACCTCTATTCGTTTACTTTATCTTAATTATTTGTCAAATTACCTGTTTACCGGTTGGAAGAGGATTTTACTTGATTTTTACTGGTTTTACTGATTTTAAGTGATTTTACTGCTTCGTCATAGAATATCTTGCACCTTACGTGTTTTCTTACTTTCAGTCGTTATTTACGTTTGTTACTCACTGAGTTGGAGTACTCACTTTACTCCCTGCACCCCTGTGTGCAGATTCAGGCATAGCTGGTTCCGCTCCCGAGTGCTGATTCATCCCAGCTTCAAGCGGATCTTCGAGGAGTCTTTAGGTAGTTGTTGGTGTTCGCAGCCTGGAGCTCCTCCCTATCTATTTTCTTTATGTTCTTAGTTCAGTATTTAAAACTCTGTAGTCACATTTGAGGATTCTGTATTGTGAGATGCCCGTGACTTGTGACACCCCGGTTAGGGCTGTGTTGGGTTGAACTTCCGCATTTTTATCGATATTATCTGCTACTTCGTATTATTAATCATGTTTTAGACTGTTTTACTGATGTTTCAACTGTTTAACGTCGAATTGGGAATAGTTGACTGGCCTTGTATTCAGTAGATGGGACATCACGACCGGGTTCGGGGTTAGGGTCGTGACATACTTATTCTTCGAATTTCAACAATCTAACATATGATTCAACACTCAAATCTACTCCAAATGGGTTCAAATTTAAAATATATCTTTTAAATATCATAAATAATAAACTCTAATCATCAATTTATAAAAATAACAATAAATCTAACGATCTCATTTTGCAATTAAGAGGAAGAAGAAGAAGAAGAAGAAGAAGAAGAAGAAGAAGAAGAAGAAGAAGAAAACACACTAAGCAGTAGCAAAGAGAGAAGCACCACAATATCTTACTACTATAAAATACCATAAACTATCTTAAAACCTACTCACAAGTACCAATCCACTCTCACCTTTGTCTTCACATCACTTAAGAAGAAGAAGGGAAAAAAGAAGAATGAGGAGAAAAAGGTCAAAAGTTTTTGTACATTGGATATTAGTTATTTTTTTAAAAAAAAAAATACAAGTTAAACGGGCACCCTATTTAAAATTTTAATCTTTTGTTTCCTCTGCCAAATACATCATGAGACCCTCACACTAAATAGGACATTTTATTTTGATGATATATTTTTGTGTGATATTTATTGAATATCTTATCTTACGAATATTGCATATTAAACACATTTAACAACTTCAAACTAGCTTAGTTGCTTGAATGTCATTCTCTTCTATGGTAGAAGATAAAATTTAGCAAAAGTATAAAAAAAGACACATATGAAATAAAAAGGTCAATTTTGACGATCAATTTTGACCCTTCCTTTTTTAAATTATTCTATGCTTCCTAGTTAGTAGTAATTTAGAAAATTATATTCAAATATTGTGTTAACTGTCTAAAAGAATTATTACATTATTTCCAACATTATTATATTTTTTTCAAGAAAATAATAACCATTAGTCTTAATAATTTATATATTATTATGTAAATAAAATTAATTTTAGCATAATATAATATAATTATTTTTCGTTAATCAATTAAACATTTTATTATATTACATAATATATATTTTAGTTATTAATTTGAAAATTCTTTAGTGAATTATTTTTCTATTTCTATCTATGCAATTACAAGTATTTATATTAATTTTTACCTACAAAATATATAATATTTTTAATAACTATATAATAAGTGAAGGCTTACAAGTACAACGAAGGATATTTTTGAAATTTCGTTTAGTCCAGCTGTTATGCCACTTCTTTCTATTTGACCTTGATTATGTCGTTTATTACTGTAGTTGCCCCTTAAGATTTCAATAAATTAATTCAGCTATTTTCAGTAAATCACACTCTTTGTATTGTATCGGTGTTGCAGTCGTTACTCTCTTCCACCAAAAGTTCCAAAAATCTTGTTCTTTCTATCAAACCAAAGAAAACTCCAAAAATTCTCTGCCTAATTCCCCATTGACAACTCAAAAAGTATTAAATTTGGCGTCGAACATAAATGTGAAAAAGAAATCCAACAAATTCCCAATTGACCTCTTGCAAGTGAGGTCAGTTTATGATGCATTGTTTTACTATTTTTTGGGCGCCCTTTTGTTGACTTTCTTTATAATTGGTTAGATATTTGTCAATGTTTGCTGCTTCATTTGGTATTTGATTTGTAATCATGTTGCGTGCACTGAATTTCAATTTTGGTGGTTGTTGCTGTTGTTGGTCCCTATATTGCTTTTCATGGATTTGTGTGCTTCTAATTTTTCTGTCATCCTTTAAAGAATACTACTCGGATTCTCAACTCAGGAAGAACCCTTATAATGTGGTGACTATAAGGTTTGAGTTTTTCATTTCTTTGACGGAGATGATAGGCATGGCCGAGATTGAGATGATGAAATATTGGGGATACTGTAGGCTTTGTTTTGACCAATGGAGAACCCCATGCCCGGGAATGTAATCGTTGCATGAATCATCGGCTGCCATAAATTGTTTTTTTTTTCTCTGAAATTTTCTTGAAATCTAATATATTGTTTATCCTTTTCACCATTTTATATACTATTATTGAACTGAAACTGTTTTCTTCATTGCATATATTATCTTATAGATTAATGAAAATTGATACTTCTTTTCGTCTTGTGGACCCATAGAAAATTAAAAGGAGAAAAATGTGTTCTTCATAAATCCTACTTCAGGGGGTGAAAAAATTGCTCCTTACAGATAATTATCTGTTATCAATAAAAATTGAGATTTTATTTTGATAGGGTACCACATTTGCTGCCACAAAGTTGAAATGATATATCAATATTAAACATGATGCTATGGTATAACATTGTAAACCTATTTAATAAGTAAAAATACTCTTCTCTAATGCACTTTACAAGCCTATTGTCAATTTCATATAGAGGCATCTTGCTGCTCAAATGTATGTTCATAATCATGTTGGCTTCTTCTATTAGTGGACCATTTGTTTAATAGTATTAAATGTTGATATTCAATAGTATAAGATAATTTGATTCTCTCCTTTTCACATTTTGAAACCTATTATACGTAGATTTATGAAAACATATGGCTTTGGGTGTCCGTAGGCTGATATCGCCAATTAAATTAGTATCAGCAAAAGATAATTTTTATGTACAATTTTTTATGCTTTTACATAAAATTGAGAGTTCCAAATACTAAATCAATTTTTATAGGTTGATGCAGGTACATTGGATGCTTGCCGTTGTTTCCTTGAATAAAGCTACTTAAGTAGCTAGAGTGGTATCACTTGCTTCCTTTTTCCAGGTTTAAAGAAAGAGGGTTAGAGGAGCAACAAAGAAAAAAGTTTGTTAGACTGAACAACATATCAACAAGGTGTCACGACCCAAGTTCTCCCTCCATGAATTGTCATGACGGCACCTAGTCTCTACGACTAGGTAAGCCTAACAAATTGCGGAAAAAGGAAAATAAAATATGAAACTAGCAAGTTACGGTTAAAAACATAATAAAAGAGTTTTAAAGTACCGCTCGGCATATATAATACACACTCTCAAAACTGAATCAAACTCCCAAAACCCGGAATCTCATAAAATCACAAGCTATAGAAAATTACATAGTGTTCTAACTCCGGAATGTCTAATCAAAAGTAAATACAGAATGACTAAAGCTAACGGGGAGAATAGAGAGGAACTTTTAGGTCTGCGGATGCGGCAGATATACCTCGAAGTCTCTGATATGGCCAACATAATAAGAGTTTAAAAATGTCGCTCGGCATATACAATACATACTCTCAAAACTGAATCAAACTCCCAGAATCCAGAATCTCATGAAATCACAAGCTATAGAAAATTACATAGTGTTCTAACTCCAAAATGTCTAATCAAAAGTAAATACAGAATGACTAAAGCTAATGGGGAGAATAGAGAGGGACTTCTAGGTCTGTGGACGCGACAGATATACCTCGAAATCTCTGATATCGCCAACATAATAAAAGAGTTTAAAAATGTCGATCGGCATATACAATACACACTCTCAAAACTGAATCAAACTCCCAAAACCAGGAATTTCATGAAATCACAAGCTATAGAAAATTATATAGTGTTCTGACTCCAGAATGTCTAATCAAAAGTAAATACAGAATGACTAAAGCTAATGGGGAGAATAGAGAGGGACTTCTAGGTCTGCGGATGCGACAGATATACCTCGAAGTCTCTGATATCGCCTGCCTCACTGATAGAACAGCTGAGCAGAAGAACCTGGATCTGCATACAAAAAACATGTGTAGGAAAGGGCATGAGTACACCACAACAGTACCCAGTAAATGTCAAGCCTAATCTCGGCCGGGTAGTGACGAGGAAGGTCAGGGACCTACTAGTTATATATAAATAATAGGGTAAAACAGTATGAAATGCGACAGTATAATTAAAATCCTAACAGTCGATGAAGAATCGATCACAGAAAGAACATAACTTAGTACACAGAGATGGCAACAGGGGATCTCCCAAGATATAGTCCCGTAGTCCCAAAGGTAAATATGTAGAGGATCTCCCCGAATATCGTCCCGTAGTCCGAATCATAATATGCAAGGGAATCTCCCGGAATACCAATCTGTAGTCCCAAAGTAAATATCCAGTACAGGGAAATCTCCCGCGATGTCCCGTAGTCCTGAATATAAATGTGCAGGGAGATCTCCCGGAGTACCGATCCGTAGTCCCAAAGTAAACATGCAGGGGGATCTCCCGGGATATCGTCTCATAGTCCCAAAGTAAATACACAACAGTCTCACGAAAAGAATCTACAGTTCTATTCGAGTTCGTACCAAGAAAACGGGGATTTCTATTCTAAACATGTTGCACAGAATTCAAGTAGACAGTTTAAGCAGATAGAACATCTAAATCACTTAAGCATGCTTTCCTAAACTAAACATTAGGCTTTAAAATACAAGTAGTGTTCAACAAAAAGGAAAGACAAATATTTACTTAATGAAAACGGGATTTTTCCAACAATTAGCACGTATACGCATTCGTCGCCTCACGTACACGGCATTCATAAACAACAATACCAAATCCTAAGGGAGGTTCCCTCACACAAGGTTAGACAAGCCACTTACCTCGAACTAGCTCAAAACCAATCCAAAATCACGTTCTTGCCACGAGTATCCTAAATCTAATCAAATCAATTTCATAATGTAAATATAACTACAAACAACAAATTTAGCTAAAAGAATCGAAGCTAAGGTAAGAAAATAGAAAAATACCCAAAAATCCTCCCCGGATCCACGTCTCGAAATTGGGTAAAAGTCACAAATTATGAACACCCATTCACTCACAAGTCTAATCATACCAAATTCACTCAAATTTGATACCAAAATCTTGATCAAAACCCCAAAATTACGCCTAAGAACTTTTCTCAAATTTTTCCCAATTTCTCACCCCAAATCCGAAATTAGATGATGAATTCATGTTTAGATTAATGGGTTATAACCAGAAGGGAGTTAGGAATCATTACCCACAAACTTCCTCTGAAAATCTCTCCAAATTTTGCCTCCTACCGAGCTCTCAATCCAATTATTGAGTTATGAACTCAAACCCTCAATTTTGAAATTTAAATTCTGCCCGGACGTGTTCTTCTTCGCGAACGCGAGACTACTATCGCGAACGCGATGCACAAAAATCCCACTGGCCAATTTCCTCTTTCGCGAATGCGAGGGTCCTCTCGCGAATGCGTAGCTTGCAATGGTGGACCCTTCGCAAACGCGAGGACCATGTCGCGAACGCGAAGGCTAAAGGGTCCACACCTTCGCGAACGCGAGATCATCATCGCGAACGCGAAGCACAACTCAGTTGCATCTCCTAGATGCTCTTCACGAACACGAGACCCCTCTCGCGAACGCGAAGAAGGATTTCTCCGCAACAAAATACTAGAAAATTTGGCACTTCTCTAAGTCCAAAAATGACCCGTTGAGCATCCGAAACACATCCGAGGTACCCGGGACCTCAACCAATCCTAAAACATCATACGAACTTAATCCAACCCTCAGATCACATCAAACAACGCTAAAACCACGATACACCCTCCAATCCAAGCCTAAAGAACTTAAAATTTCAAGTATTTAACAACTGATGCCAAAACCAACAAAACCATGTTCGATTGACCCCAAATTTTGCACACAAGTCACATTCAACACTACGGAGCTATTCCAACTTTCGAAATCGGATTCCGACCCTGATATCAAAATTTCACTGTCGATCCGGAAACTTCAAAAATTCAACGTTCGGCATTTCAAGCTAAATAAGCTACGGACCTCTAAAACACAATCCGAACACGCCCCTAAGCCCGAAATTACCCAACGGAGGTAACAGAATTCCATTCCGACGTCGTCTTCACACTGATCCAACTACAGTCCAAATTCTGAAGCTTAAGCTATCATTTTGGGACTAAGTGTCCCAAAACACTCCGAAACTCCAAACGAAACCTCCCAGCAACTCACAATAGCAGAAATAAACATGAGAAAAGCAGTTAATAGGGGATCGGGGCATTAATTCGCAAAACGACCGGCCGAGTCGTTACATCCTCCCCCTCTTAAAACATTTGTTCGTCCTCGAACGAGCATAGAGACATACTTGAAGTGGTGAAAAGATGAGTGTAATGGATGCGCATATCCTGCTCGGTCTCCCAAGTCACCTCCTCAACCGGCTGACCCTGCCACTAAACCTTCACTGATGCAATATTCTTTGACCTCAGCTTTTGAACCTGCCTGTCCAATATTGCCACTGGCTCCTCAACATAAGATAGATCCTAGTCCATCTAGACTGAACTGAAATCCAACACGTGTGACGGATCACCGTGATACCTCCGGAGCATCGAAACATGAAATACCAGATGAGCTCCTGCCAAGCTGGGAGGTAAGGCAAGCTCATAAGAAACCTCCCCAACATGTCGCAATACCTTAAAAGGACCAATAAACCTCGAACTCAATTTCCCCTTCGTCCCAAATCTCATAACGCCCTTCATAGGCGAAACCTGAAGCAAGGCCTGCTCTCCAACCATATAGGACATCATGAACCTTCCAATCCGCATGACTCTTCTGTCTGGACTGGGCTGTGCGAAGTCTATCCTGAATCACCTTAACCTTCTTCAAAGCATCCTGAACCAAGTCTGTGCCCAATAGTCTAGCCTCGCCCAGCTCGAACCAACCCACCATGGATCTACACCGCCTACCATACAAAGCCTCATACGGTGCCATCTGAATGCTGGATTGATAACTGTTGTTGTAGGTAAACTTCGCCAGTGGCAAGAACTCATCCCAAGAACCTCCAAACTCCATCACACACGCACGGAGCATATCCTCAAGAATCTGAATAGTGCACATGATTGTCCATCCGTGTGGAGGTGAAATGTTGTGCTTAACTCCACCCGAGTACCCAACTCAATCTGTACGGCCCTCCAGAACAGTGATGTGAATTGAGGACCTCTATCTGAAATAATGGAAACTGGAAGACCATGCAGACGAACAATCTCCCGGATATAAATCTCCGCCAACTGCTCCGAAGAATAGGTAGTACACATAGGAATAAAGTGCGCAGACTTGGTCAGTTGATCTACAATCACCCAAATGGCATCTAACTTCCTCAAAGTTCGTGGGAGTCCAACTACGAAGTCCATGGTGATACACTCCCACTTCCATTTCGGAATCTCTATTTGCTGAATCAACCCACTCGGTCTCTGGTGCTTATACTTTACCCGATCCTGCATCCTCAATACCCTGTCATCACCAATGGTCACATCTCCGGCATCACCATGCAGAACCTTGTCCTTGAGGATAAGAAAATGAGGGTCATCATACTGACGCTCTCGGATACGATCAAACAAAGAAGACCGAGAAATCACACAATCTAGAACCTGACTGGGCTCCGAAAGATCCAATCTCACAAACTGGATGGCTAAGGCCTGAACATCCATCGCCATGGGCCTCTGCATTGCTGGTAGATAAGCCAAACTCCCCAAACTCTCTGCCCGGCGGCTCAAAGCATCGGCCACTACATTGGTCTTGCCCGGGTGATACAAGATACTGATATCATAGTCTTTCAGCAGCTCCAACCACCTCCTCTGGCGCAAATTAAGGTCCTTCTGCCTGAACAGATATTGCAAACTCCGGTGATCCGTATAAATCTCACAAAGAACATCGTACAAATAATGACGCCAGATCTTAAAGGCGTGGACAATAGCAGCTAACTCAAGATCATGGACAAGATAATTCTTCTCATGTACCTTCAACTGTTTGGATGTGTAGGCAATCACCCTACCGTCCTGCATCAATACCGCTCCAAGACCAATCATCGAGGCATCACAATAGATAGTATAAGACCCTGAACCTGTAGGCAATATCAATACTTGGGTTGTAGTCAAAGCTGTTTTGGGCATCTGGAAGCTCTCCTCACACCCTTTCGTCCACTGGATCAGAGCACCCTTCTGGGTCAGCCTGGTCATAGGTGTTGTAATAGATGAAAATCCCTCAACAAATCAACGGTAATAACCCACCAAGCAAAGAAAACTACCGATATCTATAGTTGAGGATGGTCTGGGCCAACTCTGAACTGCTTCCACTTTCTTCGGATCCACCTTGATCCCTTCACTCGATGCCACGTGACCCAAGAATGCCAAAAAAACCAACCAAAACTCACATTTTGAGAACTTTGCATATAATTTCTTTTAATTAAACGTCTGAAGCACTGTCCTCGGGTTCTGCTCATGATCTTCCCGACTCCGGGAGTATACCAAAATATCATCAATAAAAACAATGACGAACGAGTCAAGATATGGCCAGAACACGCTGTGCATCAAATGCATAAAGGCTGTTGGCCATGGTCAGCCCAAATGACATAACAAGGAACTCGTAATGACCATACCGAGTCTTGAAAGTAGTCTTCAGGATATCTAGCTCCCGAATCTTCAACTGATGGTAACTGAACGCAAGTCGATCTTAGAAAACACTCGTGCACCTTGTAACTGGTCAAACACATCATCAATATGAGGCAAAGGATACCGGTTCTTCACTGTAACTTTGTTCAACTGGCGATAATCAATGCACATACACATAGAACCATCTTTTTTATTCATAAACAAGACAGTAGCACCCCAAGGTGATACACTGGGCCGAATAAAACCCTTATCAAGTAATTCCTATAACTACTCCTTCAACTCCTTCAACTTAGGAGGGGCCATACGGTAAGGAGCAATAGAAATGGGTTGAGTGCCCGACAACAAATCAATGCCAAAATTAATATCTCTGTCGAGCGGCATGCACGGAAGATTAGCTGGAAACACATCAGAGAAATCCCGTACTACTGGGATTGAATCAACTGTAGGGGTATCAATATTGGCATCTATCACATAATCTAGATACGCGTCACACCCCTTCTCAACCATTCGCTGAGCCTTAAGAAATGAAACAACTCTACTGGTAGTGTGATCTAAAGTATCACTCCATTCTACTCGCGGCACACCTGGCATACCAACGTCATGATTTTGGCGTGGCAATCAAGAATAGAATAATGGGGCGACAACCAGTCCATGCCAAAGATAACATCAAAATCTACCACGCTGAGCAATAATAAATCAACTCTAGTCTCAAAACCACTAAGAGCAATCAAACACGACCGATAAATGCGGTCCACAACAAGAGAATCTCCCACATGAGTAGAAATATAAACAGGGGAACTCAAAGAATCTCGAGATACGCCCAAATGCGGGGCAAAATAAGAGGACACATAAGAATACGTGAAGCCTGGATCGAATAAAACCGATGAATCATTACGACAAACTAGGACAATACCTGTGATGATAGAATCAGAGGCAACAACCTCAGTACGGGTAGGAAGGGCATAGTATCTTGCCTGGCCTCCCCATCTAGGGCGACCTCTACCTCCCCGACCTCCACATTTAGTTGGCTGGGCAGGTGGGGTGACAACTGGTGCTGTAATCATAGCCTGAGGACCTGGTGTAGCACGGTGTGGCTGAGAAGGCTGTGGTGCACCCCTCCTAAGTGTGGGGCAATTCCTCACCATATGGCATGCATCATCACACTCAAAACAAGCTCTAGGAGGATATGGCATCTGTGACTGGCTCAGGCCAGGTCTACTAGACAGACCACTGAAAGCACCTCGTGCAGGAGGCGCACTAGATACTAGAGGTGCATAATAGAGCTCATGGGGTCTAGGTGGAGATGGAATACCACTGGCTGCTGGAAGAGCTGAATGAACGGGGTGACTCATATAACTCCTACCATGACGAACTGTAGTTGGGGAACGAGCACCAGAATAATGACCCGACTCTCGAGACCTCTTGGCCTCTCTCTCCTCTCTATCCCGAGCATGCATGCCCTATACTTTCCTTGCAATATTCACCACCTGCTGATAAGAGATATCCATCTCCAACTCCCGAGCCATGCTATATCTGGTGCTGGGAATAAGCCCCTCAATGAACCGGCGAACTATCTCGCAAAAAATAGAAACCAAGGCCGGTGCATGCCCTGCCAAGTCAGTGAAACGGACAACATACTCCGACATAGTCATAGTACCCTGGTGCAAATTCTCAAACTCTGCCCGCCATCATCTAACTATTCTACAAAGCAAGAAAAAAAGGGTTAGAAGTAGTTCTGAGTTATAGTCGTCAGGTTGACTCCGTCACTTAGGCTCATTTGATCATGATGCTAGATGATTGCTTGTCAAATCCTCCAATAAGGTACGGTTTCAACCTGTGCCCATTAACTTTAAAGCTCTCATTCCCTTCCTTATCTTGGATCTCAATGGCACCATACAGTGAGACATGTTTCATCATATACGGACTTGTCCATCTTGACTTGAATTTTTCGTAGAACAACCTAAGTCTACTATTGTATAGTAAGACTTTGTCCCCTTCATGAAACTCTTTTGGATTAATCAAGCGATCATGACACATAATTGTCTTCTACTTAAAGATTCATGCTTTTTTATATGCGCCCAGTCTATACTCCTCCAATCCATTCATCTGCGCCAACTTATGTTCACCTGCAAGACTAAGATCAAGATTAAGCATCTTAATTTCCCAATAAGCTTTATGTTCTATCTCACCATGTAGATGACACGAATATCCATACACTAATTTGAACGGTAAAGTCCCTATGGTTGTTTTGAACGCAATTTTGTACGCCCTTAGAGCTTTATCCAACTTTATAGACAAATCCTTACGAGAAGCATTATCCCTTTTTTCAAGAATTCGTTTAAGTTCACGGTTAGCCACTTCAACTTGCCCACTAGTTTGGTCATGGTACGTGGTTCATGTTTTGTGTGACCCCGTAGTTGGATAGTAGTGCAACAAACTGCTTGTTCACAAAGTGTGACCCACTACTACTTATAATCATTTGAGGTGTCCCAAAGCGAGTAAAGATGTTCTTTCTTAAGAACTCACACACCACCCAAGCATCATTAGTCCTAGTAGGGATTACTTCGACCCATTCAGAGACGTAGTCAATGGCTACTAGGATATACTCATAAGAAGAGATGATGAAGTCAATGCTCTAAACATCAAAAATTTCACATACCAGAATGGAGTTGAGTGGCATTTCATCCTTTTTTCTATATTACCTGTACTTTGACACTTGTCATATACAGCTACATACGCCTGTGCATCTTTGTACAAAGTAGGCCAATAGAAACTGGCTTCCATGACCTTTGCTGCAGTGCGATTTCTACCATAATATTCTCCGGTTGCTCCATCATGATAGTGAGAAAGAATGCTTGTCATCTCTCCTTCAGGCACACATCTTCAAATCACACCATATGCACACAGTTTAAACAAGAAAAGGTCCTTCCAAAAATAACTTTTTACCTCACCTTGAAGCTTCCTTCTTTGATCATGAGAGTAGTCTTGAGGAAACCATCTACTAGCCAAAAAGTTGGTCTTTCGAAGGCCACAACAATGGAGAAAATATGCTCATCAGGGAACTTTCCCCTTATTTCAATTGTTTCAACATGAGGTCTCTCAAGTCGAGATAGATGATGAACAACTTGATTTTCTGTTCCCTTCCTATCTTTGATCTCCAAGTCAAACTCTTGGAGCAATAGCACCCACCGCATCAGACGCGGCTTAGACTTCTTCTTACTCAACAAGTATTTTATGGCTGAGTTAACAACGTGTACAATCACTTTACTCCCCACCAAATATGATCTAAACTTGTCAAAAGCAAAGACTATATCAAATAACTCTTTATCAGTAGTGGCATAGTTGACTTGAGCATCATTTAACATCTTGCTAGCATAGTAGATGGGCCTAAACATCTTTTTTTTCCCCAGAACTGTCCCCACAGCCACATCACTAGCATCATATATTATTTCAAATGGCTGGCTCCAATCAGGTGTCACTATAATAGAAGCACTCACAAGCTTTTCTTTTATCAATTCGAATGCTCTTAAGAATTCCACAGTGAAAATGAACTTGACATCCTTCGCTAGCAATGCAGTCAACAGCTTGGTAATGCTGGAAAAGATTTTCATGAATCTTCTATAGAATCTAGCATGTCCCAAAAAACTCTTTATGCTCTTCACAGAAATCGGTGGAAGGAGCCTAGCAATTACGTTAACCTTTGCTCTATCAACTTTATCATTCTCAGCCAAGAACAAAAGAACAGAGTCTACCACCCATGGCATTTCTCATTAATCATCAAGATCCCTAGAGATAAAATTCCCCACCACCTATTGAAACACAAATTACAGCACCTAAGGAATCCTAGTGAACAACTAACACTGATAGATCTAGGCTAGGATTTCTTTGTGGTGAAATTTAAAATGGAAGATAACATGATGATTGCATTACACGAAGGCCCATGGTTCGTAATAGGACACTTGCTCTCCGTCAGAAATTGGGAACCAAACTTTGTTCCGGTGGAATAAAAAATACATGCCATCATCATTTGAATCTGACTACCCCAATTACCCAAAAAGTTCTATGATAAAGAGATCCTGGAAAGGGTAGGGAAAAGGGTTGGAGGTTTGTTGAAAATTGATACGTGCACCTCTGCTACATTAAGAGGCAGGTATGCACGAATCTGCATCCAGGTACCTACCAAGGAAGTGCTACAAACGATGGTACTCATTAGGAAACATAAACAACCAATTGAGTACGAAAAGGGAGGGCAACATGTGCCAGGGGTGTAGGCGATTGGGTCATATACTCAAGAAATTCCCAAATCAGTGATAGATAAGGGTGAAGAACACAACGAAGACATCGTCAACCAACGAAGATGATGACTGGAAAGTGGTGGAATTCCCACGGAAAGCAAAACGAAAAGGGAGAACGGAAGTTTTCAAAACCCAGATATGACCGGAGACAACAAAGAACAAAGCAGGGAGTAGAAAGCGACCATCAGATTCAGGTAAATTCTCCATATTTAGTAGCCTATATGATTTTGAGGGCGGCAACAGAACTGTGGAACATGGCGACGCTAGGGCTTTGGGAATTTTGGGCCAAATGAAACAGGCCCAAAGCAAGCCACACGGGCCTCGTATAGATAGGCCCCATCAAGATAGGCATCTTAGGCCACATGTGCCCACGATACGATTGTCTGAGCCTACAACGCACAGCCCAAACCGACTGCACAATTCATAGCATGTGCCGAGTATAGAGCACACACAGGGCATGTGCCCCATCACTTACACACTTAACGCATCGCACGCAACCCAAGGGGGAAAACATACACCCATTTTGGGTATGAAAAATACCCCAAATGCAATCCTAAATATGATACCCACTGTGCTGACACAGATCAAATTCTGGGGTCTACTAATGGGGCTACACTTGTTTTCTCTAACAACACCACTAACACAGTGCAAAGGGAGAAGGATTTAATTAATCTCTCTCTCCCTCTCACATTATAACCAACCCTGTGTCCCATCATCACTCTCTCTCTACTAATTTGACTGACGTCGTCGGCTCTCAAAGATTTCTAATGATGTGAAATTTTCATGCATGGAAACCCAACGGAGAAGACCTTTTCTTAAAGGGAAATGAGGGCACATCTGAAAAAGTAAACTCCATTATCTTTCCAGACACTAACAATGGAGGAGGAACAAAACAACCCAACAAACAGCAGCAACATGCAGAACCAAAGGGAGGATCCAAATCTGATAAAGGTTCCATCCACCCCACTCTCTATGGATCACATTCCAACCTCATGGTTGGAGATGGCACTGCAAGGTATTTTTTTCCCTTGAACTTCTCGATAGGGACAATACCCATCTTAGTAGTAATTCAAAACCCCCACTACTCGGCATAGCTAGTCATAGTCAACCTCAACCATGCCTTGCTGAATTATGGGCACCAACTGTGGTTGGCAAATCTCATGCAAGCTCAGTTTGCACTAAGCCAACAAACAATGACAATAGATCAGCTAAGTCTTCTAATGCAACAGATAAGCCATGTCTTCCCCTTCTTCTCACTAGTCTCTCCAGGGGAGGGGATCCCCAGCCCATTCTTCTTCCTATGGACACCAGTGAGGACAAGGACCCCATCTCCGAAGATAGGGTTAGAAAATGTCCACGAGCACCTAGAAGCCACCAACATAGAAGTAGAGGAAATAATAGCAAGGCTGGGAGTGCCAAAGACGAAAGTTATGCTTCTACAACAGAAGAAATAATAGAGTTCAGAGGGCTTGAGGGAGAAATATTTATCGTACTATGCCCAAGAAGCATGGTAATACGTGGGATAAGCCTAAGACTAGCCTTAGAGACAAACTCAAGAGACTCAACTAACCTAAAACCAATAATGACCCAGTTAACTCCCCAAAATCATCAGTGGATGGAGAACCTAGAAAGACAAACAGTGAAGAGGAAATCCAAATGCCTGAAAAGAAAGCTACAAACCAAC
This sequence comes from Nicotiana sylvestris, assembly GCF_000393655.2. Taxonomy (NCBI): domain Eukaryota; kingdom Viridiplantae; phylum Streptophyta; class Magnoliopsida; order Solanales; family Solanaceae; genus Nicotiana; species Nicotiana sylvestris. The sequence goes on along the minus strand of NC_091060.1, from coordinate 107,530,944 downwards.
CCAAGGTAACCGATGAATTTCATAATATGGAATACTAAGGGGATTAACAATGGGGAATTTAGGAGATATTGTGTAGAGATGGTTAACATGCACAAATATGCCATGTTGGTCCTCTTGGAAACAAGGATGATTGAGCAGAAGCACCTCATTCAGGAGTTGGGATTCACAGGGCAAATTCAAAACCCTGTTGTAGGCCTATCAGGAGGCATTGTCAATATGTGGAAAAATGACATGCTGAAGATTGATGAAGTCTCCACCACTCCCTGGGGCATCAATGTCATGGTCAAGGTAACTCCCTCTTCCACCCCTTAGTTTTTCACTACTATTTATGCTAGTAACACTTATGCTAACAGAAGGGCCCTATAGGATCAGCTTAAAATTATCTCTGATGGTTATAAGGGGAGCTGGCTAGTAAGGGGAAACTGCATCTCTGCCCCAAGAGCTCACCTATTTTGGCACTGCCTGAACCACTGTAAGCTCATTGACTTAAGTTTTAAGGGGAGTAAATACACTTGGACTAACATGAGATAAGAATCAGTTAATCCTAAAGACTAGATATGTGTTTTTCCAATGATGATTGGATCCAGGATTATCCTTCCAGTAATGTGAGCCACCTCCCTAGAACACACTCTAACCACTTGTCACAACCCAAACCAATAGGCCGCGATGGGCACCCGGTACCTTACTCAACCGAGTACCAATATAACGTATCTTTTCGTATCATACTCTTATAGGTAAATGAGATGGAAAGATGGTCGTGAGACAAGTAGAATAAAACATGAGGAAATACTCAACTTGATATACCGACTTATACATATGACGTACGGGCCTATAAGGCTGACATAATCCTTTGTAAACTCGAAACATAGGCCGACAGGACCATACAAGCATCCGTATACATGACATCTGTCTACAAGCCTCTAAGAGTACATACTTATCATAAAGGTCGGGACAGGACCTCGTATACCAAAAAATACACGTCTAAATTATACTGACCAAATAAGCAACTCCGGAGCAAAAGGAGCGCACCAACATCTTTCGCTGAGCTGATAGCCTACTTGAAGAACTCTCGACCTGTCTATCAGAACCTGCGGGCATAAAACGCAGCGTCCCCGTGCAAAAGGGACGCCAGTACAAATAATGTACCAAGTATATAAGACAAATAAATAAGTACATAACAGACATAGAAGAAATATAGAGTAAATGATTCAACATGTAAGTCTGGATAATTCTGTAAATTATGAAGTACTTATAGTGTCATGCATATGCGTATGAATGTCATGTCGTGCATAGGTACATGTATTCATAACATCATCAAGCCTCTGAGGGCATCTCATCATATCATCTCGACCATTGTGGACAAATCATTAACGTATACCAGCTGATCAGGTGGTGGTGCGTATATAACGCCGTAACCTTTTTCATATCCCATATACGTATAATATACGTATATACACGTATATAACGTCATCTGGTCATGGGTCAATGTACCTGTATAAATGCATGAGATGCATAAGAAATTTGTTAATAAGATTTTCTCGTATTGCCATAAAAATCAATGTGCCTTTTGGATAAACTTGATCAAATACATATTTTTCTGAGACCCATGAACAAAAGATATAATAATAATTAACATGGAGAATCAAGAATATAGACACCCCTAGGATTTGTATGAATAGAGTCATTTATAAAAGTTGTGCATTTGCTCGTTTCGTTTATTTCGTAGGGATCATGCCAAAAAGAAAAGAGGGATAACCTTAATATACCTAAGCCGGTCCTCTTGACAATCCCTATAACACACCTCTTTTGTGATGAAATACGTAATGGAGGATCGAAGTAGGAAAAAATCTGTATAACTTCGCATGAATTCCTTGTTGAGGATTGCTACTTGGTAGATGTAGAATATCACATTTTGGTGAATTTGATCAAACTTTATATGGTTTCCTTACTGGACAATAACGTTTCCTTGTATCTCTTAATGAATTGCTAAAGAAAATTACTTTTCCATTTAATCTTTGTAAAGAATTCATGTGAATTCCATACATTAGTTTCCATATCTTAATTGTGAAATCCATACATCATGTTATTACTAAAGAATCCAAATTAAAGTCTTTATCCAAAGACACTTTATGTGTAGGCAAGCCTTAATGTGTCTTTATGACTCATCATTATATGGATGCCACTTTGGCTTAGTTAACGCCAAGTGGCAGCCCCAACATGGTCCTTATCCAATTAATCATAATTATTCCCACCATTAGTTAATTATCCACATAATTAAGAACTGTCTCAAATTACTTAAAATACTACTCACTTTTAATACACCTTACTATCATGGTTATATGGTACCTTGTATGACACTAGTTCAAAAATACGGGGTATTATAGCTTAGACCGAATTTTATCCCAACATGTCAAACTTGGACGAAAATTCATTTTCTTTGACTTGCTTCCCATCTCATCTACACGAATTTACTCATCACTTGTTTGAAATAGCATAATCCTTGTAATCTCCAAATAATATTTTCCTTGGACTCACTACTACAAAAAAGACCTTTGGCGGTAATTATTTAGCGGCAATAAGGCAATTGTTGCTAATAAATTCTTTAAGCTGAAAAATTAGCGGCACATGAGCATTAGCCAGTAAAAGATATCCTTTTATCGACAATAAAAATACAATTGCCGCTAAAAATTACTAATTTAATTTAATTTTTTATTATTTTAACGTTTCCCTCCCACAAAAAGAAAACAACATTCCCTCCAAATTTTTTGGACGACAATTATCGTTCCCTCCAATTAGAAACTTGTAGGAACTAGGAAAACATATTTCCCTTTAATAGAAACGGATACCGTCAATTGAATAGGAAAACCTAAATTGCTGCTGCGTCAATTTCCAGTACCTCATCGTCGATTTTTTTCCAGTTAAGTTCTCTCGTTCCTATGACCTTCTCTTCTTCCCTGTTAATTTCTCTTCTTCCCCTGTTAAATTGGTTGCTTGCAATCGTTTTGCAATACATTGTTGATTGATGCTGCTCGATTTTTATATGCATTGAACGATAGGAAAACCTAGATTGTTGTTGCGTCAATTTCCAGTACCTCGTCGTCGATTCTTTTCCAGGTAAGTTCTCTCGTTCCTGTGACATTCTCTTCTTCCCCTGTTAATTTCTCTTCTTCGCCTGTTAAATTGGTCGATTGCAATCTTTTTGCAATACAACGTTGATTGATGCTGCTCGATTTTTATATGGACTGAACGATTTACAGTGGATTGATGTTGCTCAATTATTTATTTGGATTGATTTACAATGGATTGATGGTTGATGCTGCTCGATTGATTATATGGATTGTTTTACAGAGGATCCTTTTGCTCGATTGTTTATGTAGATTTATTTACAATTGATTGATGATGCTTGATTGTTTAAATTGGCGTTGCCTTTTCCAACAAACTCTCGTTTAATCACTTTGATAGTGTTTGAAGACAGTGATTCATCCCAATTCTGAAATGGCAACCTTAAATATAGCAATAAGCAGAGTGTTTAATGAAAGAAAACAAACATCTGCGACAGAGTATTATAAGTGTAAAGCACAAGACGATACGTTTGGACATGATCTGCTTCCTATCTGTTTCCTTTTCTGGATGCATTTTAGGCTACACTTTAGTCTTCAGGAAGCAATTTAGAAAGCAAATAGTTAAGAGGCTTTGGTCTTTTATATTACAGTTAGGTGCATAATGGTATTTTGTATTCGAAAGGCTGACTAGAAATTAATCCAAACTGGAACTTTGTCACTGTCGACTAAGCAACTTGTCTTGTAGTATTTTTGTTTCTTTTCTGTCATCATGGTTAGGAATGACGACTTATTCGAATTCATATAATGACAACCTTTAACATAAAATATCTTACAAGCAGTAAATTTATGGTTCTCGATAGTTCATTTTTCTAGATCCTCTTCAACTTGCTGACTCCATATTTTTCCTCCACTTAATTGTAATCTTTCATTAACATTGGACTCCTTCAATGTTGCATCTATATCAGTAGCCTGATAAGGGATTTCTTGACGGGACTGATTGGTTGTAATAGGATTGTCTGCAAAAGCTCTATTAACCCATGCAGTTGTGGATTCCTTTTGTACACCCTCAACTATTGCACTCTCATTCCCAGTAATGTTTCCAGCTTTTCCTTTCCTTGATGTACTCCCAACCCCAGTAGATTTAGGGGTAAAAACAGCTGCCTTAGAATTTAATCTCCCACCTGCATTGAGATTAGTAGTAGGACTACTAGGTTCAGCACTTCCTTCTACCATAATCAATTGGTTATTGTTCTCCTCATCACATCTTGAACCTCTAACATTGCAAACTTGTTAGAGGTTTGGATTTGATGATTATTAACTACACCTGCAAGGTCCATCTCTTTCCTTGTACTAACATCATTTTGCTGCAATTGCCAAGTAGCTATGACTATTTCATTCCTTGTGTGACCTTGATCTTGTTGGACCTGCCCAGAAATTGGCACAATCTCCCTTCCAGAAATCTCAGTAGCTCGATGAACACCTTCAGTAGTTTAAACCTGTTGCACACTGTTAGAAACCACTGGAACAATTTCCTTACCAGTTTGACCTTGTACTAGATTTTTCTGTGCACCATTCTTCACACGATTGTCCCTTACCTTTTTCCATTATTCTCCAACATTGCCAAATTTAATGGCATATTATTTTTTATCGTTCTTTTAGTCTCAGCTGAAAGTTCCTAGTTTTAGGCGCCACGTTTTGGTTCAAAGTCTCATTCTGTTTGACTATTTGAAGGTAACGATATGCATTTTGTTAACTCGGAGCTCGATGTGCGAGTGGATCTTTTAGTAATAATATGACCTTAAATACTATGAATGAGCTACAACAATTAGGATACTTATCTATGACCGCATGCTCATTCCATTGGCATATAAAATAAACGGAAGACAAGTAAGGCTTAGACCTATAGAAAGAATAGGAATTGGCATATTAATCTCTTGTATATCCATGTTAGTCTCTGGTATCGTGGAACATGTTCGACGAAGAAGAGCGATAAGCCAGGGGCTGTTGAACAACAACTTAGTAATAATTTGTGAAAGTATAGCTTTTTATGTTTTTGCTAAGTCGTTTGTGATATCTGGCTGCTGTTAATTGACTATCAATTGATTGAATTGTTTCCTCCTCTATTCTGGTATTATTTTGTGAATTGGTTCCTCTGTATATTTTCTAAGGCTACTTTTCACCATCTAAAAGCTCAATAGCCAATAGGACTCTCAACCAAAGTAATTCATTCATTTGTTAAGAAACAACGTGGGTTGTTAGCAATATATAGAATCCTTCGACAGTCAGTACCCATTAGTTTCTTGTTAGTTATCAATGGCTGGAAACCATCGAGCATTTTGAGTAATATAATAGACTTGTTTGTCCATTACAGTCCAGTACCTAGAATCTTTACTGATATCAATTGAACTCATGATGCCATATATGATTACACTGTATATTTCGACATAGAGATTAATTACCTGATCACGTGTATTGCTTGTCCAAAAATCACAGCATTGTCTTCCCACCTGTATTGTCATGTTTTTGAATTTCAAGCTTCTTAGTATCCATCCTTGCATTCTGTTAGAATACCTTGTAAAGATCTTTCAATTTGATTTCTTGAGCTTCCTATCGCAGCCTAACAATAGTCGTGTTCCAGTGCTCTTAATTACTTTCCCTTAATTATTACTCAAGATTGTTAAACTCTATCTTAATTACATTTTAATTCCGTATATTTTCTTGAAAGTTTTTTTATCCTGTTATTTTGGGGTTGTTGAGATACTTTGATCAGATGGAGTTTGAAGATATATATTGTACCTATGTATTGGTAAATGGTAAGCCTTTCACTTGCCAATTTGAAGTTCCTTAATTATGTTGATATGGCATTTTCAAGTTTATGTTACCGACTGTTCTTTGAGTTGAGAGTTTGCTTTACATTTTACTTTTATTTCCCACCTTTTCTATTATGTATGGTCGACTTTGTAGAAGTTATTATTTTAATTGCTCATAAGTGCAAAGTAAATAGTTCTTTCTAGTATGTGCAAAGTAAATAGTTCTTCTAGCTATTGTACTATCTAACGTTCTGTTCTCGTTTTCATTCTAGGTAATTCAGTAGCAAAAAAGGTTCGTGGGCCTACTTTATTGAAAGATATTTGGAAACTTCCGCCGGGGAAGACAATTAATGTGCCGTTTAATAATCGTAACCAAGCCATTGGGAAAGAGGGTCGAAAGCTTGCTAGCTCTCTAGGAATTATTGTCAGAACTCCAGAACTAACACCTCTACATATAGATGATTGGAGAAATTTTCACAACGAAGAAAAGAAGAAATTGGTGGATTTTTCAAGGGTATGGAATAGTTATTATTATTATTATTATTATTATTATTATTATTATTATTATTATTTGTGAACATGCTTAATCTTTTATACATGATTTTATCTTCTAAATATTGGCTTATATTTTTGTAGAAGAAGTTCTCTATCCCAAAACGTGGAGAAGTGTGGGTCTTAAGTCACTCGGAAAGAAATGGAAAAATTACAAGTGCAATTTAAAGGGTGAATATGCCAAAAATATAAGACTAAAGATGCTTTACTAAAAAATAGACCAAGTCGTATAACGAGGGATCAATGGAGTGGTCTTTTCTCTTATTGGCTTTCTGATAAAGCTAAGGTATCAACCTTGAAAATTCTCCTAATCTGCACATTTTTAAAGAGTTTTGATTTTAGGTATGCTCAATTTTTGTTTAAAATTTATAAGATATCATTTTAATATCCAATGACAGAGACGTACGCAAGCAAATAGAAACAATAGGTCCAAGCAAACGATGCCTCACACAGGAGGATCAAAAAGTATTGCCACCTTGATGAATGAGCAGGTGAACCTGTGAAAACTACAAACTATAATATTTTAAGCTTTTTTTGTTATGCATATATGATATCATTTTTATTGTATTAGGCTGTAAACGGGATAGAGCCTACACGAGCAGAAATTTTCCTATTAACTCATAAAAAACATAAAGATGGTAGGCCACTGGATGATGATTCTGTCAAGACAATCGTAAGATTTATTCTTTTTTTTGGGGGTTTGATGACTACGTCAAACAATGTGTATTTTTTCCTATTCATGAATTCCAAAATGGATTTATTGTGTATTCTATGGTCAGGAAATGATAAATGAAAGGATGAGCAATAGTGAGAGATCTACTGAGCAACCTCCTCGTAATGTTGCTTGAGAGGGTGATGTGTATTCCCAGGTGTTGGTAAATGAAAAAAGTGGGTATGTTCGTGGTTTAGGACTTGGTCCAACTCCTTCTGTTCTGTGGGGTAGTAGGTCTTTCTTAGGAAATATTGCTGCAGATGATTCTTCTAATGAGGTTATACAAAGGTTACAACAACAGATAATCGAGTTAAAGGAGAAACAAAATGAAGAAATAAATATTATGAAACAAAATCAGGAGAATATGCAATCAGAATTACTCCAAATGAGACAACTAATGCGCAAATATGCTCCTAATGCATCTATGCCTCAAAGTAGCAATGGCACCTTAGGTAAACAGGTAACTCCATTTCATAAACTTTAGATATTTTAAATGAAATTATAATCATATAAAAGTATTGTTATCTAACATGTTAATATTTATTAGATCCCCGATGCCAATAGTGGACATGAACGAGTACCACAAACATCAAGAATATATAGTGCTGCTGAAAATGCTCAACCTTCTCATGGTACTACTCATCTTTGTCCTTCGTCACTATTGTTTGAGTTTTCCTCCTTCGATTTTTATTAATTTATTGTTGTATTTGGGCTTATAATTCATGTCACATGCATTTTGTACATAGAACAGTGGAGGAGTCAATTCCCTAACTAATTCTATTACTCATCAGACTGTTTCATGGTTCAGTAGGCAGTTGTTGAGTTCAGGCTATTTAATTCTTCAGCATATATTTCTTAATTTGCACCACTACAGTATCTTAGTAAAGTGTGGATTGTTTTGAGTTCGACAATTAATCTTCAAGTGTTTGAACTAAGTTTGGCTACCAGCTGTGCACCAGTCTTGTACCAGCTTTCTTGAACCAGTTTGGAACTACTTTTTCAACTTTCTACTAGAGGCATTTTGCTCTAGTAATTGTGAGTTTATTTTCTACTTTTAGTTAGGGAAAGGGTGTTGTAGAGTATGTCTTCTGTTGTCAATTTTCTTCTTTTTCCTCCTTCCTAATTTGACTATTTTACAGATCCTATGAGTGACATGATAACATGCTAGATTAAAGCATTTTTGTGTATTGTCCCTTGGAACAAGAACAGTATTAATGGTCATTCTAATTTATTGACTCAACAGGCCACAGCTTATTCTGTACATTTAGATTGACAAAACACGTGGGTGAAGAGTTTACTGAAAAGATATACACGTGGGTAAAGAGTTTGACAATTTGATTTCATTCTTATTTGTTTAGTTGTTTGCTGCCATGTAACGAGCAATGAACACTTAAGAGAACAAATTAGGTGAGCTATTAGACAGTACATGTAAGTTATGTAATTACCCCTTTCGATAAACAACTTCCTCTCATGTTCAATAGAAATAGCACAAGCTTTTCAACTTCCAGGGCCACCTTCGCAGGATCTTCTTTATCTTCTTTGGTGAATTAGTCTTATTTAATTTCCGCCCCAAAAGCTACCAACTACTCTATTTCTAGCTTTGCTCCTATGACTCCTCAAAAAGTTGATATGTCGTTCTTAAAGATGTTAGTGAGTTATCTAACGTGTTTGCCGTATATTGTGAAAGTTGCCGAGGTTGTTGGTAATTTACTGGGAAAATAGGTTGGGGCAGAGAGCCATTTGGTTGACATATCTGGAAAAAGAAATTGCTTTAGCATGTCAGATAATGTCATATAAAAGGAAATCTATGAGTTACTACTATACCTCAGCCCATAAGTGCAAGCTTTACTTCATTAGAAAAAGAAAATTCCAAAAGGAGTCCATAAGTAGAAAATTCATATTTCAGAAGTGTGATTTATACAATGAGACATCAGGAAGAAAACAAACTAAATAGATTCTAGTGATGAAACATGATAGCCTTTTAGATATTAGAATTGAAAGAAGAGTATTGTTTCCTTAGAATGGCAAGGAAGAGATACAAGCTCTTCTAAAACTGACACTACACAACTGAACGGTTTAAGAGTGCTCGGACACTGCACAACTGGTTTGCTCATATGAATTAATATCACAAAGTATCAGCTAGATAGGGCCTCTGTTTGCTGAATTCAATTTTTGTTTCTGTTGGAAGTTTCTGCCCAGTTTTTGTAGCTTCTGAACAGTCTAATGTTCAGCTGTTTGTGATCAAGATTTGAGCAGTATTTGACAGCAATTTTCCACAGCTTGAAGGTGAAATTTCTGCACATTTGGGCTGACCAAAACTGTAAAGGAATTTTGGCTTCCTGCTTGCTTTGACAATAAAACTTTCTGCACTTTTGTGGCTACTCCGGGAAGCTAATAACTATAACTCTGTTCTATTCTGCATTGTTTAAAGTTTCTAGCAAACTGGTTTGTTGGGCTATAGTTTGGGACTCATTGATTTGGTTCTTGTATAGTTGCTTCAGTTGCATGACTTAGCTGAATGGTTTAAGAGTGCTCGGACACTGCACAATTGGTTTGCTCATATCATTTCCAAATTTTCCCAAATGTTCTTAGGTTCTTCTCCTTCTGAATATGAGTATCTCAGTGGAGTGATGAGATATCTGGCAGTGAACATTTAGCTTTCGAGTTAAGATCTTCCTTTCATGTGTTGCTCCACATGTCGTGTAAATGCCCTCATCCTGAATTCTCAATCTGTGGTCTTCTTTTAGCAATTCTAATACTTAGATTAGGAGTTTGACTTGTCGAGGTTTAGTAGCTCCTTCCAGTACTAGGAATTTGTGAGAAAGAATGAAATTCATTTGTTCCTGCAAAAGAAAATGCACTGGTAGCTATAAAATCTACACTGTTAGCTATAACACTAGTCTCTTATTTCAGCACTTCATGAATATACTTTATCCTTTAACACAATTATTTTATAATTTCAGGTCATACAGTCTGATGTTCGATAATTTAGCGGTTTGAAGATTTCAAAATGATGAAAAGTTGCGGAAAACATTTGAAGACCATCATTCTGGATTATTACAATGATGACATTGCTATTTAGTCCAAACAATATATTTTTATGTTTTAAGTTACTTTGATATTAATATTTTTGATTACTACTTTCTTTTGTTTGTTAAGATTTTATGAGATATATTATGTTTTTTAATTAATATTAATATATTTTAATATTTGGGTCATATTCTATACAAATGTAGTAACTATATATTATTAATTGTGGCCAAATTATTGCTATTATCGCTTATGACTTTTAAAGCTATTGATTATTAGAGGCAATTTAGTTAAACATATTAGCTATTAAAATGGACTCTAAAGGGCAAACTAAGATGTTTAAGGAGGGATAGTTTTGCCTTTTTAATTACAATAGAATAATTGTCGTTAAAGATGCGAACTTTAGCGACAATCATTTTGAATTTAGCGGCTATAAAAATGGATGGTAAAAAAGTATAATTAGCCGTTTGGATTGGATTTAGTAGCCATTATAATTGCCACAAACAATTGCCGTTAGAGATGTGAACTTTTGGCGACAATTATTTTGAAGTTAGCGGCTATAAGAATGGATGGTAAAGAAGTACAATTAGCCGTTTGGATTGGATTTAGTTGCCACTATAATTGCCGCAAAAAATTACCGTTAGAGATGTGAACCTTTAGCGGGAATTAGTTTGAATTTAGCGGCTATAAAAATAGATGCTAAAGAGGTATAGTTGGCCGTTTTGGATTGGATTTAGTAACCATTATAATTGTCGCAAACAATTGCCATTAAAGATAATAATTTTTAGCTGCAATAAACCATACTCTTTATCAGCTTTTGCAAGAAAAGCCGCTAAAAGCTTTGCCGAACCAACATCAACGGCAAAACCCTAATGGTTGGTAAAAGATTTAGCGGCTATTGTTATTGCCGCTAAAGCCGTTTTGTATTGCCGCTAAAGGTCTTTTTTGTAGTAGTGACTAATGTAATTACCTTACAACAAATTCAACGTACAATAGTATAGGGTGCAACATCGTCGTAATTTAATACTGCAAAGCGTAACATCATCGTAATGTAATACTGCAAGGCTATCGTAACGTAATATCGTAAGGCGTAACATCGTCGTAATATAATACTACATGACGTAATATTGTGGGGCGTAACACCAATGCCCTATGTTGATCAGCTTGTGGCCCAATGCTCTCAACAAAACCTCTAAACCTTTTAGGTTTGAACCCATGTGGTGTAGTCACCCATCCTTCACCAACATTGTTCAGCAGGGTTATGAAGGGTGTGATAGCCTTGAAAGAGGCAATGCCTAGTTCTAGGCCCAAGTAATGACCTAGAATAGGACTGTGTTTGCTAATATATTCTATAAGAAGAAGCACATTATGGCCAGACTTGGGGGTATCCAAAATTCTCATGCCTACCCCTTCAGCACCTTTCTCTATAACCTAAAGGGCAAACTCTGGAGGAATACTCCTCTATTCTCAAATGGGAAGATGTCTTTAGGAAAACTATGTCTATGATCAACTGGATGATGGAAGGTGATGCTAATACTAGATTCTTCTATACTTCCACCCTCAATATGAGGAGAAGGAACAAAATCATGGCCCTGCAGGATGAAGTAGGGAACTGGATTGAGGGCAACAAGAAATCCAGAACACCATTTACCACTACCACTCTAATTTGTTCACCACATAACACCTAGGCTCCCCCACTCCCTTGGAAAAGCATAGTTTATGATGCCCACACTCTGTCCAATAGGGAGCAAACTAATCTGAGTGCTCCCCTAAAGAGTAGTGAAATAAAGGTGGTCATGTTCTCTTTCAAACCTACTATGCCCCCTAGACCTGATGGTCTGCACCTCATCTTTTACCAAAGATACTGGAATATCCTGGAGAGAAAAGTGACTCGGTATTGTAACCAGACTTTCAAAACCGTAGAAATGAAGTCTGATGTTAATACAACCTAATTATACTTGATTACTAAGTGTTCCAATGCCACAATCCTTAAGAATTTCAGACATATTGGGCTATGCAACACTATGTACAAGCTGATTACCAAAATAATTGTCAATAGAATCAAGCTAGTCCTTCTTTCCATCAATGGCCCAAGTCATGCCAGTTTCCTATCCAACAAAAGGTCCAGTGATAATGCCATTATAGTTTAGAAATACATCAGTCACTTTACTAAGATGAAAGGGAAAATGCTAACATGATCTTCAAAATTGACCTAAAAAGGCATTTGACAAACTAGAATGGTCCTTCATCAGAGACATCTTGGTGTCCTTTGGCTTTCCCCATAATATGAACAAATTAATCATGTCTTGCATTTCTTCAAGCTCTATTTCGATCCTAGTAAATGGGGGTAGGACTGATTTCTTCCAGCCTAGTAGGGGTATCAGACAGGGAGACCCTATGTCACCTTACATTTTCATAATGTGTATGGAAAGATTATCAAGGAGCATCGAGACTCAGGTGCATCAAGGGTGTTGGTTTTCCATCAAAATCAGCCACTATGGGCCAAAAATCTCACACATATTCTTTGCTGATGATCTAACTCTGTTTGCTAGGGCAAACACCAAGAATTGTGCCACAATCATGGATACTCTGCACCATTTAAGTAGCATATCTAGTCAAAAGGTCAATACCATAAAGTCCAAAGTTGTCTTCTCCAATAACTGCCATCAGGATACCATACATAGCTTAGCAAGGACTCTGAATATCAAGTGTAGCTCTTCCTATGGGAAATACTTAGGCTTTCCAATTTTCCACAAGAGGCCAACCAAAAGAGATTTCGAGTTCATCATAGATAACATGCAAACTAAGCTAGCTGGTTGGAAAACCAATTCATGAACATGGCTAAGAGAACTACATTAGCTAACGCATCACTGTGATGCATTCCTATCCATGTCATATAGTACATTAGGTTACCTGCCTAGGTGTGCAACCAAATAGATAGGATTCAGAGGAATTTCATATGAGGAACCACTGCTGAGAAAAGAAAATGCATATGATTAAGTTGGGTACCATTACTAAGCCTAGAGAAACATGGGGTCTTGATGTGCATAAAGCTGGCCTTAGGAATACTGACAGCCATGCTAGTTTGGATTGGAGGATGTATAACAACCCTCAGGCCTTGTGGGCCAGAGTATTGTTCCACAAACACTGCAATAACAATCACCATGGTAGGCACATTGCCTTCAGAACCTGGACTAGCATCAGAAATTGGTGGATGTGCAGAGATGCTAGTAGGTGGATAGTGCATAAAGGTAATAGAATCAACTTCTATAATGACAAATGGATCCAAAACTTAGAACCTCTTAGAGCATTAATTAGTGTCCCCCTTAACAAGGGAGGGGAGAATAAAACTCTGGCCACCTGTCTTCTAAATGGCCAGTTCATCCCCAACAAGATTTCCTTCAACCTCCCTGGCAGTGTCCTTTCAAGTATAAACTCCACCATTTGTAATGCTAACCCACTTAGTATAGACAAAAGGGTGTGGAACAGGACCCATAATGGTCTATTCTCTACTAAATCTGCCTATGCCATGATCCTTGACCAATCTGAGAATCTACACCAAAGTCGAGGCCTGAATTTCACTTGGATTTGGTGAAATAAGGTGTCTAACAAGATAAAATACTTTCTGTGGCTACTGACTCATGACAGATTCCCACTACAAAGCACTACAAAACAGGGGAATCAATTTGAATCCCAGGTGCTTCTTTTGTGACAAAGAGTATGAATCAATTGATCATGCCATAGTCAGCTGTGAGAATGCCAAGCTATTTTGGGATAACCTATCCCACATAAGCTTAAATAACCTTAGAATCAACACCATTCTGAATAAGCAAAATAGTCGGGGATGCATTAATAATACAATACACTACAAAAAATTCAACTCACTCCTTAAATGGGGAGAGTTGATCCCTTTCTGCCTATGAGAGATTTGGCTAACCAGAAACAACAATTGCTTCAATGGAGAGAGATAGAATGTCTCCAGTAAAAATGCCATAACTAAAGTCGTTGAGTTCATCCATGTGGCTGGTAAAAACACTGACATCACTATTAACGTCATATATGTCAAGTGACATCCTCCAAGGAGAGACCACTATAAACTCAACACAGACGGCGCAACTATTCAAAATGGCCTTATAGGGGGAATAAGAGGAGTAATCCGAAACAACATTTGAGTGTTGGGATTCATGGGGAAAATAAATTATACCAATACTCTTCACTCTGAACTAACAGCTCTAATGCAGGAACTAAATATGGCAGTATCAAACAACTTCACGCCCTTGGAGGTTAACATAGACTCGACATAGGTAATACACAGTATCAGTAAAGGCAATCTGATTTATGAGACTATTGTATATGAATGCAAGTCACTCCTAGCAGCACTGGGGCATCCACTAGTAAACCATAGCTACAGGGAAACCAACAGGGTGGCGGACAAGCTGGCCAAGGAAGCAAGCAAGATGAATGAAGCAAGAACAAACTTTTTGGTAATTCCTCCAATATTTGCCAATAAAGCAATATGGGCAGACATCATAGGAAGTAGGAACTATTTTGAAAGAAAAATAAGGGGTTGTAATATTTATAATGTACCAATAGACTACAATCTTTTTGTGGAGGGTGTGACCTCCCCCAATGTTGTTGTTGTAACAAACAACAAAGTAACAATTATATATATATATATATATATATATATATATATATATATATATATATAATATATTATTAATAAAAAATAATATTTTCTTTTTAAAATATGGTAGTTAGTGGTGGTGATAGTTAACTGTGGTACTTGTGAATGCCGACTAGATGCAGTGGTTGATGGTGATTTGGTTGATGGTGTTAGTTCTAAGTAGTAGCTAGTGGTAATTGGTAGTGATGTCGATTATGGTTGAGAATGGTGGTGGTAGGTGGTAATAATTAATAATGGTGGGTGGTGGTGGTGGTTGTAGTTGTGATTGAGGAAAGTGATGATAGCTTATAATGGTGGGCAGTGCCGACTATAGTTGTTGATGGTGATGGGGTGGAATGATATGATCCTATATAGTTCGGGCAAAACGGAAAACATTGAATATGACACCGAATTATTTGGTAGACCATTGATTTGCTCCAAGCCCAAGAATGCCCCAGGGATGCACATCGGGGAGCTGCATGATCTTCAACAATTGACTAGAAAATGTTTGAAGAGTCACTTGGAAGATTCGTGCAAAGCATACCATGTTTGAAGTGTTGATAATTAAAGAATCAAGACCCCAAGTCAAACCGTATAGCACGGTTTCACCAAGTGCTGGCTATGATTCAAAAGGGGCCTGAAGAGCTGAAGAAAATAAACTTCTGGGATTTGACACGATTCAGTTGTGCGTTACGGTGGGGGTTAAGTTGAGGCTACAGTTTGGCCTGACGATTTTTTTTTTGGAAAATTAACTTTGAAACTTTTTTGTTTTACCCATTGGGTATTTATAACAGTCTATGGTTATTTTATTAGTGCTTAGCATATTTTGACATAAGAAAACTCTTGAGAGAGATTTGGAACCTCTCGGTTTGAGTTCGACTTTGGATTAGCTGTTTTCAAGACTTGGGTTCTTGATAGTAATTGATCACACCCAACTATGCCTCCTAAGAGGTCTAACGGTCGTTGCAAATATAATCCAGTTTACAAGTCTGGAGTTGAATCCCGCAGGAAATTAACCTACTAATTACAACCACTAGATTCGCACGAATTCAAGTAATCAACCTCCAGAAATATTAAATTATAGTTTGAGTGTTTACTAACTAAAGGCAAGGTAATTAAAAAGCTGTAATTTTAAAACTAACAAGGCAAATGTTGTAGACAAGATTGGAAAGGTCTAGGTTACGATTTTCCCTCTCGTCGAATCCTCCCCGCCACACTTCATATAAATTCTCCTAGATATTCTCTACCGATCGTGAGCACTTTAGGTGTCGTAATTCTCTTTCGAGCAAGTACAACAATTTACTAGATGTATTCTTCTGAACTACGTTAGCTGACACTAGTTTACCGCTCACTAAGATCGCACCATGATTTAGTTATTCCTAATCCCACCTTTAAACCCTTCGTATTGATTCCTCATATATCTTAGTATTTGGAACCTCTTGATTCGAGTTCAACTTTGGATTACCTGTTTTCAAGACTTGGGTTCTTAAGAGTAATTGATCACACCAAACTATGCCTCCTAAAAGGTCTAATGGTCGTTGCAAATATAATCCGGTATACAAATCCGGAGTCGAATCCCATAGAGAATTAACCTACTAATTACAACCACTAGAAGCACGAATTCAAGTAATCAACCTCCAAAAATATTAAATTATGGTTTGAGTGTTTACTAACTAAAGGCAAGGTAATTAAAAAGCTGTAATTTTAAAACTAACAAGGCAAATGTTGTAGACAAGATTGGAAAGGTCTAGGTTACGATCTTCCTTCTCGTCGGAATCCTCCCCGCCACGTCTCATATAAATTCTCCTAGATATTCTCTACTGATCGTGAGCACTTTTAATGTCGTATTTCTCTTTCGAGCAAGTACAACAATTTACTAGATGTATTCTTCCGAACTACATTAGCTGGCACTAATTTACCGCTCACTAAGATCGCACCAAGATTTTGTTATTCCTAATACCGCCTTAAACCCTTCGTATTGATTGCTCATATACGTTAGGAGTGATGTTGGTGAACAACTACCTAAATGTGTACCATTTTTCAAGCAATACACACTAAATATGCACAGTCAATTGAGGGTCATTCAATCAACCACAATAATCATATAGTTGAACAAGTAGAGAAAAGTAAATGGAAAATTCATAATAAATGCAGTGGTACATCCTTCAAGAGGTTCTATCAAACCCTATATGGGAAGTTTTAGCTACTCATAACCATACTAACAATCATGATAATAATTGAAAGCATTAATTTGAGGGGTCATGTTTAATATGTTTAATACTGAGATGTATACCTGTTGATACA
Source organism: Nicotiana sylvestris (assembly GCF_000393655.2). NCBI lineage: Eukaryota > Viridiplantae > Streptophyta > Magnoliopsida > Solanales > Solanaceae > Nicotiana > Nicotiana sylvestris. Next base: position 107,513,808 of record NC_091060.1, on the reverse strand, counting down.
TATATCCATGGTTTCTATATTTCTTAGATTTATTTCTTTTCTGTGTTGATAACTTTCAAGTTTATCTTCATAGAATTCAATTTCATTTTCTATAGTTAATAAAGCTTTATTACGCAATCTATTATATCTAATTATGTCTTTGCAGGTTTTAATATTGTGTTTAACACAATCTATTTTTCTATTTATGTTACTGAGGGTTTTAAGAAGTTTCCATTTCTGGGTGTTATAGAATCTTATATAATGAAAAGTGTTATGTTTCATTTATAAACAGATTTTATTAACTTGATATGTGATCATTAATCTGAATATAAATCTAGTTCATATAGATCTAATATATCTATTTCTTGTGATACAATTAGTTCTGTAAATGCTTGTTCCATTACATATATTATTTCAAAAGTAACTAAAATATCATAAATTTTTCTTTTAACATCGTTATTAAGTCTGTTAAAGATATATAATATAAGTATTTTGTACTCAATATTTTCTTCTAATAAATACGTGTGGTTGTGGTTGTTCATTCAGATTTACTATTTATCCTTATCATGTATTTACTAAACATATTCCCTCTAACCTCTTTGTTTATCATAGAGTTTATCATATTTTAATAAGTTATACTGAACAATCTTTTCTGGTCACTACCATGTTTTTCATGCTTCAATCATTTACCCTAACAGCGCCTCAACTCTGTGTACTCCCCTAAACGGCTTCCTTGCCTACTGGTTTCCACTTTAGGATGGCATAGTCTGGGCTTAACTACTCTCAGCATTATTAGACAGGCAAACTTTCTCAAGATGTTCTTTATAACAGTACTATAACATGATAAACAATTATGATATTCAAGAGATTATAAGGAATATATGAGTTTAGTTAAACATGATTATGAATAAACTTACCTGGTTTTGTAACTCGTTTGAATGTTCCATAGCTTTCAGAAGTTTGTATATAATCAGATATTTTATTGAGAGAAGATAAGAGAGAGAGTGAGGATGAGGATGTCTGAGGCTGTCCTCCCTTCCTCTGATTTACAAAATATATAGAAAATTTAAACGACTCCTACTGTTCATGAACGACCTTTACTGTTCATGAATGTGACTCGTACTATTTACTTTACGACTTTTTTACATGACTCTTACTATTCATGAACGACCTTTACTGTTCATGAATGTGACTAGTACTATTTACTTTACGACTTTTTTACATGACTCTTACTATTCATGAACGACCTTTACTGTTCATGAATGTGACTAGTACTATTTACTTTACATTATGTGTTTCCAGTAGCTGTCTTCTTCTTTTGTCTTCTTGTTGATACCTTCATTCTAGTTGGACTTCTGGTACATAGTTATCATCTCCGTTGCACTTTGAACATATGTGGTCTGGATATTTGTGTCCTACTAGTTTGCAGTATCTTGTTAATAACTCGTTTGAAATAAATTCTTTTTTCAATGCTCTGGTAGTTGGTTGCATTTCTGGCTTTAATAATGATAAAATCCATTTCTGGACTTCATCCATATCTCCTTGTCGTAGTTCCTTTGAGTTGGCATATATCATTAACTGGTCTCTGGAATAGTAGCTCCAGATAGCATTTCCTTGTAGATAATTGTTAGCTAGTTCTTGAATAATAGTTGCTATACCAATTATTCTTTTATTGGCATAGAAACTTGGTATCTCCATTTTCTGTATCTCCGGTTGTTTCTCTATCTCTTCCGGTATTATCATATCTCGTGTTAGTCCTATCTTTATCACCTGTATTATGGGTTTTATTTCATCATATAGTATTTCCGCTGGTGCTGTATAGAATTTGATGAAGAATAGGTTGCCTTTTGTAATTCTCTTGAAGGTGACAAATGCTTTGTATAGCTCTGGTATTCCAATTATTTCTTCTCCGTCGTGGGTATATACTGTGCTAAGTAGTCCGTAGTTGTAACATGTCTTTACTAGGTTTGCTTTTGTTTTTGGCTGGGCTATAAGCCTATTATATCCCTGTAGTTTTTGGGTTACATAATCCTGTGTTGGATCTGTAGTAGTAGTTGATCTAGGGTTTAGGTTCAAGAATGTCTGAATTTTATATATATTCTCAATATATGTTTGAGTAATATGGTTATATACCTTTTTGTTGTGGTGTAGGCTATTGGCATAGGTTGTAGTTTGTGGGGCTATAACTATTGCTTCTCTTGGCTTTTTTGATGTAAATGGCTTATCAAATACGTTGTTTAGGTTTACATTGATATGTGGCTTTTTGTTAACTTGTTTGCTTGTACCTGCAGCTGTATATAAAGCAACTGTGTTATGGGTTTTTTGGAGTTTCCCAACGTCTCCTTCTAACTCTGGAAGTTTAGAGTCTTCCGATTGACTTAGTTCCGCATTTTTATAGTCATGCTGCTGACTTAGCTTGCTTTCCTCTAGCTGTTGTAATCTTTTTCCCATACCATCCATCTGTAAAGATAGAGTAGTAAGGATTGTAAATATGTCTTTTGATTCTTGGCTTTCATCTGTTTGGGTACCTTTGTCTTGATAGGTAGTCTGCAATAACATTCTTGTCAGTTCGTATTACTTCAATTGTAAATGTAAAATTTTGTATATTCAATACAAGTCTCCTTATTTCCTTTGTAGTTACTGAATCCTGTACTTTCCGTGTTATCCACCATTTTACTTGTGTATTATCTGTTCTTACTATAAATTTGTTATAAACAATATATGGCTCAAATGCTAACAAACATTTATATAATCCAAATAGTTCTTTCCTATTTATCTCCCATTTTAATTGTGGTTCCGTGTATGATCCGGAATAATATCTACAATGGTGTTCAATTTTTTCATTATCATATTTATATTTTAGAACTCCTCCGTAGCTGTGATCACTAGAATCAGTTTCTACAATATATGTAAACTGTTTCTTTTCATCTGGAAAATATAGTTTTGGTAATTTTTTACACATATTTTTTATCTTCTGTATATGTATTTTATCTTTTTCGTCAAAATGATATTCTATATCCTTTTTTAATTTTTTCTGTAATGGTTTTAAGTTTTCTGCTAATTTAGGAATATATTCTCTTACTTGGTTAACCAATCCTAAAAATGATTGTAACTTCTTTTTTGTATCAAGTGTTTCATCTAAGTTAATTATTTTTTGTACTATATGGGTTTGCATTTTTATTCCGTTTTTGTCTATTTGTATACCTAAAAATTCTATTTGATTTTTCATTACTTCTGCTTTCTTTTTACTTAAACTTATTCCTGATATTTCTACAATGTGTATGAATTTTTCTAGTAGTTTTATATGTTCGTTCTCTGTTCTAGAATATAGCAATATATCATCTATATATATTATACAATTTTCTAATTGGTTGAAGTAATTATCCATAAAATGTTGATACCTACCTGGTGCATTTTTATATCCAAAAGGTAATACGTTCCATTCGTAAAATCCTTGTGGTACTGTGAATGCTGTTAACTTTTTAGATTCATCTTCTAGTTTTAAATGGTAAAATCCCGATTTACAGTCAAACTTACTAAAATAGTTATATCCTTGTATTTGTCTGATTTTTAGTATTTTATTTGGTATCGGATAATTATATGTTTTTGTTTTTGCATTTAAGTTTCTATAATCTATAACCATACGGCTTTTTCCTCGTTTTTGCTCACTATGCTTATTTACTATAAATGCCGGGCTAGTATGTTTACTATTACTTTCTTGTATGTACTTATTGTCTAATAATTCCTTTATATGCATTTTAAATTCTGTTAAATCATTAAAATTGTATTTTAAAGGTTTTTGTGTTATTATGCTACTTTCATCTATTAGTTCAATCTTTATTTTTGTTTTATGTTTTTCCCATCCTCGGAGTGGATTATCATTATATAGTAATTCTAATTTATCTTGTAGTAATTTTATTTTATTTATTGAGAAAATGATTATTTCTATATTATGGTTGCTTTGTATTACATTTTCTAATTTTTGGGTAATCTTTTCACTTCCTTTAATCCAGGGTGTTGTTTTTCTTACTTTATTATTTACTCTTTTTGCTCCTAATTTTTGTTTACACGGGGTAGTAAACCACCAATGTGTTTTTGTTATTATATGTGGGTATAATTTATCTAAAAATGGCATTCCTAATAATATATCTTTATTTGTAAATTCATAACTATATATTTCTTCTATGGTCAGTATTTTATCCCATATTTGTATTTTTATATTCCTTGCTTTGTATGTTATCATACTTCCCTCATTATTGAATCTTGTTACTACTATAGGGGTTTTTAGCTTTTCCCATTTACTTTCTGGTAAACAATTATGTCTACACATGTTAGCTTCTGCTCCTGTATCCATCATAGGTGTATAGTATCTATTATAATATCCTTCTACTATTATCTTGGCAAGTATGTATATCTTTGGCATTCCTTGGCAAGTATGTATATCTTTGGCATTATATCAAAGTTCTTTTTATTATTATTTTCTTATTTTCATAACTTATTGTTAATTGCCTATCTTCTAATTTATATGGTTTGACTTTTTCTAACCATTTTATTCCTAGTGTAATGTTTTTATCGCCTTGATATATTTTAAAATTTATTAATATTGGTATTCCTCCAATAATTAATTCTTTTTCAGTTGTTTCTTCGTTTTTTCTTAACGCTTTTGGTAGTTCTGAATTTTGTTGTTCTATTGTTACTATCTCTTGTTCTGGTATTAATTCTCTTATAACATAATTCTCTTCCTGTCCTGTATTTATTAGTATTAAATATTTTCTTTGGTCCATTATTCCTGTTATATAATAATGGTGTGGGTTTATTTCTTCTATTTTTTGTTCTATTAATTTTTGTGGAGTGGTATAATTTATTCTTCTTGATGTACTTCTTGATGTACTTATTCTTGATGACGTTTCTGGCATTTCATTATTTATTCGTTTTGATGTGCTTAATCTTTCTTTTACTATTTCTAAATCTTCATCCATGTCCATTTCCGTATAACTGTAATCATTGTTGTCTATAACTGATACTATTCTTTCGAATGGATTTTCTATTTTTATTTTATTTATTTTATTTTTAGCTGTTATCTTATGTTTTGTTGTTAAGACATATAGATTTTTACATCTTGCTGTGAATATTTTACTTCCTGGTGCTAATTCTATTCCAGACATTTTCCAGTATAGTACTAATGATTTATCTATATTTTTATCATCTACTGCTACTGAATAGTTAGCACTTATTATAAATTTAAATTTTTGGTATATTAAGTTACCTCTTACGGCACTTATTATACTCTTTTCTATAGGTTGTACAATTCTATCATCTGCCAAGTATATTTCTATAGGGGTATCTATTCCTTCCCTAAAACATGCTTTTATTAGGATCTCCGTTCCTCCTAAGTGTACATATTTTATTGGATTTTTTGCTTTTATATCTTGTATTTCTTTATTTAGTAGTCTTTTATTTAAAATTGGTATTTGTGCTTTACCTTTGATGTATTTACAATCTATTATATGTTCTCTTTGGCTTACTACATAGTATTCTTCTTTCTGTCTTTTAAACCAATTCTTTATTGTTGGTACTTCTAATATTTTGTCTATGCTTAGATCCAATTCTTTTCCTTTTATTTGTTCAAATACATTAGCGTCAAATATTATTTTTTGTTCTGAAGATTGTTCATCTTGGTGTTCTTCTTGTTGTATAATTTGTATATCTTTTTCAGTCATAATTTTCTTCATCTGATTCTTCTATATCCTTGTTTATTTCCTTTTCATTTTCAGAGAACTCGTTTTCTGATATCTCATATATGCTATCTTCACTGCTTAATTCATAATCTACATATTCTACTTGTGTATATTTATCATTATCTATCAATATTTCGGTAATTTGTTTCTTCTTTGGGTTTTTTGGTAATTTACAATCTTTGGCTAAGTGTCCTAGCTTTCCACAATTATAGCAAGTACATTCTGTTAGTTTTTTCTTTTTCCTATATGGTTTTTTATGTTTATAATTTTTTACATAATATCTTCCTCTTGGTTTCCTATATTTATATTTTGAATATTTTGATTTAAATTTCTTTTTCTTTCCTTCTTTTTTGTAATATTTATCTGTGCAGCCAAA